>NW_005871259.1:1574778-1644805 GCF_000147115.1 Myotis lucifugus | reverse complement strand
CATGGGTGTCTTGTCAGGAGTTATAGAAGGTGATTTAATTTGATGGCGGTGGTTGGCTGAAAAGATCTGAATGAGTCTAGTAAACATTTTTTAAAAATACATTTTTATTGATTTTAGAGAGGAAGGGAGAGGGAGAGAGATAGAAACATCAACGATGAGATAGTACAAACAGCTGCATTGCTCCTGGACGCTGCCTACCGGGTTTGGTTGCCTTTTCCAAAGTATGGAACCTGAGTGGTAATCAAGTTTCACCAGCAGATGATCACCCCCTGATTCGAACAGGACCGGGCAGTAGTAGACATTGAGCCAAGTTCTGGTAACAAGTCTGGAGGGAGTAAGGGCTCCTAACCTAGTCATAAGGATCCTGGACTTTTGGAGTCTTGTAATCATTTTTATATTGCTGATAATCCTTAATATTTAAAGTAATGTCTCTAAAATTCTGACATATTAATCATTCCAGATCTTGTTAAAATGTTGGTTGTTATTCAACAGATCTAGGGTGCATTCTGAAATTCTGTATTTCTCACAAGCTCCCACTGAGGTCCATGCTGCCTGGTCTGTGTACCACTTTAAACAGCAATGATTTAGAGCAACATTGTCCAGTACAGCTTTCTGAAATGATAGAAATGATATTAGCTCATAAGAGTTGCATCACACTGTTATACAGTCATGTATCACATAACAACATTTCAGTCAATGCCAGACCACGTATACAACAGTAATCCCATAATATTATAATGGAGCTGAAAATTTTCTGTTGCCTAGTGACGTTGTGGTCATCGTAATGTAATGTTTTAGCACAACACATTTGTGGTGATACTGGCGTAAACAAACCTGCACTGCCAGTTGTATAAAAGTAGAGCACAGACGCCCTAGCTGGTTTGGTTCAGTGAACAGAGCGTCGGCCTGTGGACTGAGGGGTCCCAGGTTTGATTCCAATCAAGGGCATATGCCTGGGTTTCAGGCTCGATTCCCAGTAGGGGGCGTGCAGGAGGCAGCCGATCAATGATTCTCATCATTGATGTTTCTATCTATCTCTCCCTCTCCCTTCCTCTCTGAAATCAATAAAAATATTTTTATAAAAAGTAAAGCACATACAATTATGTCCATAATACTTGATAATGAACAATTGTGTTATTGGTTTAGGTATTTGTACACTATACTTTTTTTGTTGTTTTGTTAATCTTCACCCATGGATATTTTTTTCATTAATTTTTTAGAGTCAGTGGAAGGGGTTGGGGAGGAGAGAGAGAGAAACATCGATGTGAGAAAGACACATGGATTGGTTGCCTCCCGCATGTGCCCCGACCGGGCTGGGAATCAAACCCTCGACCTTTCCGTGCATGTATGGATGCTTTAACCATTGAGCCCACTGGCAGGGCTTGCTATACTATACTTTTAATCATTATTTTAGAGTGTACTTTTTCTACTTAAAAAAAAACCAACTTTGCACCCTGGCTGGGTGGCTCAGTTGATTGGAGTGTCTTCCTGTACACCAAGAGGTTGTGGGTTTGATTCCTGGTCAGGGCATGTACAAGAGGCAACAGGTCCATGTTTCTCTCTTTCTTTGTAAAGATCAGTAAAAAATCATATCCTTGGTGAGGATTAATAAAAAAAAGTTTGCTATAATCAGTATGCTGTGTTATACTGACAGCAGCCCCACCTATTTCATGATTGCCAAATCTCTTGATTGCATTATTTTTGCTTGTGCTTGATTTAGTGTTTTATAAATTTAGTGCAGCCTAAGTGTACAGTGTTTTTAAAGTCTACAATAGTGTACAGTAATGTCCTAGGCCTTCACATTCACTCACTCCTCACTCACTCACCCAGAGCAACTTCAGCCCTGCAAACTCCATTCATAGTAAGTGCCCTATACAGGTGTACCATTTTTTATTTTTTATACTATATTTAGACTGTACCTTTTCTATGTTTAGATTCACAAATATTTATCATTGTGTTACAGTTGCCCACAGTATTCAGTACAATATGGTAAATGTTTGTAGCCTAGGAGCAATAGACTATACCATACAGCTACCAATAGTAGGCTACACAATCTAGTTTTGTGTAAATTAACTCTATGATGGAAGAGGAGCTCAAACTTGGACCTCCTGACTACTAGTGTTCTTTCCACAGCATGGCCTTGCCTTCCAGTGACATTGTCTTGTCCTGAACCGTAATCTCATTTCAAAACCTAGTGAATAGTCAAGTGTGATTTTTCTGCAAAGGAAAGTGGAAGTGGAGAGGATGTGTACTGAATCCACCAGTTTGTTCCTTTCCACTGCTGGGCTTGGTAGTGAGGGTTCTGCCTCTGACATCTCATTTGATGACTTCATAGGAAACACTTCAGCCTTCGTATCCAACCAGTGTTAAAAGATGGGGGAAATTCAGAATTGGAGCCATGTACACAAAATAAGGGTCTGGGAAGAGCCATAATGAGTTGGGCTGATTGAGTTGGGAAGGCTAAAGGAAGTTTGCATACTGGTATCTGCAAGGAGGATTTTCCAGAGGGTAAAACAAGAGGTACTGGTTTTGTTATTTGAGCAGGAAGTTTGGCATTTATATAATACTAAAGGCCTGGTGCACGAATTCGTGCATGGGTGGGGTGGCCTGGGCCAGCTGGGGGGAGGGGCTGCTGGAGGTTGGCTGGCCCGCCCCACCCCTGATCAGGGTGGGGGGGCGATCTGGGGTGGGCCAGCCAGGGGGAGGGGCCGCAGGCGGTTGGTCGGCTGGCCCTGCCTCCTGGTCGAACTCCCAGTAGGGGACAGTTTACGTATTAGCCTTTTATTATATAGAAAAAGAGCAGGTTGAGATCCCACCTTTTAGGAGCAGTCCTACTTTTTGAAGGGAACAGGGGTAGATGTAATGAGTCTCTCCTTCTTCAACTGTAGAGGCTTCTCTCTCTGAGGCATGACTCTTAGTGGTTTCTTCTGTCACCATGGCAATAATAAATTAGAATTACCTGCTTCAGCCTTGGAGAGTCCCTTTTCCTTCTGAGAATTTAAAATAGACTGGCTCGTGCGCGTATCACACACACACACACACACACACACATACGCTAAATAAATACACAAAATAAAAAGAAATAAAATAGACTGGCACATGTCAGATGGAGGAAAGCAGGCACTGGGTCCTGCCTTCGGATTTCTCATCAGGAGATGTTGGTACTTTGTGATTCAGCTGACAAATTGAGATGGTGCCCACAAAACCAGGTCCTGGAACAGAATCCTTTGTTGCTCTGCTTCTCTGCCCTGCTGAGCATACAATTTGCATGATCCCTGTAGGAGTCCCTCCTGCTTGAGCCCTGCTGTATTTGTCCTGTGACAACAATGTGACTGCTCAGTCACTCAGCTCAGTCATTCCGCAAGCTCACTGAGAAAGCAGAGGCAGCTCTTGGTTTCTCTAGCACAAAGCTAAGAAATCCATAGGCAGCTGCAGGGCCAGGAGCTTGTGCTTAACCCTCGGGTGCCTGGCAGTCATGAGGGCATTCGTCCTGCTCCCACAGTGGGAATGACTTGGCTTTAGACCGAACAGAGTGATTTGTGGCGGAGCTCTTCAACTCCCAGGGGAGTAAAAGGACTGGTGGAGTAGAGAACAAATCTTGGCTCATATCCTGCTTTTACCACTGACCAGCTACGTGACCTTGGGTCTATTCCTTTTAATACAGCTGACCCTCTATTTCCTTAGAAGTATCCAGCTGTGCACAGATTAGGTTGTAAGGTTGCACGGGGTAATTAGGTATTCAGTAAATCCTAGTGACTCTCTTCTACTCTTAATGGTAATGGAAACATGACCTTGGGACCCTGGATGACAAATACCCTGGGGCAGGGGAAACAGTGACCACCTTCTCTCGAAGGGCCTCAAAAGAAAAGATTGCCCTGCTGGACTTGGTGGGGAGGAGGGGCCACTTTTGCCCACAGCAAATGGCACACCAGTGTTTCAGGGGTTCTCCTAGAACCCCACCTCTAACTTACTTTCCACAGTCTAGAGTCTCCATTCTGGCCAACCTAGTTGTTCCAAGCTATTGTTCTTTCCCTTTCACTGTCTGCATGTATTCCTCCTTCACTCAAACTGCTTTGTCCTCCCCAGGAAGCCTGTGTTGGTTACGTGTACCTCACCTATGCCTCACCTTGAAGGGAGGTTGTCCCTCAGTTCCCAGGCACTCAGTGTGCACTGCAGGATCCTGTACTTTCATGAAAGCGACACAGTCCAACTCAGGGAATACTGAAAAGCTAACCTTGCTTCCCCACTGACTTCCATGGAAAACCAAGAAACCACTTAGGCTAGTTAGGGCCTGGGCCTGGGGAAAGTGGTTGAAGATGGACTCTGGTTAAACACTTGACATGAGTTTTGCCAAGGCATTAGCACCGGGACTACTTGTGTAGAACTTTTCAACCCTCTAGACATGTCCATGTCCTACACAGGAGCACATTACATTGTTACTAAGAATGTGTCCACTATATGATGCCCTTTTATTTATAGTTCATTTGACAGTTCTTCAATTGGAAGGTCCCGATTTTACGTAATTACTACACTAGTAGGCTTTTTTGTTTTGTTTGAAATTTTAAGCAGTGGATACACTTAACATGAGGGTCTTGTGTACATTGATTTGCCCTGTATTCCTTTTAAAAATATATATATATATTTCTTTATTGATTTCAGAGAGGAAGGGAGAGAGAGATAGAAACATCAATGATGAGAGAGAATCATTGATCGGCTGTCTCCTGCATGCCCCCCACTGGGGACCAAGCCCGCAACCCGGGCATGTGCCCTTGGCCGGAATCGAACCTGGGACCCTTCAGTCCGCAGACCGATGCTCGATCCACTGAGCCAAACCAGCAAGGGCTGCCCTGTATTCCTTTTTAAAAAATTTTTATTGATTGATTTTGAGAGAGAGGAGAGAAACATTGCTTTGATTGCTTTGATGCATTGGTTGATTCTATGTGCCCGGGAATAGAACGGATGACACTCTAACCAACTGAGCTACTGGGCCAGGGCTGTATCTGACATCATTCCCCAGAGAGATACTGTGTCTTTTTTTAAAACAGACTGTGAGTTTCTTGAAGGCAGAGTCTTCTGTTACTTGAATCTCCCTTCATTGTACCTGGGAGTGAGGCAGTGATTTATATGCTTAGGGATGAAAGGGGCCAAACATGTTCTTTACCCTGTAGTTCTCAAGGCTCTTCAGGTGGTTCTTTTCTTTCTCTAGAGCGAGTTATCTAATAACCAGAGAGGACTCTGATCTTTGCCTGTTCCTGATGTTCACTCTCATTGGCGAGTGGGGAGGTGTGTGTGAGGGGGTGCCCTGTGGTATGAAAGCCCCACTTAGCTTCTTCCCCACACTTTCTTCTAATGCAGACTGGGGAAAATATAAGTGTGGTGAGGGTGGGCCAGGGGAGCTCAGAGGGGCCAGCACAGAAACCATAAATGAAGTCAGGTGAGTCAGCTGGTAAAGGGTGATAAAAGGCACTCTGCTGGGGATGCGAGGTCAAAGGTAGCGCCTCTTCAGTGGGCCTAGTGCTCAGAAATGGAGCACTTCCCTCTGCCGTTAGGAACCTCCTAAATGTCACATACTGGCATCCTATTAGCCCGCCGAAAGGCCTTACATCCTGTCAGGTGGTTGGTTTGTCCATAGCATCCTGAGCTCTGCTTGGGTGAGCCAGAGAAGGAGGAGAATGGGCCATGACACCAGGGCCCAGGCAGAGGCAGAGAGACCAGAATAGATGATAAACTGGGGGGTAGGGAGCTGACATGGGAGTGAAACCAGGGAAGTCACTGAGGTAAGGAAAGGTTTCTGGACTTGGGAAGGACTGATAAAGGAGAGAGAAGGGGGCAGTCTCCTAACCTGTGAAGGAACATCCAGAGCCAGACTGAGTTAAGTACCCCAGAAGATGAAGCCTGAGAATGGGATTTCAGAGTCTAGCCAGGAGGGGAAAGTGTGAAGTTCTGAGGTCCTTCCTCACATCCCTCCACCCTGCTAAAATCCCCAGGACTTCGGGCACAATGGAAGACAAACGCAACATCCAGATCATCGAGTGGGAACACCTGGACAAGAAAAAGTTCTACGTGTTTGGTGTGGCAATGACAATGATGATCCGGGTCAGCGTCTACCCATTCACCCTCATCCGCACTCGGTTGCAGGTTCAGAAAGGCAAGAGCCTCTACCATGGGACCTTTGATGCTTTCATTAAGATCCTGCGAGCAGATGGTGTGACTGGCCTCTACCGGGGGTTCCTGGTCAACACCTTCACCCTCATCTCGGGCCAGTGCTATGTCACCACTTACGAGCTCACCCGGAAGTTTGTATCTGATTACAGCCAGAGCAACACAGTCAAATCACTTGTGGCTGGTGGCTCGGCCTCTCTCGTGGCCCAGAGCATCACAGTGCCCATTGATGTGGTCTCTCAGCACCTGATGATGCAGCGTAAGGGTGAGAAAGTGGGCCGCTTCCACGTGCGAGGGAACCCAGAGGGACAAGGAGTAATTGCCTTTGGCCAAACCAAGGACATCATCAGGCAGATCCTGCGGGTTGATGGGCTTCGAGGCTTCTACCGAGGCTATGTGGCTTCACTGCTGACCTACATCCCGAACAGTGCTGTCTGGTGGCCCTTCTATCACTTCTACGCAGGTAAGCAGGGACCCAGGAGAGGGGGGTGTGGGTTTACTAATGTGGCTAAGATACCCTTGTTCTGTACATGTGACAGAGGGAGATTTAATGGGAGAATGGGCCATTCATTCAGCAAACATTTGATTCCAGAGGATTCAAAGATGAATAATACATAGTTCTTTCCTTCAGGGAGCTTATATTAAAGTGGGGGAATCAGACAAGTAGAGTAGATTATTGTAGACCATTGTGCCATGCCAGCACGGCCAAGGGTGAACCTGAGGAGGGGCGGTGAAGGATTAAAGAAGACAGACAAAGAGAATACAGTTGGGGCTGGGTGGATCTTCCATTCCTGGATGAGGGCACAGAAAGGTCCAGCCTCCAAGCCCAGGCTTTATTTATTTTTTAATTATTTTTTAAAAAAATATATTTTATTGATTTTTTTACAGAGAGGAAGGGAGAGGGATAGAGTTAGAAACATCGATGAGAGAGAAACATCGGTCAGCTGCCTCCTGCACGCCCCCTACTGGGGATGTGCCCACAACTAAGGTACATGCCCTTGACTAGAATCGAACCTGGGACCCTTTAGTCCGCAGGCTGAAGCTCTGTCCACTGAGCCAAACCAGTTAGGGCCCAGGCTTTATTTTATAGTCAAAGCAAAACAAGGAAGTAGTCAACATGGTTGCAGTGTTGTGAGTTTCACCTTGTTTTGGCAGCACTTGCTGCACCTCCCGCGGCCCATTAGCTACCTAGGAAGGAACTAGGAAGGGGCTATAAGGTTAAATTTAATTATGCTAAGAGGGCTCTGCCCTCCAAGCTAGGACTTTTTTGTGGCCCTGCCACAGGTCAGTCAGAGGCTTGACCCTATAGCCGCTCCCTACAGACCATAGAATGTATTCTTTATGCATTGCAATCAACTAGGGTTAGTGGAATATTGGCAGATAATTGGAAGATAGAAAAGGACAAAATTAAGGGGTATTTGGGATTTGAAGATAAAGTTAATGAATAATAGTGAGGTTTTGAGTTGGATGCCTTTCCTCGGCATTGTTAAATTCAAGATGTGATATAACCATGAACCTCTGCACTCCTGTATTTTTTATTCATAACACGTTTTACTTCTTTTTAAGTATTTCCCAGAAATGGGATTACTGTGTTAAAAGATAAGATTTTTGAGAGCCTCAATAAACATTGCCTAATTTCCTTATGAAAGGGCAGAACACATTGCCAAGAGTGTGCCTGCTGCCCTTGACATGGCAGTTTTGGGTAACTAGCAAATTCCAGTTAGGGCAGTCTATGCTTACAACCTCCCTAATTCCGCTGCTGGCCTCTAACGCTTGGCAGTGGGCATTCTGTCTTATCCCATCTGGAACTTTTCTAACCAGATTTTATAAGGACTTCCTAACCTAGAATCATTTTGTTTCTATGGCACTGTACTTTTATAGTTCTGTTTTTCTGATTGTACCTCTTCTTCCTCCTCCTCCTCCTTTTTTCCTTCCTTTTTTCCTCCTTCCTTTTCCCCCTCTATCGCTTTCTCCTTCTTAACTAGCTCACTTTCTTTTTTTCCTCTCTGTTTCTTTCTTCTTCTGTTTAACACAAGAGTATCTGGTAAGCCCTGACCGGTTTGGCTCAGTGGATAGAGCGTCGGCCTGCGGACTGAAGGGTCCCAGGTTCAATTCCGGTCAAGGGCATGTGCCTTGGTTGCGGGCAGTTAGGGGTGTGCAGAAGGCAGCTGATTGATGTTTCTCTCTCATCAATGTTTCTAACTCTCTACCCTTCTCCCTTCCTCTCTGTAAAACACTCAATAAAATATATTAAAAAAAAAAAAGTAAAATTCACTTACCTGGACTCTTCTCCTGATCCTTTGTATCAGATTCTGTGGGAATGGAGCCTGGCAATCTCTTTGTCTTTTTTTAAAATATATTTTTATTGATTTCAGAGAGAAAGGGAGAGGGAGAGATAGAAACATCCACGATGAGAATCATTGATCAGCTGCCTCCTGCATGCCCCCCACCGGGGATCAAGCCTGCAACCTGGGCATGTGCCCTTGACCGGAATTGAACCCGGAACCCTTCAGTCTGCAGGCTGATGCTCTATCCACTGAGCAAAACCAGCTAGGACGAGCCTGGCAATCTTAATGTTAAAAAAAACTTCCTAGGAAATGTGAGCATGTTCTCTGGAGTCTATCTTCTCCCTTCTCTCTTCATTTGATTTCATTTACAAATGAGTTGTACTTTTCTAATATGTCCCAAAATCTCTATTTCCATTTCCAGACTAACCTCTCCAGAGCTCTGCTCCAGAAAAACATTCTGACTGACCTCTCAACTTGGATGCATGTATTTACATCTGAAATTTTACCCTATGAACTATTCTTTTTTCATATATACATATTCTAGTGGCCTGGTGCACGGATTCATGCACATTGAAAGGAAATTAATTAGGAGAAATATTTTAATATTAGAGGCCCGGTACACGAAATTTGTGCACTGGATGGGGGGGTCTCTGAGCCCAGCCTGCACCCTCTCCAATCTGGGACCCCTCGGGGGCTCTATGAACTATTCTTCATCCCAATTTGGTTTTCCCTTCTGACTTCTTTCTATGTGTCAGTGGTCATGTTATTTTCCAAATTGCTGAGACTGAAGCCTTGGGGATTGAGCTTGGCCACACCCTCTTCCTTGGCTCCACATCTAGTCCTTGTGACCCCAAAATGTCTTTCCAAACTTTCTCTCCATTCCTGCTGCCTTTCCTGGAAACCATGCCATGTTACCACCTTCCTGGACAGCAGCATCAGCCTGTTCTCTAGAAGCCTCTTCCTTTCTATCACTCACTTCCTACTGGATTAACTTTTTAAACTCTGTGTTGTTCAGTAGATCCACTGCTGGCTGAGTAAAATCCAAACACTTCAGCCTGGCTTTAGCCTCCCTCTATAGTGAAACCACGTGCTGCTCCCCTGTGTATAGTCTGTGCTGCAACCAGCCAGCTACGTACAGTTCCTCAACCATGTGTCATCTCTCCTACCTTTGCTTTGTTCATATCACACCTCTGCTTCAATGCCTTCCAGGGACACCTACCAGGGTGAAATCATGACTTAAGTGCTCCTTATTGCCTCCTATCCCATCCTCTCCATGTAGCCCTTAACCCAGAAGTGACCTTTCCCTCCTTTCAACCTCCATTATATTGCTTGAATCTTTCTTAAGGCTGTTATTACATTTTCCTTGGTGTTATTTGTGTGTGCCTTATCTCTTATACAATGTGGAAAGATTCTTTTATTTTTAATGCATATTTTCCAGCTATATTGATATATAATTCACTGGAAAGGTTCTTGGATGGGGGAGGAAACTAGCATTTGTTGACTCTCTACCATGTGCCAGGCTCTGTGACCACTGTGTCTCTTAGACTCTGGTGAATTGAAGTTCTCAGTAAATATTTGTTGAATGAGTAGACTGGTTCTCATTATCCCATTTTGCTTAAAATCTACCAGTCCTGACTTGTGGGCATTTAGAATAAAATCTAATGCTTCCCGTGGTCAACACTGGTCTACATGATCTGGCTCCTATCTGCCTCTTCAGCCCCATCTTGTGCTACTCTCCCCTTCCTCACTCTGGTCCATCTTCACTGCCTTTCTCTCAGTTTCTAACACACCAAGCTCTGTTCTCACCTCAAAGCTCTTGCAAATAATGTTCTTTCTGCCTGGAATACCCTCTCCCCTGTTCTTTGTGTGGCTGGGTCTTTCTCATGCTTCAGGCCTTGGCTTCCATGCCACCTTTGCAGAGTGGACTTCTTTAACTACCCAGCTAGAAAGAGGGTTCTTTCTGTTTTCTTTTTCAGCACCTTGTTTGCTTCAGAGCACTTGTTACAATAGCACTTGTGATAATTTGCAGTTATTTTATCTCCAACCCCAGCTTCTTAATTAGACTGTAAGGTCCATAAAGGCATTTCCCTGTCCATTTGTTTTATGTCTAGTGCTTATCTCAGTGCTTGGCATCTAGTAAGCATTAAACAAAAATGATTTATATTACATGTCCAAAGTTATTTAGCCAGGAGAGACTTAAACCAAGTCAGATAATAGGTGCCCAGTAATCACTTGTTGAATGAATAATGGAGAAGGAAAGACATGGGGCTCTTTCCCCCACCCTCTTGCCTTTGTTTTTCCATCTCTCCCTAAGCCCCAGGAAAATGGCATGTATGCATGTCTAGAATTGGCATCTGGATCCCACTGCAGCTTACAGGCCTGAGGGCTAGTGCAGACAGGCCCAAGGAGGCTGGCAATGCCAGCCCAGATGCTACCTTTAATGGTTATGAAATGCTTTCTTGTCAAGAGAAACAGGACACCCATGAGGAGGAGTCACCAGTTCACTTTGTTTCTATTTGTATGCTGACCCTGGGGAAGAAAGTGATTAGAAATCAGGGGAAGATGGTTCTGGTAGGGCTTAAGGAATTCTGCCATGCTGCTGGGTCTTAGAAGCTCTCACTTCTGCCCTGCCGACCCCTACCATCCTACTTATCCCCTAATATTTAGTTGCCTGGCTACAAAATACCCAAAGTAGGAGCATGAGAAAAAAATTTAAAGGTATTATGGTGATTGAATTGTAGAGAGAAAACTGAGGGAATCTTTGAAGATGATAAATCTATTTTACATCCAATCTCAGAGGAAAAGCCAAAGTCCTTGCAATGGTTTCAAGGTCCTAAATGACTTACCTCCTGGACCTCATCCAGTGGTCTCTCCCTCATTCTGCTCCAGGCATCTGGCCTTGCTGCCCTTTGAAGACTTAAGGTGTCTCAGGACCGTTACATAGGATGTTACTTCTGCTTGGAAAGTTCTGTCCACAACAGAGCCTTGTAGCTTGCACTCTTCTTTAGGACTTCGCTCAAACTTCACCTTCTGAAGAGGGCTTTCATGACCACCTTGTTTAAAATGGCAACCCATTCACACCCTACCTTTGGCGTTCGTTTCCTGTCTCCTTTCCTGCTTTATTTATGTATTTATTTTTTAAAGATATATTTTATTGATTTTTTACAGAGAGGAAGGGAGATAGTTAGAAACATTAATCGGCTGCCTCCTGCACACCCCTACTGGGGATGTGCCGCAACCAAGGTGCATGCCCTTGACCGGAATTGAACCTGGGACCCTTCAGTCCGCAGGCTGACGCTCTATCCACTGAGCCAAACCGGTTAGGGCCCTGCTTTATTTTTATCTAGCTAGCACACATCACCTTCTGACATAACTATATATTTTGCTTTTTGTTTGTTTATTCAGGCAGTTAGAATGTAAATGTCACAAGGGCAAGGATTTTGAGGCTCTTTTATTCACTGTTATATCCTCAGAACCCACAGGGACTGGTTCATGGTAGCCATTCAGTACATCTTCATTGAATAAATTAATGAGCTCTTGTCTTTCACTTCTAGAGAGAGTAAAGCAAAAAATTCAATTGTAGGTGAACTTCTCAGTGATACTGGGAATGGGTGAATCTGGGTATTATTCAGTCTTCTTTTGTTTTGTTTGTTAATCCTTACCTGAGGATATTTTTTCCATTGATTTTTAGAGTGGAAGGGAGAGGGGGGAGGGAGGGAGAGAGAGAGAGAGAGAGAGAGAGAGAGAGAGAGAGAGAGAGAGAGAGAAACACATAGATGTGAGAAGACACATCGATTGGTTACCTCCTGAATGCAACCAACTGGGGATGAGGATCTAACCTGCAACCCAGGTACGTGCCCTCTAATCACTGAGCACACCAGCCAGGGCTATTATTCAGTCTTCTTCATCAGCATTTTGAAAAATAAATTTTTGTTTCTTAATATAGGCTGTAGGGTATGACTTTCTCTTTTAATTGTAATTTTGTTGTTATTTGTAAAAACACATGATTCAGAATTCAAAAGGTAGGGCCCTGGCCAGTGTGACTCAGTTGGTTGGAGTGTTATCCTGTGCACCAGAAGGTCAAGGCTTTGATTCCAGGTCAGGGTGCATGCCGCAGTTGTGGGTTCGATCCCTGGGGGCGTGTGCGAGAGGCAACGGATTGATGTATCTCTCACATCGATGTTTCTTTCTCCCTCTCTCTTCCTCCATCTCTAAAATCAATTTTTTAAAAACTTCTTAAAAAATTCAAAAGGTAGGAAAGAAGGGTATACTGTGAAAAAGCCCCCATCCACCACAGTCATACAACTCCCTGCTTTAAAGACAATCAGTGTTACCAGATTTTTTTTTAAATATTTTTTTTTATTTCAGAGAGGAAAGGAGAGGGAGAGAGAGAAACATCAGTGATAAGAGAGAATCATTGATTGGCTGCCTCCTGCATGACCCACACTGGGGATTGAGCCTGCAATCCTGACATGTGCCCTAACCACGAGTCAAACTGTAACCTCCTGGTTCATAGGTCGATGCTCAATCACTAAGCCACGCTGGCTGGGCAGTGTTACCAGCTTTTAATGTATCCAACCAGTTATTCAGTGCATATAATAGAAAATATGTAGTGTGTGCTTTTCTAGCCTATGGGTTGGGCGAAGCAGAACACAAGCATAAGATGGTTATATCAGGAAGGATTTCTGTCCATCAGATGAAAGGAGTCAGCAAGCAAAGAGGTTTTGAAATTTCCCTCTCCAGAGATGTAACCAAGATGACTTATGGATGGAGCCTCAGATTTATAATTTTTTGTTGGTTCAGAAGGAAGCAAAGAGAAATAAAGATGGGAGTTATGCAGATGGCGGGCTCTGAGGTGGCTAAGGATGGAAGGTTTGTCATCATTGGCCCAATTGGTAGAAGCAGTGTGAGGGCAGACAGGGTGGTACCTCATGTCTTAAGGCATTGTCTTTCCCTCCATTCCAGAGCAGCTCTCATCCCTCTGTCCTAAGGAATGCCCTCACATTGTGTTTCAAGCCATCTCAGGGCCCCTGGCTGCAGCTACAGCTTCCATCATCACCAATCCCATGGACGTCATCCGAACCCGAGTGCAGGTAAGACCAGCCTCCACCACAACCCTCCTCCCGCATTACCCATTAGAAGTGTGATCTTTAGGCCTTCCAGCCTTCCCCTGACCTCTCTGTGCCATGGCTGTGTAGGTCAGCCAGCATCTCTTGGTCATCCGAGCCCCTTCCTTGTGGTTATGACTTAGCATTTACAGAAACCAGCTGAGCACTTTGAAGCACCTAGAATGTTTTTCTCATCCTGTCTGCCAGCTTGCATGCTTCTGTTCCTTTACTTGCCCATGCCTCTAGGAATTCTTGCTGGTTTCTTCTTACAGCCTTTTATCCTATTAGCCTAGCCTATAACCACCTTTTCCTTACCTGCATTTAGAAATATCAATTTCAGTTCATTTCCTAGGTCTGTTTGGTTTCTCTCTGTGAGCTCTCTACAGGCAGTGAAATTGTTCTTTTTCCCCCCCTTTTGTGCCCACCAGAGAATATGTTTTTATTGATTTTAGAGAGAGAGGAAGGGAGTGAAAAATGCTAATGTGAGAGAGAAACACTGATCAGTTGCCTCCCGTATACGCCCTGACTGGAGATTGAACCTGCAACCTGGATATGTGCCCTAACTGGGAATTGAACCCGCAACCTTTTTATGTGCGGGACGACACTCCAACCAGCTCAGCCACACCAGCCAGGGTGAGACTGACTGTTCTTGAATAGGTTTCACAGATGGTATTGTGTGGACTCAGCAAAAACACCAACAAAGCCCTTGGTAGTGCTGTGCTGAAGTTATAGTTCCTGTCTTCAATCAGCTCAAAAACAATATCAGGGTACCTAGTTCAAGGAAATAGAATTTGAATGATGACATTAAAATATAAATGGCAGGTTTTGCTGTATAAAGCTTTAAGTCAAGAGAATGGAGGGTTTTACTATCTGATTTGGATAGCTTCAGAGGCAAGCTGAGGAGGGGAGAGAAGAAAAATAACCATAACAGCTTGGGAGTGCAGTTAGCTTCCCTAACACCAGGATGTTGGGATGGAGGTGGCTGGTAAATCTAGGTGTATTTTTTTTAATCATTTTTTTATTTTTCAATTACAGTTGACATACAATACTGTATTAGTTTCAGGTGTACAACATAATGATTAGACATTTATATAAATTACAAAGTGATTATCCCGCTAAGTCTAGTACCCACCTGACACCATCCATAGTTATTACCATATTCCCTGCTGTACTTTACACCCTGGTACTGTTTTTCTAACTGGCAATTTGTACATCTTAATCCCTTCCCCTTTTTCACCCAAACCCCCTCTCATCTGGCAACCATCAAAACGTTCCCGTAGCCCTAGCCAGTTTGGCTCAGTGGTTGGATTGTCAGCCCTTGGACTGAACAGTCCTGGGTTCAATTCCAGCCAAGGGAACGTATCTCAGTTGCAGGCTCGATCCCTGGCCCCGGTCAGGGCAAGTGCAAGAGGCAACCAATCCATGTGTCTCTCTCACATCAATGTTTCTCTCTCTGTCTCTCCCCCTCCCTTCCACTCTGTCTAAAAATCAATGGGAAAAATATCCTTGAGTGAAGATTAAAAGAAAAAAATGTTGTCTGTTTCTGTTTTGTTTATTTAGTGTTTTAGATTCCACATATAAGTGAAATCTTATGGTATTTGTCTTTCTCTGACTTAATTCATTTAGCATAATGCCCTCTCAGTCCATTCATGTTGTTGCAAATGGTAAGATTCCATTCTTTTTAAAAGTTGAGTAATATTCCATTGTATATATGTACCACATCTTCTTTATCCATTCGTCAATCGATGGACACTTAGGTTGCTTCCATATCTTGGCTATTGTAAATAATGCTTCAGTTAACAGGGATGCATGTGTCTTTTCGAATTAGTGTTTTGGGTTTCTTCCAATAAATACCCAGAATTAGAATTGCTGGGTCCTTCTTTGCTTTTGTGATGAACTCCTTTATCCTTCTCTGGGAAAATCTAGATATTTTTATCTCAAGAAAGAATGCCCTCCCCCCACCACACACATTTGAAAATGAGTACTAGTAAGCTGGCATCTGATTAGTTTGTAAATAATAAAGTACAGAGGTTCCATCTTCATTCTCTCCTGAGCCTTGTCCTGGGTGTTCCGCAAGGAGATCCAGGGAAAGGATAGGTCTCTACTCGGAGGTGCTTCCAGGCCAGAGGAGACAAAGTGCATATGAGGCCAGAGGTACAGCTGAAAAGCCCTTGACGTGACCGAGGATAAGTGTGAGGGTTAGGGGCGCAGAGGACTGAGAGGAAGACGGGAGTGTGGAGAAGGGTGTTAAAGGAGGCAGGACGAGTGGGTAGATGTTCTTAGCCATAGGTGGGACCACCTTGTGAAGGTCATACAGTACAGGAGGAGGTATAACAAGGAGTGCACCTGTCCTGCCTTGACTGAGGGTCTGAGTGGATGGTATCTAAATATATAGTTTGGTGGCAGGATTTAGGGGGAGGGGGAGGGGGCAGGACTGTTGAGAAAGAAAAGATTCCTGCCTTAGCCAGGCTTCCAATGTGATAGGGAAGATAGGTGCCTGGGAAACAACAGAGTCAGAGGGGGGGACTCCAGCCATGGGGGTTCAGAGAGATTGAGATGATCAGAGTCAGAATCACAGACGGGCAGAGCTGCAGAGGGCCTTAGAGGTGATTGAATCAGCCACCCTGAGACCAGAGAGAAGCACCCAGTCCAAAGCTCATCGCCTGTAGTTTATCTAATGACAGTAATGACTAATGCTTATTGAACACTTACTGTCTGCCAGGTCCTGTTCTCAACTTTTACAAGTCTTTTGTTTACCGCTCAGAACCACATGGCATAGGGACTATCACTGTTTTATATTCAAGGAAACTGAAGTGCACAGAGTGAGTTAAATTACTGAGGTTATGCTGTTAGTAAATTGGGGAGCAGAATTCAAATTCAGTTTTCCCTAAGGCAGAGGGAGAATGAGCAGAGGAGCTTGGACTGCAGACCGTGACCCTCCACTGTGTTGACTTTTCCAGGTTGAAGGCAAGAACTCCATTATCCTGACCTTCAGACAGCTGATGGCAGAAGAGGGGCCTTGGGGCCTCATGAAGGGCCTCTCAGCCAGAATCATCTCAGCCACACCCTCCACCATTGTCATTGTGGTAGGCTACGAGAGCCTCAAGAAACTGAGCCTCAGACCTGAGCTGGTGGACTCGAGACACTGGTAACAGTGTGGGAGAGAAGCCTCTGTTTCCCACACGACTCTGGGTAGGGGACAGAGTAGGGAGACAGCACCCGCTCTAAGTGCCCCTACCACATACCTAGCCCTGCCCTGGGCCAGGTGCCCTGTAGGGGACAGGAACTGAGACTTTGAACTGCTCTTGCTGAAGAGGCTCCACACCTGCATCTCCTGCCCCCATTATTTAGTTCTCCTACCCAACTGGGCTCCCTCACTCGGTCCCTGTACTCCATCCTGCCCTAAGGAACCCACCCTCCCACTAGTCCCACTCTCTGCCTCCCGTTAAGGCTTCTTCTGGTTTCCCTTTCCATCTGTGTCCCTGAGATCCTGGTAAGAGCTGTACATAGAGCTTGCTTACTGCCACTGGTTCTTCCACTTGGGCCGTCAGCCCAGATTCCAAGCAGTTTGCCATCAGCCTTTTCCTGCTTCGTCTCTTAGGCTTATTTTTATTTTGGGACTGATTTGCCCACCAGACTACTCTGCTTTTTCCTGCCACTGGGGGCAAGGTGCCAGGCACTTTTGCACAGGGAGTAGGCACAGCAAAAGCTTCAGAGTGCTCATCCTCTCTTCGGAGTTATTAGATGGGGAGAAATGTTAATACTTTATTTTGTGTGTTTATATTGTTTTAACATCTGTGAACCAGGTTACTGTCTTTGTCCTGCTAAAGCACCTGTCCAATCCTGCAGTCAGAGCCCACCCTTTCCTCAGAAAAATACAATGTAGCTTTTCCTTCCATCTCAGTTCCCTATCCCTTCCATGTCCCTGCAGTCCCTGCAGTCCCAGGACTTACAAGCTGCTGGCTTCCCCTGGCCCAGACGACTACGGTGGTAGGCACAATTCTAAGTAGATCAGGCTGCCCGGGGCACACGGGACTTGGAGCACTACCCTGAAAAGTCCGAGTGAGAGAGTAGCTGGCTTGGATAGGCCAAGAGGGGGTGTGTGCCCCAGCCCATCTCCCAGACCAGCTGAGCCAGGCCTAGGAGAGGGCAGCTGTAATACATCTATATCCCAATCACTTGGACTCACGGAAACGGATGTTGTCTCAGTCTCTGATACGCGGAACTGTTTGTGTTTTCTTCTCCCCAATGTGAAGTCATGCCAGTCATGGTACCCTCTCGAGTAGCGGTCGCCAACCAGTGGTCCTCGGATCACTGCTGGTCCGTGAGGTCTGTGAGGTCCGAAAGGTTGGCGACTGCTGCTCGAGAGGGATGCTTGGAAGAGAGCGGGTCAGGAAGTCGCCCAATACCAGGACCACTACACACCAGCCTGATACTGCCGAGATTACCTGTTGATGCTCTCAGGAGCTAAGTGAGGAGCGTTCCTTCCCTGCCTCATCCTACCGTGTCTACCAAGCCTGTGTTGCAGGTGAGAGAGGTGCAGCAAAAAGGATGAGAAGAAGGCATATCAAACCCTGCACTTGTACTTGAGACATTTGGCCAGGATGATCCTTCAGACCTTCTTATTGGTCCCACCCCCTGGGAAGGGCCATGGTGCCAATGGAAAGGTGCTAGCTACCTTTTGAAGCCTTGCTGTTTCTTACAGCTGCCCCACATTCTGTCGCCCTGGCCAGATCAGAATCTGAAAGACACATTTTTCTACCTTCGCCACTGACACTGCCCATCTTGGTCTTTTATCTTTGAGGGTTATTTTCCCTTATTTTGGTTTGCTTTTTTCTTGCACTTTGTCAGATTCCTTCCCACCCACAAACGGTCATCCGAAGGGTTAGCCCACAGATCATTCTGAATCTTCTGCCCTCAGTCATCCCTTTCACATTGGAAGAACCATTAACATAACAGAAGCCAGCCTTCTTTCTCTGTCTTTTGTTCCATTGATTTAAAAAAATATATATTTTATTGATTTTTTACAGAGAGGAAGAGAGAGGGATAGAGAGTTAGAAACATCGATCAGCTGCCTCCCGCACCACCCCCCCCCCCCCCCAAAATGGGGATGTGACCGCAACCAAGGGACATGCCCTTGACTGGAATTGAACCTGGGACCTTTTAGTCCGCAGGCCGACGCCCTATCCCCTGAGCCAAAACGGTCAGGGCCATTGATTTTTTTCTTTTAAAGTGGAAGGGTGGGGAAGGGGGAGAGAGAGAGAGAGAGAAACATTGATGAGACATCAGTTGGTTGCCTCCCCGCCCCCACCCCAACAGGGGCGGAGATTGAACCTGCAACCCAAGTACCTGTCCTTGACTGTGTCCTTGACGGGGAACAAAACTCCAGACCCTCTGGTGCACAGGCCGACACTAACCACTGAGCACGCCAGCCAGGGCAGCCCTCTCTCTGTCAACTCACTCTAGTGACCCTTTTGGAGATTGTTTTTCAGCCCACACCTTCCCCTCCCTGAAGCTTGTCCCCACTGGGCAGAGTGGGTGAAGTATCACGGACAGGGGTCCTCTCCTGCCTCACGCCTTAGAATGGTTCTCCTTCCCAGACTCCTTTCCTTCTGATTTATTTTATGGTACAGTATTTCATAGCCATTTACCCATATTCTCGTTCTCTCTCTCTCTCTCTCTCTCTCTCTCTCTCTCACACACACACACACACACACATTTCAAAGGATGATGAGTTTTTTTGTTTGTTTTTAGTGAAAGGAACCCCTGCCCCCTACTTCCCTAATTGGGTTCGAATAAAACATGTCTTGGTGGGACTGGGACAGTGGGCTTCCGTTTTCCCAGGACCATGGAGCGGACCAGCTGGCAGTTCTCATGTGCCGGTCCAGAGCCCAAACTGGAAGAAACTTCGGAGGCCAGGCAGACGGGAAAGCTGGTGGGAAAGCTGATGGGCTATCGAGGGACCGGGGAATGAAATAGACGCGGTTAACATTTGATAAAGTGGACTCTTGTGAATACTAACTGCGAACACTCATTCACTGTTGCACTGTACGAAGTCTTTGAAGTGTAATTAAAAGTTTGTATTGAGCCCTGAGCTTTTGCTGGCGCTTGTTTTGCCGGCCTGTGGATTAAGTACTAAAGTGCACTACACGCTACTCACCTGTGCACAAGCCTCGTCCTCCAGCAGTTTCCCCACCCCGTGGGCGACTCGGTGACGGACATTCCGCTGCTTCCAATCGGACGCGCCCAATGCCGGGAGTGGCCAATCGGGGGCTCCGGTGGGCGGGACATCCTGGCCAGTTAGATTTGGCGGTTCCATTTTAAGATGGCCGAAGCAAGCAACGCCAGTGTTGGCAGCGGCTGTGAGGAAAAAGGGCGGGAGGGGTCGTCCCCCGAACCCGTTTCCCCTGACACTACCATTTCGAGGATGAAGCTTCTCGACACCACAGTGGATACTTTCCTCCAGAAGCTGGTCGCCGCTGGGAGGTAAGGTGAAGGAAGTGGGGTGAGGGCAAATCTCAATAGGTTGGCGGGTGAGAGGCAAAGAGGAGCGAGTTTGGGCCGCCAGAATGTGAATCCCGCGAGACCAGCTCGGGCAAAGGCAAACGGCAGTCACGTGGGCCCCGGGTGGGAGGCGTGTGGTCCGAGCGGGCGGAGGCTCCGCGCTGTGTGCCGACTTGGGGCGACTGATTCCCGCGCCCTCCAGTCAGTCTGGTTTGGACCAAAACTTCAGGTGGCGGAGGGGAAAGATACCGGCTCCGGAACTAGAACCAGGACCTGACCGCTCTGTGCCTCCGTCTCTCATCAGTGAAATGGCAACAATAGGACCTTTCTCAGCTGGTAGTTTGGAGAATTAAGTACACGAAAGGCGCTTAGATAGTGCCTGCCACATATACAGCATTAGAATTGTATTGTCATAGGAATAATAATACCTTCACTGGGTGGTTGTGTATTACCATAGAAACATGTTTCCTGTCTGATTTTTATTTTCCACGAACAGTACTGTAACGTTATTGGACACTGAGGAGTTTTGCCCGGGATCCCACCACTCAGCATGTTGAGGAAACACTGTTATTACTGGAGGCGGTTCGATAAAGCCCGCTCTCTCTCCGGCCCTGAGTCCCCACACCTGTGCTCTGGCCCCGGCAGGTGTGATGCAGTCGCTTGGGCGGCCTCCCCTGCAGGGAAGGGCTTGTGGGTTTGATTCCCGGTGAGGATGGGCAGGAGGCAGCGGATCTAACCCTAACCCTTTCTCTTTCTCTCTCAAAATCAATTTTAAAATCTTAAAAAAAAAAAAAATACTCCATCTTCTCCCAATCCTGTCTTCTCCTAACCTCCTTCCCTCTTGTTCTTCCCTCCCTCCTTTCCTACAGAGACCTCCTTTCATTTACCCACATCTTCGCACATTGATTCACTGAGAAATATATTTTTTAAAAATATATTTTATTGATTTTTTAGAGAGAGGAAGGGCGAGGGATAGACAGAAACATCATCGATCGGCTGCCTCCTGCACCGCCCCCCACGGGATGGAGCCGGCAAACAGGGCACGGGCCCTGACCAGGAACTGAACCGTGACCTCCTGGTTCATAGGTCGACTCAACCACTGACCACCGGCCGGGCCCCTGAGAAATGTTTGAGTGCCTCTTCTGCCAGGCGTTGTGTCCGGTGCTGGGGAAGCAGACGGCCCCTTATTGGAGCTAACATTCAGTGGGCAGAGCCACTCAGTAAACAAAACAGTCACAGCTGGGTAAGGTAATGAACAGGTGATGTGATAGGAGCAGCTTGGGGGGAAAGGAACACACGAGCTAGGCTGGTTAGGGGAGCCCGCTCTGAGGAAGTGACATTAAACGGAAACGTGAACAGTGAGAGAGAGAACTAGAGAAAGTGCATAGGCAAAGGGTAGAGCTTGTGCAAAGGCCCCAAGGTGGTCCGGGCATTCTGGGAACTGGCAGAGGCCTGCTTGGCTACAACATCATGATCAGAGGGAGATTAAAATCAGGAGGCTGGACAGACAGGTGACATCCTTATCATCTAGGGTCTAATTTCAGTAGTATTGAATTTGATAAAATAATTGTTATTTTTATGGGCCATTTATGACACACCATTATATGTGCAGGCAAGATACATCCTTTGATTGATTGATTTTTCCCTACTCATTTTTGTCCTTTCCCCTCCCCATAGGCCCTGCTTTCTTTTCTCTTGCCTGTATGCCCTCCATTTATTCATTTATTCATGTACAAATATTTATCAACCACCTACAATGTCCCAGGCTCTGTTCTAGAAGCTGGAGATATAACAGTGATCAAGACAGAACAGTTGTTGCTCTCATGGAGTAGACATTCTAGTTCCATAAAGAAAAATAATCAGGGTAAAGGAATAGAAGTGGGGAAATAGGTCTGTGTTAGTGTGAGTGCAGTGAAGTGACATTTGATTATGTTTGTTTTCTTGTACAATATGTTGTTTTGTGTGTATGAATGATAATTGTGCTACATACCTTTTTTCACTTAACACCTTTTTTTCACTGTGCAAGGTTTATTTGGTGTTTTATTTATTTGAAAATATATTTCTTTATTGATTTCAGAGAGGAAGGGAGGAGAGAGAGATAGAAACATCAATGGTGAGAGAGAATCATTGATTGGCTGCCTCCTGCACACTCCCTACTGGGGATCGAGCCCGCAACCCAGGCATGTGTCCTTGGCCAGAATTGAACCTGGGACCCTTCAGTCCGCAGGCTGACGCTTTATCCACTGAGCCAAGCCAGCTAGGGCTATTTGGTGTTTTAGTTGGTGTGAACTTGCATAGTTGGCTGCATTCATTTGTAGACTCTCTTTATATTAAATGGCAGTGTACACTATTCTGATACGTATAATACACAAAATAATATCTTTTAGAATTATTATGCACAAGACATGCAGTACTGGATTTATACATTGGATCCCAGGATGTGTTTGATTAGAGAAAAAAAGTTGGAGTAGGCATGTTGGGTAAAAGGAACCACAAATTATATAACATAGTAAACACACATCTAATTTGAAGGGCACTGTGGGGTCAACACCATTTAAAAAATTATTTATTTAAAAATATATTGTTGGAAGTATTACATATGTCCTCCTTTTTCCCCTATTGGCCCTCTCCAGCCTGCCCCTGCCCCTGCCCCCCACCCCAGGCCTTCACCACTCTGTTATCTGTGTCCATGGGTTGTGCATATATGCATACAAGGTCTTTGGTTGATTACTCCCACCCACCCACCCTCCCCCACCTTTCCTCCAAGATTCTACACTCTGTTCCATGCCTCTGGATCCACTCTGTTCATCAGTTATTTTGTTAATTAGATTCCACATATGAGTGAGATCATGTGATACTTGTCTTTCTCTGACTGACTTATTTCACTTAGCCTGATACTCTCCAGGTCCCTCCATGCTGTCTCAAAGAGTAAGAGATTCTTCTTTTTTACTGTTGCATAGTATTCTATGGTATAAATGTACTATAGCTTTTTTATCCACTCGTCTACTGATGGGCACTTGGGCTGTTTCCAGATCTTAGCTATTGTAAATTGTGCTGCATGAACATAGGGGTGCATACATTCTTTCTGATGGTGTTTTGGGTTTCTTAGGATACAGTCCTAGAAGTGGGATCACTGGGTCAAATGGCAGTTCCATATTTAATTTTTTCAGGAAGCTCCATACTGTTTTCCATAATGGCTACACCAATCTACATTCCCATCAGCAGTCAACACCATTTTTTAAAATGATCTAACCATGTCCTGTAAGTGCATATGGTTCAGAGCTTTTCAACACTGCTTGTCATTCCATGATAAGCACCCAGTTCTTATTTGTTGCCTCTTATGGACACTTTGCCTCGAACTCCTACCTCCACAAATTATACCCGGGTGAATGTCCTTGTACATCCCCTCATGGAGCAGTGCTAGCATTTCTGAGGTCTATAATGGAGGGGAGTCATTGGGTCGAAGGATTTACACCCACCTGTGTTTTGTCAAATTGCTTTCCAGAAATGTTCCCATCTCCTACATCCTCACCATCACTGGGTATCTACCATTCTAACATTTGCTATTCTGAAACTGTGAAAGAGATATTTTATTATGTTTGAATTTGCATGTCATTGATTTCCTCATAGGTTTAGGTCTTTCTTCATATAATTGTTAGTCATTTTGGCTTCTCTTCTGCGAACTGCTTTTTTATTTTTCCAGAATCCTTTTTTTTTTAATTGGGGGTTTTTATCTTGTTTTTCTGGAGTTCCTGGTATAATATAGAAATCAATCTCTTGCCCTGGCCGGTTTGGCTCAGTGGATAGAGCATCGACCTGAGAACTAAAGGGTCCGGGTTTGATTCTGGTCAAGGGCACTCAGTTGCAGGCTCCTCCCCAGCCCGGCCGTGGTCAGGGCACGTGCAGGAGACAACCAATCCATGTGTTTCTCTCTGTCTTTCCCTCTCCCACTGTCTTCTAAAAATGAGTGAAAAATATTCTTCGGTGAGGATTAAAAAAAAAATCAATCTCTTGTCAGTTTTAAACTGAAGAAGGAAATATTTTTTCTGTCTGTTAGGTACTAACTTTGTAATGTCCTTTGAGGAATAGAAATCTTTAATCAAATAAAAAGCCCCACAGATTATAGTTTGTACTTTATCCCGGAGGATGAAGCAGAAAGAGAAATGCAGTAATCCCGGGTGACCCCTCACAAGCTGTATGGATCCTCATGACTCCTTTCTCAGCCTCCAGACTAACTCAGCATCCCTCAAACAGTCATAATAAATTAAGTTTTGATTAATCTGTTTTTTAAACCCTTAATTTTCATGTGATTACATTTCCCCTCTTATGGTTTTGTGCTTTTGGAGTCTTGTTTAGAGGTTATACTCACACCTAAGTCACAAAGATAATCTCCAATGTTTTCTTCTGTTACCCATCTTATCATTTTACTCTCTACTTAAAATCTTTAATCTGTCTGGATTAAGGTGTAGGGTGGTGGTCTCAGCCAGTCTCGTTTTTCTGGTTTTTCCAATCATTGTCAACTGAACAGCTTATCCGTCCCCATTGCTCTATGGAGCTCCCTTTGTCATATGGCAAGTCCCTCTGCCTAATGTGCTCCTGGGTCTCTTCCGCACCACTGAGCTACTCACTGCTTATCGTGGTGCCTGTCACAGACACTCAGTAGTTTTGGAATAAATGAAGATTCCCAAGTCATCTCTCTCCTGAGCTTCAGATCTCTGTCTCCAATAGTTTAATACTAGAAACCTCCACATGGTGTCCTACAGAACCAATCAAGCTCAGTGCGATGGAAGCAGGATTTGTCCTCCCTCTGTCGCCCCTAACTTAGTTGAAAATACCACTGTCTACCCATTCTCTAGGCCAGAGGTTTGGGAGTTCTCATTGACCCCTCCTTCCTTTTCACTTCCAGTCAACCACGAAGCCCTATTGGTTCCAGCCTCGCTCCTCAATCTCCTTTCCATCCTTGTGCCAGTGCTTTAGTTCACGCCCTCATCTCACTGGATTGCTGTACCAGCCTCCACATAGGCCTTCCGGCCTCAGTCTTGCCCCCTCCCTCAAGTCTACAGCTCATATTTGAGCAGGTCCTTCTGCTTAAAATGTTTAATTGGTTCAGGGTTGCTTCCAGAATCAAATGTAAGCTCCTTAGCTCAGCATACAAGACCATTCAGCTGCGGTCAGGGCGATGGGCATACGACATATGCACACTTGCATGCACTGCACACACACACATGCACATAAGCTTTTCTGCATTGAGTGCTGCCGCTATCCCCCATCCATGCCACCTGCTTCTTCCACTTACAGCTTTTCCTTGCTAGAACATCCTTCTCCTCATTTGGTTAAATAGAACTTACTCATGGCTGGTTTCCACATAGAAAGGGCTCAATATATGACATGTAGGACTATAGACTTTTAAGATATATGCAAATACTTGACCCTCTCCCAAGTCATTAAAAGTCCTCAATCTCCAAGAACCAGTACTTATCCCCAGAAGTCTCCCCATAATAAAAGCGAATTTATTCTCATCAGTGATCCAAAGAGATATTTTAAACCCTGGATTGACTTTCTCCACAACTTAGTTTTTTTTTGTTTGGTTTTTTTTAATCCTCACTCGAGGATATTTTTTTCCATTGATTTTTAGAGAGGGAAAAGGTGGGGGGAACATCCAAGTGCCCAAACAGGGGCCAGAGATTGAACCTGAAACCCAGGTGCATGCCCTTGACTGGGAATAAAACCTACAACCCTTAGGTGTGTAGGCTGATGCTCTAACCACTGACCACACCAGCCAGGGCACCGGCATTTATTTCATGAAAAGATTAGCTTGACTAGAAGGGCAATTTATATGATGCACCCAAGAGTGACTGGAAGATGACTGACCTCACTGGGCTCTCAGTTCCCACAGACCCTGCCCTTGCCGTCTTAATCAGTAAGGCATCTTAATAGGGCATCTTCTTTTCATTGGACCTGTTGGGGCAAAGATTTCTGCAGCTGTCCTCTCTCAGACTTAAGAACATAGAAATGTGGCCCTACTGAAGCTTATCATTTGTGACTTCTGCCTTGTCCTCCAAAAATGAGGGTTTCTTTTCTGTCCTCACAGACTCCCACACCTTCTGAGAAACAGCCATTCCTGTTTAGCTAAAGCAAGCAGATGAGGCTATCCCCTTTCTACGTTTCGTTATAAATCAGGACCCTCCAAAAGAGGCTGTTGGTTCGGGGTGGTGTTGGTGGGGCCCTGGTTGAAGACCAGTTAGCACTTCAGAAGAAAGCTGGCTCTGCTACAGGTACCATTGGCACCCCAATAGCTGTGCCACGTGTGGTGTCAGCCCATGGGGCTGAGAGAGGAGAGGTGATTGACAGTTCTTATGTTCTTAGATGCCGGACTGTGACCAGTGCCTGTCCTGGTCCAGAATTCCAGCCTGGGATGTGCTGTGCACTGTGTGATTTTTGCATAATAAATTGATTAAAGCTCATGTCTGACAGCAACCAAGGAAAAAGCTAACTGCATTTGTACATGAACTGGTAGAGTTTTGTTGTTGTTTTTTAATTTAAATTCTTTATTGTTTAAAGTATTACATAGGTCTCCTTTTCCCCTCATTGACCTCTCCCTGGCCGCTCCCACCCCTTGGCACATGCCCTCACCCCCCTACTGTCTGTGTCCACTGGTTATGCTTATATGTATGCATACAAGTCCTTGGTCGATCTCTCACCACCACCACCACCCCCACACCCCAATTGGTAGTTTTAAACTAGTGGCAAAGATTATTGGTGTTCACAGGAAACAGTTCTTCACAGGAAAAAGTGGTTAAATATATAAATTATTCTAAGTATATGTCTCAGAAATATCTTTCTTTGAATGTGCAGATGCTTCGTGCTGTCAGTGATTCGTTTCTGAAGTGGGTATGACTCATCAGACTGTGGTTTGCGGCTTCAGCTCCATCATGCCGATTCTGTTCTTCATGTTTCCAGTCTACCTCTCTCTACTCCCACTGTGTCTGCTTTGCTGAGTTTGCCATCACTGTCACTGGTGCCTCTTGAATCCATCCTCACACAGCAGTCTGAGGGAGCTTTCTAAAGTACGCATCTGAAGTTCCATCTGTACTTTAGAACCCTTTTCTAGCTCCTTCCGTCATGATACAGTCCAGACTGTGTCTGGCCCTTCCCTGCTTACCTCACCAGCCTACAGGCTGTGTGCCATGGAGGCAAAGGGCACCTGGTCCAGAGCCAGATGGCTCCACCACGTCCCAGCTGCATGACCTTGGGCAAGCTTCCCTCTGCCTCAGCTTTCTCTTCTGCAAATGGGATGATGATAATAGAACCTGTCTCATAGTTACTGTGAGGTTTAAATTAGTTGCTCCAGCCCTGGCAGGTGTGGCTCATTTGGTTGCAGGTTACCAATTTGATTCTGGTCAGGGCACATGCCCAGGTTGTGAGCTTGATCCCGTCGGGGTGCATGTGGAGGGGTGGGGAGTGCATGCACATTGATGCCTCTCCCTTTTCTCTAAGATCAATATAAACAAAGTTTTAAAGGGAAAAAATTATTTTAAAAAGAAATTAGTTACTCTTTGTAGAGTCCTTAAAATAATGCCTGGCTCTAGCCAGTGCTCAGTAACTATTTCCTGTTTGTACACCTTCACACATGGGCCGTGGGCATGCCCACTACTCTTTAGCTACACAGCCTGGGCTGCTATGTCTCCTGAAATTGGTAGAGTTGCCTTGTGTAGTAGGTCCCACTGGCTCAGCTTTCCCAGTCACCTGAGCCGGGTCTTGGGCCTTTTATTGATAGGTTTGGGGCATGCTGTCACCAGCTACAGCTTGTTTGAGAGATGTTAGCAGTCTGAGGCTGGAGCCAGGACAGGCCATTCATATGGAAAAGCTGCTGCAAACAGCTGAGTGGGGCGGGAAATTGGATGGGGCGTGGTCTCAGGGAATCACCAGGGCAGGCAAACAGTGTGTTCCAGGCTGATGGAGACTCAGATATGGCTGCCAGTCAGCCCTGCAACAGGGTCGGTCCCAGCACAGGAACAAGGACCCCGTGTCCCTCAAAGCTGCCCGGTGCTGGGAGTCCAAGTAAGTTCTAAGTTTGTGCACTGGCCCTTTAAATGGAACACCTGGGTCTCCAGAGGCCTCGTATCACTCAGCCACAATCCCCGTAGTTGTGGGGACTTTGCTTCCCAGCTCTGGAAACCTGAGCTTGGGGTCTGGTGTGGGGTTGGGACCCTTGCTCCTCTTGGACGGCCTCTGCAGAGATGACCTCCCTCCTAAAGGGCATACGTGGGTGTCGGACCAGCCTGCTCCGTGCCTCCACCCTTCCCACCAGCCTCAAGGTGCTTTCTTTACTTCTAGTTGTAGGACTTCCACTCAACCAGCTTTCAGGCGGTTCTGAATGATGGTTGGTCTGTATTTCAGTTGTAATTCTGTTATAGACACCTCTCCCTGACACCAGAGAGGTGTTAGCGGACAAGACAGCCTCCTGAGCCAGTGGGAGCAGGCTGTCCCCAACCTTGATCCTTGTCTTCTCATATAAATGAATATATAGGAGAGACCTTGACTGTGTTGTGAAAAGCCAGCTTATTAAAGCATGCGTCTTTATTGAAAAAAGGAGAAGCAAAGCAGGCAAACACATGTGTCTGACTTTGGAAGCACAGACGGGCTCTCAGCTCACTGAAGAGCAGGTTGGATGGGGGTCTGAGGCGCTTCATACCCTCCTGCCTGTAGGCTTCAGAATTCCTCTGCTATTTACGTATAGATTAATTCTCAGGCCCCGCCCCCCCTTTTTTTTTACTGTGTTGTGGCCTTCCCAGAATTCATGAAAAGCACCTGGCAATTTTATCTTACCAAGCCTTGAGACTGCTGGCTTCTCTGCTTAGAGAGTAAAATGGCCCTTTTTTTCCTTCCCCTTTCCCCTTGCCTTTCTGCATTCTCTCATTAGGGGAGGTGTTTTTTGTTTAACCATTTGCTCTGTGTCCTCAGCTGGGGAAGATAATGGCTTGTTAGTTACAAGCTGGCTGCAAACTGCCCACACTGTTTGGCTTTGTTTTAACTTTCCTGTCTCAGTTTCTCTATTTCTCCTGCTCTGGAATCCTGAAACAATTTTGATGTGGTTGTGGGAGGCAGTGAGTACAGGCGTTCACCTATGCCACCATCTTGGTTCCCAAAAGACATTTTTAAATACAGTCTTCATCATAAATCACTGATCTCTTATTTTCATCAAGGGACATTTGTTGGTTTTTTCCCCTTTTTCTTTCTCAGCCCTGGGGCTGCCTACTGTACACAGGATGAGGAAGGGGAGAGGGAAAAAGACAAGAGAAACATTAAATGAAAAGAGCAGCTGTGCAGGGGTGGAGAGTATGAATTTCTGTCACAAGGATCCCTTCTATCGTCCGAGCTCGAAGCGCCAGTCCCTCCCTGCCCTCTGGTGGACAGTCTGTGAAATAGGCCTTCAGTTGGGCAACAAGCAAGTTACTATGGGGAGGAAGTGCAAGCCAGGGCTCCCTGAGCATAGGCTACAGGAGCGCATGTTTACTCGAGTGCCTCTCATCTTTGTTCCTGCACGATCTATCTGCATATGTTAACTGACATGGACAAATCACCAGAGCTTGATTCTGGGCTTAAATATTTTGAAGTCAATTTTTTAAAGTTAAACTTATGTGAAAACTCAATTTATGGTGAGTTTTTAAAAAATGCAGTAAATGGCCCTGACCAGTTTGGCTCAGTGGATAGGGCATTGGCCTGCGGACTGAAGGGTCCCAGGTTCGATTCCAGTCAAGGGCATGTACCTTGGTTGCGGGCACATCCCCAGTAGGAGGTGTGCAGGAGGCAGCTGATCGATGTTTCTCTCTCATCGATGTTTCTAACTCTCTATCCCTCTCCCTTCCTCTCTGTAAAAAATAAATAAAATATATTTAAAAAAACAAAACAAAAAACTCCTTAAAAAATGCAGGAAATGAAATGCTGACAAGGTGAGTTAAAAAACAGACATGTCTCAAATATTACATAAGTATTTAAGAGAAAAAATAAGAAAGGTTAAAATCAGTTAATATAGTCATTTCTGTTCTGAAATTTGGTAAATACCAGTTTTTAAGTTACTTTCATTGATGATAAATGTAGCACTTTTAGGGGGGCCACAGTTTAACCTTTTCTCTCTAGTGGGGGCCAGTCTGTTCTTCCTGCAGCTGGGTTGGTTTCTGCACATACGATTGTAATTGGGTTGTATTTTACTAAGCACTTGTCCTCTGCAGGGGAGGAGACTTCTCAACTCTGGGAAGTCAAGTTATTATGTTCTGCACTTCCAAGGAGAGGAGAGGGCGTGAGGACTGTTCTTTTGAGACTAATAGTAATTGTAGCTAATGTGGAGCATTTCGGTGTGCTGTGAACTGTGCTACTTATATATGTAACTATTTAATCCTCACAGTAATTTTATGAGTTATAGACACAGTTATTATCCCCACTTGACAGAGAAGGAACTGAGGCTTGTAGAGGTAATAAGGTGTCTGAGAGCACTCAGCTGGTGATCGGTAGAGGTAGGATCTGAAACCAGGCAGCCTGTCTTCAGAGCCAGTGCACTTCCCCAGCACATAGCTGGGTGCCCCTTGTGTACTTTTGGAAGCCAAGGCTGGAGACCATTCCAGCAGAGAGGCCTCTGGGGATGCTGTTGTGGGAGAATTCTTCAACCCAAGCCTTGGTATCCTGGGGTTCGGGGGGGGGGGGGGCGGGGAGGGATTGCCAGGGTGGGGTGGGATCGATCTGGGGCCAGGCAGCTGCTGGGTCTTGTGTGCTACTACCTATCCAACGCTGTTCTGGGCACCCTGGAGATCCCGAAGTATATTTTTTCAGGAAGTTCGTACCAGCATTCAAATCATTCCCAAGTGTGAGCTGGCTCTCAAAAAAGGAATCGCTGTGGGGGATGGGAGGAGGGGAAATTGAATGAAGGTCAAAATGTACAAGCTTCCCATCATAAGATAAGTAAGTTCAAGGAATCTAATGTACAACATGACATTGGTTAACACAGCTAAATGGTGTATTTGAAAGCTGTTAAGAGCAGGTCCTGCTCTAGCCGGTTTGGCTCAGTGGATAGAGCATCAGCCCTCAAACTGAAGGGTCACGGGTTTGATTCCGATCAAGGGCACATACCTTGGTTGCAGGCTCAATCTCCAGCGCTAGTTGGGGCTCGTGCAGGAGGCTACCAATCATTGTGTGTCTCTCACATCGATGTTTCTCTGTCTTCCCCCCTTCCTTCCACTCTCTCTAGAAATCCATGGAAAAAATACCCTTAGGTGAGGATTAACAAAACAAAGAGTAAATCCTAAGAGTTCACACCACAGGTTTTTACTTTTATTTTCTCTTTTTTTTTTTGTATCAACAAAAGATGAAAGGTGTTAACTGTGTTGTTTCATAATACATATAAGTCAGATCATTATTCTGTATATTATACAGTACTGTATGTCAATTATATCTTAAAGCTGAAAAAAAATCATTTTCCTCCTATACTACTGACATTGGCCTCTAATTTGTCTGTCTTCCTCCTCGTGTTTGCAGTGTATATTCCCCATCTTATATGAATGCACACCTTTCTGGGGTCCTTCACTTTCACTGAATTCTCAGACCCCATGAGTACACAGGAAGAGTTCATGAGCAGCACTGGTGGGCAGAATGTGCGTCATCCCTGCTCTGGGCCCTCTCCCCTACCAGCTGCTTGAACCGAGGAGAGATGTGTCCAGCTCAAACCCTCTGCCTATCGAGTGGGCTGGGAGGAACAAGATCTCCCATGTCCAAGCCAAACCCGTTTCAAGCCACAATTACCTGGTTTCGATTCCAGCCCCACTCGGTCAGACATCATGTGTCTCCACATTCCTTCATGTGGCCACAGACTGCGTGGCGAGTAGGGCCAGCAACAAAACAAGATGTCACCCAGGCGGTGTGGCTCAGTTGGAACATTGTCCTGTACACCAAAAGGCTGCAGGTTCGATTCCCTGTCAGGGTACTAACTCAGGTTGTAGGTTCAGTCCAAAGTTGGGGCATGTATGGGAGGTAACCAATCATGGGATGTTTCTCTCTCCCTCCTTCTCTCTCTAAAAAAATCAATTAACAAAAACACAAGATGTCTGGGATTCTGCTGAGGGTTGAAAGGACGCCCATCATCTGTTCTTTGTATTGTCCTTTTGTTACCCAGGTTTAGCTTCCAAGGTGTACGAACATCGAATGTGTACCGCCAGAAAGGTAAGAGATTTGTCACCCTTACCAAGAGGTGAACTGTTGGATGCTTACAACCAGCTCTCAAAATAAAACCCTGGATTTCAGTGTTTGTCAGTCTCTGAGGTGTAAATACTCCTAAAGGTGCATCCTGTACATCCCCTACCAGGGCCGGGAATCAAGCCTGCAATCGAGATACATGCCCTTGACTGGAATGGAACCCAGGATCCTTCACAGTCCATGGGCAGACGCTCTATCCACTGAGCCAAACTGGCTAGGGCACCCCCCCAACTTAAAGATGATTCCCATGATGTACCCTCTCAGCCCTGGGATCCCAGAGGCACTCTCCACAAGTGGTCATCACCACATTCCCGTGTGGGTTTCTGTGTTTGCTGCCATCTCTCTATTGGAAGCTCCAGGGGCCACACCACCCAGTGCCTGGTGGGTGACCAGCACATAGTGGCACTCAGGGAATGTTTTGTAGAAGGGAAGGGCCTGAGAGTAGGGAGAAGGGAGAGAAGACAGCCAAGAGAGTTCATTTAACTTATTTGATCTCTTTGTACAAGAGGAATAGCCACTGGAACTATACTGGGTACGTCTTGATACAAAGGATGTATCAGTGAGGTGCTCTCAGTTAAATGGTTTGAATAATAAGAGAAATCCATTCCCTCACTAACAAGAAGCTCCAAGATGGGGCGGCTCCAGGTTGGTGTTTAGAGACCCCAGTTCTTCCTCTTTCTGCTCTGCCTTCTTAGGGATAAACTCTGCCCCCACAGCTGCTGAGAGCTGTAGGCATCATCTGGATATAGCCATGTCCTACAGGAAAGGCATGTGCTCCTTCCTGTGTTGCTCTCTATAGGAATAAGGAAAGTTCTCAGAGGCCACATGCCTTGCCCTAACCCAGCCCTGAAAGGGGACTGGAATGACCAAGGTTCTCAGTGTGGTGCCCCGACCAGCAGGATAAGCATCACTTGGGAGCTTGGTAGAAATTGGCGGGAGAGAGCAACGATCTGAGTGGTTTTTTAAAAAACTGATTTGAGCAAGAGAGAAAGGGGTGAGAGAGAATCATTGATTTGTTGCACCACTCAGTTATGCACTCACTGATTCTTTTTTTAAAATCAGTTAATATAGTCATTTGTTTCAAAACTTGGTAAATACCATTTTAAAAACGATTTTCATTGATGATAAATGTAGCCTAAAATTTTAGAGAGGGAGGGAAACACCAATGTGAGAGCTGTATCAATCAGTTGCCTCTTGTACGCACCCTGACTGTGGGTTGAACCCACAACCTGTGTATATGCCCTGACCAGAATCAAAGCACAGGATGACACTCCAACTGAGCAACACTGGCCAGGGCCAGGTGATTCTTGTATGTGCCCTGACGAGATCAAGCCTGCAACCTTGGTGTATCAGGATGACACTCTAACCAACTGAGCGACCCAGTCAGGGCCTGCGATCTGAATTTTAAAAAGTCCTCCTGGTGATCTGATGCTTAGTAAAGTTTAAAAAACAGAAGGGGTGCCCAGGCAAAAGCCGATGACTGATGACTGGTGTTTGACCCTCCCCACCTTTGCCTTCTCTCTTTCCCACCAGCTACCAGAGATTCACTGACTGTTATAAGCGCTTCTACCAGTTGCAACCTGAGATGACTCAGCGAATCTATGACAAGTTTCTAACACAGTTGCAGACATCCATCAGGGTGAGTGACAAGAAGCCCAGCAGCTACTGTTTGTTGGCTTGGGTCCTGCCTCCAGACTCTCGCCCCCTGGAGGCAGGGACCCTACTCTCCACTGTCCTCACTCCCTACAGCAGTGGTTCTCAACCTTCCTAATGCTGCGACCCTTTAATACAGTTCATGTTGTGGTGACCCCCAATTTCATTGTTACAAATTGAACATAATTAAAGCATAGTGATTAATCACAAAAACTATATGTAATTATATATGTGTTTTCCGATGGTCTTAGGCGATCCCTGTGAAAGGGTCGTTCGACCCCCAAAGGGGTCGCGACCCACAGGTTGAGAACCGCTGCCCTACAGTGTCTTTCGTGCTGCCAAGCTGCAGTGGCAGTTTCCCTCCCTTCACATGGTGCGGGTGTCTTAAATGCCCCGCCTGTCATTGTCCTTTATTATAATTGTGTTTATATGCTGTCTGCCCACTAGACCTGTGAGTTCAGTGAGGGCATGTCTGGGTCTTATTCTTTGCTTCTCCAGCACCTGGTGCAATGCCTGGCACAGAGGCAGCATCTAAAAAATTGTTGGAACTGCACAGTAGAGGGAACACAAAGGAGGACAGGATCCCATTCGTTATCTCTCTAGAGCAACCTGTGGGTCGCAACCCCTTTGGAGGTCGAACGACCCTTTCACAGGGGTCGCCTAAGACCATCGGAAAACACATATATAATTACATGTTGTTTTTGTGATTAATCACTATGCTTTAATTATGTTCAATTTGTAACAATGAAATTGGGGGTCACCACAACATGAGGAACTGTATGAAAGGGTCGTGGCATTAGGAAGGTTGAGAACCACTGTGCTAGAGAATGAAACGGTCCTGTGGTTACACCTCAGGATGGGCCTCTTAAGCATCCAAGTGTGTGTGGGGATGACGGCAAGGCCTGCAGCGCTCAGATGGGCAGGAGAGAGGCTTGCTGCAGGCTCTTTTTAAATGTTTCCCACTTTATCCTTTTATTTATTGATTTATTTTAGAGAGAAACATCGATTTGTTTTTCCACTTATTTATATTTATGCATTTATCAACCACAACCTTGGTGTATCAGGATAATGTATAACCAACTGACCTATCCGGCCAGAGCCTATCTTTATTTCCTTAATGTAAAAGTCACAAGTAGAAAAACTAGAATGTTTGTGTAAAGAAACAACAGAATTTAGCCCAAATCTTACTAAATGCAGTTAGCAGTTTAGCATATTTCTACTATAAGCTTGTCTAGTATCATTATAGCTCTTTCTTCCTTTCTCTTCAGGAGGAAATCTCTGAAATCAAAGCAGAGGGAAACCTGGAAGCTGTCCTGACGGCCTTGGATACAATTGTGGAAGAAGGCAAAGACCGAAAGGAGCCGGCCTGGTGAGGAGGACCCCGGGGGGCTCACAGAAAGGGGCAGCACCTCAGCATCTCGAAGGAGCTTTTTTATTGTTCTTAATCCTCATCCGAGGATATTTTTTCCATTGATTTTTTTACAGAGAGGAAGGAAGAGTGAGAAACATCAATAAGAGAAACTTCGATCAGCTGCCTTCTGCACACCCACTACTGGGGATGTGCCCGTAACCAAGGTACATGCCCTTGACCAGAATCAAACCTGGGACCCTTCAGTTCACAGGCCGACGCTCTACCCACTGAGCCAAACCGGTTAGGGCTCCATTGATTTTGAGAGAGAATGGGAGGGAGGAAGAGGGAGAGAAACATTGACGTGAGAGAGACACAATGATTGCCTCCCGCACGCACTGGAATCGAACCCATGACCCTTATGTGCCCAGGCTGACGCTTAGACATTGAGCAACATCAGCCAGGGCTTGAGGGAGCTTTTATGATGGACCCATAGGTATGAGACTCTGGGCTCACGAGAGAGGACCCTGTGACAGGGACAGGTGGAGAGGACAGACACCAAACAAGAACCCCCCCCCCACACACACACACACCATCTGTGAAAAGTATAGCCCCTTCTGGGGAAGAGTCCAAGGGCAAGTACATGCTGTCTAGGGGTTTGAGGCGGCTGAGGAAACCTTCCTGGGGAGCTCATTTCGGAATCTGTCTAGCCGTGAGAGAAAGGATGGGGGAGTGGAGGAGGCAGAATTAGAGGTTTGGAATCTCTTCATTTGTTCATTCAACCAATTTTAGGGAACATGGACTGTACACACCCAGTAGGTGCCAGAGATCCCACAATGCACAGGACACGAAAGACCTGGTTCTCCTGGAGCTGACATCTCAGTGGGCAGCCCTGCTGCCTGGTGTCCTGTGCAGGATAAAGAAAGAAATTTAAAAAGAACCTATAGTGGCTTCCACCCCAGTGCCTATCAGAACTGACCCATCTCCTCATTCTGGCATCCAGGACCCCTATAATCTGGCCTCACCAGCCCCAGCTTATCTTCCCTTGTTAGCGAATACCAGGGCCTCTCCAGATCGGGGCCCATTTTCAGGCAGCCACTCCATCTGGGAGGGCTCATCCTGCACCACCATCCCCACATCTCCAGCTCAGTCTAGAGTGGGTGCACCATCAGGGCACATGGTCAGCAGCACAGAGGCAAAGGCTGAAGTCACCTCTAGCTCTGGAGTGTTCGAGATGGGGGACTGTATGTGGGCAGGAGGAGAGTGTGGGGTACTGCTGGGAAGGCTAAGATACAGGGTGTGAGATGGGGGACTGTATGTGGGCGGGAGGAGAATGTGGGGTACTGCTGGGAAGGCTAAGATACAGGGTGTGAGAAGGGGGAGGTAGATTCCTGGGCACCAAAGCTGAGGGACAGAAGGTTAGCGTTTCCATCAGGAGCAGCCATGCGACTGGGTCTTAGAAGGTGGGAAGGACCCCAGAAGAGACCTTAAAAGCCAGTCCACTTTGAGATGGGAGGTGGGAACATCACTGATTAGAGCTGAAGTAGAGCCCTCATCCCACGTCCTCCGCCTTCTTACGCTGTGCTCCTTGCCACTCTCCAGGCGCCCTAGTGGGATCCCAGAGAAAGACCTGCGCAGCACCATGGTGCCCTACTTCCTACAGCAGCGGGATGCCCTGCGGCGCCGGGTGCAGAGACAGGAGGCTGAGAATAGGCAGCTAGCAGATGCCGTCCTGGCCGGGCGCAGGCAGGTGGAAGAGCTGCAGCTGCAGGGCCAGGCTCAGTGGCAGGCTTGGCAGGTAAGTGCTTTGGCCCTGCCCTCAGGCACCTGTTCCCCTGCTGCAGCAGAGAAAAAAAGACTGAGAGATCAGAGACATGGGGGACACTTTGGGGCCCTTATTGGAGATGGACTCTGCTCCGGGGAGGCCCAGTCTAGGTGGCCAAAGCACCAGCCGGACATAAATGCCTGCTGAGTGTGTGTGTGGGGGGGGATCTCCTTACATGCCCTGCGGGGCCCTGACCCACATGAGCCACAGACCCACATCATTCTGGGGGAACCCAAGCCTGAAGGCAAGGACAGTCGATGGAAAGGATTTGGATTTTTTCCTCTCCCAATTTCCTTCTCTCCCATTGATGGCAGGCTCTGCACAGAGGACAGAAGGAGCTGGTGGCCATGCTGAGGGAGCCTGAGTAAGGGGGAGATGGCCGGCCCAGGAGCAGAAGGTGGTCAAGAGCCCTGTACAGCTGCAGTGTTGCCTAGTCCTGAGCAATGACGGAGTTTGCTGGGGGACGAGGTGTGAGCAGTCTCCACTGCCACTGTGCCTTGGGGAGCCTCGAGTCACACACTACCTTCCGTTTCCTTCTAACTTGAGGATTCTTGGCCAGATCCCAGCTGGGAGTCAGACATCATGCCGGCCAGCACCCCCCGACCCCCACCCCCACAAGCCTACTTCCTTACCCCTCCCTAGGACCTGGCTTGGAAATCTGTTTTCAGTCTCCACTGATTGCCCCTTTGCTGGCCAGCTGAGGGCCGGTGCCATGTTCCCTCCACATCCGTAAATAAACGCCCTCCACTGCACTGTAATCTGTGCGGGTGCTTCCGCTGTCTGGGACACTTGTGGGCCAAGACCCCCTCTGGGGCTCCTGAGTTCTGACCCCTGGAGGCCTCAGCTGGAGTTCACCGAGCCTCCAGTCTCAGGTGGGTTGGCAGGGGGGCGTCTGACCTTCACGTGCAGAGGGGCAGTGAAGCTCCTTATCACAGAACCAGGACCCTGGGTTCCTTGAGGCCAGGACAAGCTTTCAGAGTGTCACTGCCCAACCCAGTCCGCTCTCCCTAGGCTTGGGTTAATTCTGACAAAGGAACAGGTGCCTGAGGGCGGGCCAGAGCACTCACCGTGGGCCTCAGCGCTTGAGTCTGGTGAGAGCAGGCGGCCCTCCAAACAGCTGGGCGCGTAGTCCTCGTTTCTCAGGCTTCACTGACCCAGGGCCCGCAGAGCATCAGGAGGGGCTCAGCAAGGCAGGAGGGGTGCCTCCTCCAAACCATGGGGGAAGGGGGGGTCTCACCCTAACTCTGGAGAGGCTGGGCTGGTCTGCCTAGGACAGTGATGGCGAACCTATGACGTGTGTCAGAGGTGACACGCGAACTCATTTTTTTGGTTGATTTTTCTTTGTTAAATGGCATTTAAATATATAAAATAAAATAAAAAATATAAGTGTTTGTTTTACTATGGTTGCAAATATCAAAAAATTTCTATATGTGACACGGCACCAGAGTTAAGTTAGGGTTTTTCAAAATGCTGACACGCCGAGCTCAAAAGGTTCGCCATCACTGGCCTAGGAGCACTGGGACACTCAGGAAGACATCAGGTGGCCCCTGCTTGCCACCCCTCAAATCAAGCACATGGCTCTTCTCTCCACCTGGAGCTGCAGCATTCAACCATCCAGTTGCCCCCCATCCCCTTCTACTCAGCCATAGGCCCGGGGGCGGGGCGGGCAGTGTGCTGTCAGGTGAGTGAGGTCACCCCCCCACCTCCAGGTTGGGCTGAGACAGAAGCAGAGCTCAGGGGTGGGATGGGGGTTTTCACATGAGGAGCCTGCAAGGGCAGGAAGAGAAGCAGAGGGTCAGGAGCCCAGTGCTCTCCATCTCCCTGCTCCTCAAAGGCCCTGTGAGGGCACAGGGAAGGGGGTCCCTGCCACGTGGACCCATCCTTAACCTCATGCCCAGCCCCTCCTGTGTTGGCTTTTGGCTCCTGGCCCTGTGCTACCTGACCATTCTCCTGTCCTGACCCACAGGGCCTGACTAGAGTCAAGCCACCCCCACACCAGGCCTGCCTTTGGCGTCTCGAAGGGTGAATGAGGCCATCACTGGGCACGCCCTCCCAGGGGTTTGGCTCCTGCCCACGGCTGACAGTGGAAATCACAATCATCGAGAGCTGTAGCCAGTTCTGCTCCAATCTATTTTGGACCTCTGGGCCCCTTCCTCTCTGGGTCCCTCCACACCCTCCTGGCATGTTTAGCTGAGGTTGGGCCTCTAAGAGAGAGTAGGGGCTGGGGGACCTCAGTGGCCCCCTTAGGGAGGGGCAGGGGGCATGCAGAGGCTGGCAGTCTCAGATTACCACCCACCCTCCTCCTCCACTCCAGGGGCCTGCCCAGGCTGCCCTGGTTCCAACCACAACATCCTTTGGGGTTTGGCCTATAGATCTGGGGCGGATGACCCCAAATAGCCCTGGCAGAGTCCCCTGCGACCCGCCCGCACTGTGATCGGGCGGCCCACCCTGGCCTCCGGGGCAGAACCCAAGAGTATAAATGTTGCTGGAGGCTGGTGGAAACACCGGAGTCTGAGCAGACCAAAGCCACCGCAGAGACACCATGAGGCCCCGCATGCTCCTCACCCTGCTGGCCCTGGCCGCACTCTGCCTCGCTAGCCAGACAGGTGAGTCCCCACTCTGCCCCAGCGAGGAGGGAGCACGCACTCCTCACCCCTCCACTGGCAGTGCAGTCCCTCTGGCTGTCTAACCCCCTCCTCCAGGAGGGTAGGCGCCATCCATTTGCCCTGCCTCTGTCCCTGTGGAAGGAGAGGGGAGAGCAAACTGCCAGAGGCAGGGGAGGAGGGGGCTTAGGGGTGAACTGGGGTCCTTTCTTTTGCAGATGCAAAGCCCAGTGGTGCAGAGTCTGACAGAGGAGCAGGTAGGAGGCAGGCCTGACAGGGGCTTTGTGCCACATCACCCAGCTGCCCAGCGGTCCCTCACCCTGGCCCCCTCAGTCCCATTTCCCCCCTCCTCCTGGCTCCTCTCTGGCTGTTAGAAGGCCAGCCTGCTCCCCATCTTATCCCCCCAAACTCTCAGCCACCTGACTCCTGCCCCTCTGCTCCCACAGCCTTCGTGTCCAAGCAGGAGGGCAGTGAGGTGGTGAAGAGACTGCGGCGCTACCTGGATCCTGGGCTGGGGTGAGCAAAGGAGTCTGGGAGGACAAGGAGGGCCCTGGTGACGCGGGAGTGGAGGGGGCAGTTTGTGTGGAGGCTGATGCCATTGTGTTGGGCTGTCAGAGCCCCAGCCCCAGCCCCCTACCCAGATCCCCTGGAGCCCAAGAGGGAGGTGTGTGAGCTCAACCCGGACTGCGACGAACTGGCTGACCACATCGGCTTCCAAGAGGCCTACCGGCGCTTCTACGGCACAGCCTAGAGCCTAGAGCCTGCAGCCCTGCTGCCCTGCCGGCCGCCCCCTGCCCTGGCTCCTCTCCAGAACCCCTTCCCCTTCCCTCGCCCTGACCTCCCTGCCCTACAAGTGTGGGGTCACCATCTGCCCAGCTGCTCCAGAATAAACTCCAGAAGAGGAATTGGTGGCGTCTGATTCTTTATCTATGGAGGGTGGGGAGGTGCTGGGAGGGTGGGGAGAGGCAAGGGTGTTTTACCTCCTTCAGTCCCAAAAAGTGCTTCCCAAAGTCTGTTGACTTTTTTTATTTGTATCTGCCTCATTCCAGAAGCACTGAAGTTGGCTTCCTAAAGTCTAACTAGGATTCCCCCTCTGGCCCAGCACCCTCCCCGCCACCCCAACCCAGTGCACCATCCCTGACCCACCCAAACAGACCAGACGCCCAGAGCTGAACGTCTTGAGTACACGACTGTGACCAGAACAGACTCGTCACCACAGGCAAAGAGCTGCCGGCGGACAGCACTGCCTGGTTTGGGGGTGGGGGCAAGAGTGGGCCTCCTGACCTGGTTAACAGCATTCAGGGTAGGCCTAGGTTAGTCATGTTAGTTCTTCCTTGGGCTAAACAGACTTCCAGGAGCACCAGAAATGGGGCTAGATGAAAGGGCCCCGACACCTCCCCATCCCAGCCTCTGCCTGGGAAGGGGAGGCTCTCCAGCCTGGACACACACACCTCCCCTCTCAGACCCTCAGCACTTCCCCAGCCCCATCAAGAGCTCCCTCACTGACCCTCCTGCTCTCTGCCAGCCCCACCAGCTCCTCTCCTCTGCCTTCTCTCCTCTGCACTCTCTCAGTCACGTTTGCTTCCAGGCTCCTATGTGCCCCACACCTTTTCAGGTCTGGGTCTGGGCTCCTCCCCAGCAAGGCCTCACTGCTGTTTGGCGTTAGCACCCCCCTCCGGCAGACCACCCTGCAGCAGGGGGCATGTACTAGGGGCCCGAAATAGGGAGGCTGTGAAGGCAGCAATGATGAGCAGGTTCCCCGCCACTGCCAACCCCAGCGTGGCCACTGTGCCTGCCAGGCCCAGGGGGGGGTCCTGTGTGGCCAGCCAGGCTTGGCGAGACTCCATATCAGCCAGCACCGCTTCCAGCTGGAAGTGGGTGCCCAGCACTGCACAGACGTGGAAGAGCTGGTGGCTGTGGCCTGTGGGGAAGGTAGGCAGGTCAGGGCACATACCCATTCCCAGGGCTGCCCCAACTCACCCTCTGACCCATGGCAAGTCGCCCCATCATCTGGGCCTGCTACTACCCTAAACTTAGGAATAGGAAACCTGATTCCAAGAGCTCCTGGAAGGAGTGAATGAGCAGATGTGCATAAACACGATGCCCCAGCATACATGGGACTAGTTTTGCTGCTATCGGAGAAGCGGGGGGTGGGCCTGGACTCCGAGGACCCTCCAGTGCACTGTCTCCTGGCTGCATACGCCATTTACTCAGCTCAATCTCTGGGTTCTGGGAAGCTGTCTCCCTGGCCCTTTCCTCACCAGGCTGGGCCTGCTCTCACCAATGTAGTCAAAGCGTCCCGGTGCCAGCCGCTCAGGCAGGTGAGAGGCGAAGAGAAAACCAGTGAGCAGCGCGCACAACAGGTGGTAGCCATGATTGGTGCTTAGCGCCTCTTGCCCACAGCTGTGGCCCCGGCCCCAGCACAGTCCCAGCTGGCAAAGGAAAAGCAGGGCTGAGCAGGAGGGATTGGAGAGCGGACCCACATGTGTCTGGAATCTAGTTGGGGGGGGGGGGGGGCAAGCCAGGCTGGGTGCTGGGCCTGGAGGGGAGGCAGCAGGGCTGAGGTGAGATTGAGGGCAGGACTGGAAGGGGCACTGAGAGGACAGGAAAACAGGGGCCTGACAGGAGCCCTAAGCCCCCTTACCCGATAGAAGAGAGGAAGGTTGTCAAACAGGAAGGGGTAGGCGAAAGCGCCCGTACGGAGGATCTTACTGAGCCCAGGGCTTTCCAGCTCAGGGAACCTGGGAGGCAGGAGGGAAAGGCTGGTCACCATCCTGGTGCCAGGGTGGGAGTCAGAGGGGCAGGAGGCTCTGACCAAGATGGACTGTCAATGTAGCTTAGTGACACGTGGCCCCTCTGTAAATGACCACATCTGTGAAATGGGTGGCTGGGAGGATAAAGGAACGGCAGGTATGGTGCTAGCGCACGGGCTCCGACACAGCAATTCTCAATCAATGGTCCCGTAGCTCTTAATGATGTTCAAGAGCGACCCCAGGTGTGAGTGTGCTTGCGGCGCCCGGTCCTGTCCCTCCGCCTCCCCCTTCAACACTGGCCGAGAACCCACCGAGAGTAACAGGAGAGGCCGGTGCACAGGAAGGAATTGAGTGCGGCGGCGGGCACAAAGAGCTGGTGCAGGCGGCCGTGCAGCCAGGAGGCCGGCATGGAGTAGGCGGCGTAGGGGAAGGCGCAGCCTGGGGGCGCGGGGCAGGAGCTGAGGCCCACAGGGCGTGCTAGGGCGGAACACCGCGCGCCGCCACCCCCTCCCCGACACACACACCCCACACACACCCCAACCCTGTAGTCCCACCCCTGCCCCCGCCTCCCGCGGGCTCACCCAGGCTGTAGAGGCTGAGCGCGCCGTAGTCCAGGAAGTAGCAGATGTGCCGCGCGCGGGGCGACATGGAGCTGAAGGTGTGCGCACAGCACGACGCGAAAGGGTAGAGGCAGGTGGGCAACAGGAAAACGAGCAGCGGCCAGTGGTAGGGCTCCGCCCGGAAGCCCGGGCCTCCCGCGAGCACGAGCAGACGCCACAGGAAATACCTGCGCGGCACGTGCACGTGCTCAGGCGGCCGCGCAGTCCCGCAACTCCCGCCTTCCGACTTCCGCCCGCGGCCGCCCGAGCACCCGCCCCCCGAGCGAAGAGCCCGGGACAGCCGCCCTCACCAGGTGGGCAGGAAGTGAGTCCAGATGTTGACAGTCTCGTTGGTCATCTGGAAGGAGCTGAGGACACAGTCCAAGGCCGAGCTGGTGGGGCGGCGGTAGCCAGACACGATGCCGTCTTCCCAGAACACCTGGGTGGGGGTGGGGGTCACTATGCTGGACCCTCTCTCTCCAAGGAGAGAGCTTGCAGGATTGAAGAGAAAGCGCTGGAGGTCACCATGACCCCACAGGCTAAATCTGACTGCCCTCTCATCACAGGTTCCAATACCCAGAAAGCAGATGAGACACAGAAGAGCCGGAAAGGGGACAAGATAGGATGGGAGAGTCGCCGGGCAGACAGGGTGCTCTGGGGGAGGGGACTCTAAACGAGCCTGCTCCTTAGAGAACAGGGTCTCCCGCTGGGATGGGAGGGGTAAGAGCTAGCTTGCAGGAGGGACTTCCCCGATCGCTGAGCGAGAACCTCAGTCCCAGCAGTCCCCTGGGGAGTAGGAGTTGGCCAGTGTAGCCCCTCACCCGGGGGACCTGGTGGACTTGAAGGAGTTGGGGCAGCTTGAGACTGAGCATGGTGGCCTGCACCTCCACGTTGACCTAGAGACAGAGGGTTGGGGGAGGAAATCAGGTATCTGCTCCCGTCCACGGACTCCTTATCACCCAGGTCCAGGCTGGGCCTGGTCACAGTGCCAGGGTAGCTGGCCTCAAGCTGCTTCCTTCAGGCCAGGGGAGGCGGGCCCAGCTTCCCTGACACCTCCCCCGTCCTAGCCTGGGGCATCCATTTTCCCCTTAACCCAGCACAAAGTGGAGGGGCCTCCTCCCCAGCTGGAATACTGTCTCGGTAACCCCGACCCTGGGTCCCATCCCCCAGCCCTCCAGTTCCATCTCAGGAGAAGCCTAACTCATGGAGGTCAGTGCAGAGGCCCCAAGCCACCCTCCACCACCAGAAGCCCTTGCTTGGCCCAGTGTGCAGGCTGAGCACCCAGAATTCCTGGAGAGGCCAGATGCCGGGGCAGGGAATTAGGGGGGATGCCTGGCTCTTCTCCGAGGGCACTTGTGCCCCTGGACATTCAGGGTCTCTGTCCCCGAGCCCCCTGCCCCTCAGCCCCAGACCTGTGCAATGCCTCCGGGTGGCCGTGGCTCTGCTGCCCGCCGGCCTCAGGCCGCCTCTCCCAGGCACATTCCTTGGCACAATTGGTGGGGCTGGGCCAGCTAGGCGGATGGAACCACCCTAGGAGGAGGGAGAGGAGGACACTCCCCCCATCTCCCAGGGCCAAAACTTTCCAGCAACTCCACAACCTAGCCCCGCCCCTCTTCCTGCCACCAGCCTCACGGTTCACAGTGGGCCTCACACCAATCGGCCCCCCAACAGTGGGGGCTCCCTGCCCCTGCCCTAGGGACTGGGCTGGGCACAAGACAGACCTGGTCCCTAGTCCCTGCACCCTGGCTGAGCTTTACGATAGAGGCCTCGAAGGTACTCCTTGCCCAGGAGTAGGATGGGGGTGGTCTGACCCATCCCAAGTGCTGCCCAGTGGCCTGGGGGAGGGGTGGGAAAGCAGGATGCTGGCTGGGCTCTAGCTGCCACAGGGGTCCTTCCCTTACCATAGGGTTTAGAAGTCTGTGTAGAGTGTGCTGTAGCCTTGGAGATGAGGGAGGGGCTGGAGCTGGCCCTAATTCCCCAGAATGGTGACAGCCCCAGGTGAGCTTCCTTACCCAGAGCTTGACTGGAGCTCCCAAGCAGGTGGGTCAGCAGGCCCGGGTGCTCCTGCCAGCCAGGCCAACGGGAGGGAGGAGAGTGGCAGGCCAGCAGGCCAGGGGATGGGAGACAAAGGAGCCAGAAAACAATCCCAGCCTTGTCCAGCCTCCGGGAGCAGCACAGGGTGGCCCAACCCCATTAGCAGGCAGCTCACTGGGCCTTCAGCACACAGCCAACCCCTCCAGCCTGACTCAGACCCACTGCGATCAGGACTGGCCCGAACAGGCTGGAGCCCTAGCCAGGATGCAGCCAGTGTGGCGCAGGCTCCCAGATCTGGCTGCGCCACCATTCCAGTCCTCCCAGGAGCCGGGCAGAGAATCCCAAATCCTGGTCTTGGAATCAGAAACCATCTCTCACTGTGCTTCACTGCCTCTGAGCACCTGGTGCTGGGCCGACTCCAGAGCAAATGCCTTTAGCACATGTTGGTTCAACAAGAGATTTGCCAAGCTTACTCCCCAAAGACGCACTTAAGGTACCAGTCCTTGCAGAGGGATAGGGATTGAATCTGGCTTCAAGGTTCATCCCCTGCTCCCTTGAGGAAATTTCCCGATTCATAGGACCCAGCAAACAAGTCCCAGCAAACGTGGCCTTCAAAATCCTGTTTTCACCCATCACCCTTACAAAGGCACCAGCTGTTTACAGGATCAAGGAACTTGACAATGTCACTATGTCTGGAGCTTTTGCTGAAATTCCAAACTTCTTGCTTCAATGCATTCATTCACCTTGAAGAAATCTTTCCAAAATGCCATTTTTTAGCACACCATCTCCAACATCCCAATAAAACTGCAGAAAGGCACCTGGAGACAGGGAGTGGGCTTCAGGGGTCTTTATTAAATGATGCTTTAGCCTCAGTCTGTCAGAGATTGGGAGGGGGTGACCCTATCCCCCAGGCTGTCCCAGACTTGCTATCTTGGAGGAAGGAGGCAGGATGTCTGCTCTCCTCTGAGAACAGCCCGGGAAGCTAGGCTAGTGCTGGGGTGAGGGACAGCAGAGCTGAGATCCCCACCCTCAACCCCTGGGGGAGGGGCCAAGGCAATCCTGGCCAGTCACCCACAGCCCCACTCTCGCTGCTCCCTTCACTGTCCTGAGCTATTCATGATCTCTGCTTCCACAGTCACCTCCACATCCCAAGAGCTAGCCCCATGCTCAGCCCCACCAGGCCTTCGGTCCTGGGGAAGGGCGAAGCAGGAAGCCCATCAGGATTAGGGCCCTGACTGGGCAGCTTCAGGAGGCCTCTCCTTTCTCTAGTCAAGGGGGTGGTGGCCTCAGACTGCATCCCCCTCTCTTCTTACTGGCATCCCACTGTTGCAGCACAGCAACCAAGAGCACAAAGCACGGTGACTGTGGGACTGGTGGGCACAAGAACACCCCTGGCACACAGGCCAGACTGCCCACAGCTGGTGAGGCCTGCTCCCTGCCCGGGAAGCTAGGCAGAGGGAGAGCACAAGTGGGGAACTGGGTGTGCAGCCCCAGCAGCACGGGAGGGATGCAAGCCCGGCCCCCTGCCCGTGCAGCCAGCTCCAGGCCCCTCTTCTTGAAGAGTCCCCAAAGCTCCAGAGCTGCCCAGGCCCCACAAGGGGAAATGAGAACGGGTGGTCTCTGAGGAGGGCAGGGTCTGCAGAAAACCACCCAGATACCTGGTGCTGCCTCCTCTTCCCCAGGACTGGAGGGTCCAAACTCCTAGCCCAACCACCCCCCATCTTAGGTGAGGAAGGGCCTCTTCTGCCTCCCTTCCCCTCAGAGGTCCAGGAATCACGCCAGTGAAACTCAGACACCCACGCCTGCCACCCGCCTCTGGGGACAGCAGGAGGGTTGAGGCAGGAAGGCTGACTAGGGGCCCACAGGCCTCTCCTGCTCCAAATACTTTCCTCACTTCCTGACGTCGTCTTGGCAACAGGGGGTGCCCACCCTCCCAGCTGGCTCCTGGGCCCTCCCTCAGCCTGTGTGCAGCTGGGCTTCCTTCCTGAGTGCGTGCGGGAGTCTGTGGTGGGGTGACTACAGGTGGTGGTCCCAGCAGCCAGAGAGGGCAGGAGAGATCTGGAGTCAGCCCCACTGCAGGGCTTGGGAATCAGTCTCAACCAATCTCCTTCCACTGCTTGTAGAAGTCCAGGACATTCTTGATGTCCACACTGGCATGCGCAGCGGCCTGCAGGGCTGCCTGTGGAGGGGAGCAAGAGAGATGGGTGAGAGTCTGACTCCTGAACTATGGGACAAGTCGCTGAGGGGAAGGGGTGATGGAAGAGGAAAAGGGCCACCGCCCGGGAGGTCTGAGGAGGGAGCCTCCTCCGGTACCTCTTCCCCATTCCAGGCCCCTCTCCTCGCCCGCTAACCCACCTGCATAGGGCCCGAGAGCACGCTGGGGTTGTCCAGTGGAAGGCCTGTGATGATGGTCACCATGCCACCTGGGTCCTCCTCACCTGCCCCCTGGGCTAGAGTCAGTTGTTTGCAGCTGTCCAGGATCTTATAGAGGGTCCTGGTGGGGAGGAGAGGAAGGTAGGCCAAGCCCCAGCATTAGCACAGCCTAAACCCCAGGATTTCCAGGGCACAGGGGAAGCTAGGGAGCAAGAGCAACCAGGCAGATGAGGCAGGAGGAAGCTGGCACTGGAGGGTGTGCCATGGGGAGTGGGCAAAGGCGCACTGAGGACACCAAGCCTGAGCATCTCAAGGCCCCAGGGAATCGGGTGCTGGAGCAACTCCTTCCTCCAAGGGGACTTGCAGGAGGCCCGGGCTGGCCCTGCCACCTGTGCCAGAGTTCCTTGGCCCTGTCCCCTCTCCCAGGGAGTGGCAGAGGAGCGAAGCAGGCAGGCTACCTGAGGTTCTAGGGGGAGGGGCTGAAACTTTACCAGGCATCTGCATCCTGTCTCTTCAGCTTATGTCGCTCAAAGCTCTTCCCCACCTCTTTCTGGCAGCGAATGTACCTGCAAAGAACACAGGAGAGTGGAGGTGGGGGGCACAGGAGCAAGGGCACTGCACACAAAGCAGACCATTGTGGCTCAGGGGCCTAGCTCTACGGAGCAGGGAGGGGGCACATCTCTCCCATCACAGGTCTGCTGGGAGCCATTTCGAAGTTTCCTGGCCGCTGGCTCGCTTTTCTTCCTGATAACATCAATTGCTCGGTTCCTCCCAGTGGGGGGAGTTGGGAGGGGAGAAATAGCAGATGCTTTTCAAGTCAGGGCTTCTGGAGACAAGGTCCAAACAAGTAGGCTTTGTACAGCTTCCTGGCAGATGTGGGGTGGGGTTTGGGGGGTGTCAGCTAGCAGGGAGGCCAGAAGGAAAGGCCTGTGTGGGCCGAGCACCTACATGCTGCGGTCTGATCGTCACGGCTTCAGTGGGAGGTGGGAAGCCCCAGGCAGCCCCAAGAAAGCACTGCCACCCTAGCAAACCTGGGCACAGTCCCAACCCTGTGAGCAGGAGAAACGCTTGCAACGGTGCCCACAGCCTGGAGCTGGGGTTTGCTCCCTTCTCCCCGGAGATGCTGATCTCATGTTCGCCCCAGAGGCAAATGGACAGCAGGTCAGTGCTTCCCCCCACAGCTCCTGGCCCCCCCAATCACCCTCTATTTCAGCACCTAAGACCTTGACTTAGTAGGTCTTTGGTTTTCCCTCCCCAGCAGTGAGCAAACTGTGCGCAGGGACTGCAAGTGTGTGTTTTATCCACAGTAACACACACGCATTTGTTGTCTGAGACGCATACGGGCTCAGCACCGGTCCAGTGGGCCTGCGCTCACCTGTTTCCTTTTTTAAACTCTGCCTCTAGGTATCGGATCCCATCCCGGGCCCCTGGCTGTTCCTTCTTCAGCAAATCCAGGCCATCGATCACTAGTGGGCAAGGCGGGGGAGGGGGGAGACAAAACAGATGAACTCAGAGTGTGTGACACGGCTCTCTGCAGGCAGTGGCTGAGCTCCTCCAGCACACACTGCGGGAAAAGAAGGGATGGACCGTGGCTCCGACGGCTCCTGAAGTCCTTCAAAAGTATGACCTCCTGCCAGTCATGGACTTGGCAATTTACCAATTGCTTTCATTTAGATATTCTCCTCTGTTTCTCCCAACCATCTTGTGAGTCAGGATTTAAGAGATCATGCCCATTTCACAGATGAAATGACTGAGGTTCAGAGTTGAAAGCACTTGACCAAGGCCACTGTGTATAAACTGGGCTCCAAATAAAGATCTCTCAATCCCAAGCCCAGAGTTTATTTTAGCCACCTTCTATCTGTCCTCCCACCTCCCCAGTATGCTCACCTGTCCTTGGGATGATGACAATGAAGCGGCCACTGGTGGCCAGCTGGCGGATGATGGGGAGGTGGTGGCAGAGGGCCTGGGTGTCAGGGACGAGGTAGGGTGACATTGCTGACTGGGCCTTGGGCTGCTGTAGGCTCCCTTCCAGCTGAGAGACCTCGAGCTGGTGAGAGAAGGCATAGTGGGTGGAGCTGTGTGGGCTCCGCAGCCTGGCAGGGGGAAAATGGTTCTCAAAGGGGCTCTTATAGGGCTCCTCCTGCTGCCCCAGGGACAGGGGACTCCTTCTACCAATGACCTTGGAGGAAAAGTAGACAGAAACAAGGGTTAAAGTAAAGAGAAAGAGAAGAAAAAGAGGCAGAAGTGAAAGCAGCCAGACGGCAAGGCCCTGTGGAGAATGGGCTTCGGGAGGCGATCTGGGAGGCCAGGAAGGGAGTAATCTGGGCAAAGTGGGGGGCCCCAGGGGAGCAGGGGGGCTGCAGCTGGAGGGGTGAGGACCTGCCAATGGGCTGTAGGCAATAACCAGATCAGGAGGAGGAGCACCTGAAGTCGCAGCTGGGCCATGTCTCTCATAAGTCTGTTCCGCCGAGCTTCTTCCTGCGCCTGCAAGGGAAACACCGAGTGCTAAGGACCAAGGGCTACGCCTGGGACGAGGCGCTGAGGCAGCACTCCTTCCCTCAGCGGTCAGACCAAGCAGAGAGCTGGGGTCTGAAGCAGGCATGGCTCTCCACCGACCCCGCTAAGTGCGAAGAGAAGCGCAGGAGAAAAACATCGCTCACTCGGTTCCAACGCCAGGAGGGAGGCCGCAGACAGCGGGCACTCACGGCACAGGACAGCACCTGGCTGTGCCTCAGCGTCTGAGCTCTGCCCTCTGCCCCCTCCCTCCCCGGGGATAACTACTCCCCATGCACCCCATGCTAAAATATGATTAAGTCCTTCCATCCATTTCCCCTCCTTCTAATATTCCAAAGCATCCTTAAAGCATTCCTCAAAACTATCCTTTTGCCTGTGCTCTGTAGCTCATACCCAACCTACCCCTTCCTTAGGGACCTTGTCTCTCTCTCCTCTGCTGACCTTCATCCTTAAAACATTCCCCTGCCTCTATCACCATCCATCTGCCCAGTTCTTTTTAATACATTTTTACTGATTTCAGAGAGGAATGGAGAGGGAGAGAGAGAAAGATAGAAACATCAATGATGAGTGAGAATCACTGCTTCCACTGGGGATCAAGCCCGAAACCCAGGCATGTGCCCTGACCCGGAATCTTACCATGACATCCTGATTCATAGGTCGACACTCAACCACTGAGCCACACCGGCCAGGCCACTTGCCAATTTCTTTCAAATCCTGTTTCAGCCTCGACCTACCAACCTGAAACACATATCCAACTGCCTACTTGGCAGCCCCATCTACTCCTCAAAACCTGCTCCTCTTTTTAGTATTCCCCAACTTGGTACGTAAACCAAGTCAGAAAGCTGAGGTGGCTGACTTCTCCTTCTCTCAGCCCCAGCAGTTACTGGCTTCCCAGTCCTGTTAATTGTACTTTCTAAAATATCATTCAAGGCCCGACTGGCGTGACTCAGTGGTTGAGCATCAACCTATGAACCAGGTCACAGTTCGGTTCCCAGTACGGACACATACCCAGGTTTCGGGCTCAATCCCCATTGGGGGGGGTGCAGAAGGCAGCCAATCGATGAGTCTCTCTCATCATTAATGTTTCTAACTCTCTCTCCCTCTCCCTTCTCTCTGAAATCAATAAAAATGTTATATAAATTCATTCATTCATTCAAATCCTTCTGCATCCCTCCATCTCCTACTCTAAGCCAGCACCTCCCACCCTTGACTATTATAACCACCTCCTTACTGGTCTCTGCCTCTAATCCAATCCATTGTTTCTGCCTGTAACCAAGGCATCTTCCAAAAACCAGCTGATATCCCATCATGGATGGCTTTGACTGAAAGTCCTTTGATGGTTTTCCTTTGGCTTCTGGGTGAAGTAAAAATTACTTAATCTGGCCCTAACCGGTTTGGCTCAGTGGATAGAGCGTCGGCCTGCGGACTGAAAGGTCCCAGGTTCGATTCTGGTCAAGGGCATGTACCTTGGTTGCAGGCACATCCCCAGTAGGAGGTGTGCAGGAGGCAGCTGATCGATGTTTCTCTCTCATCAATGTTTCTGACTCTCTATCCCTCTCCCTTCCTCTCTGTAAAAAATCAATAAAATATATTTTAAAAAATTACTTAATCTGTATATATCAGGAGTTCAACTGGGAGATCAGGAGTTTGATCGCTCACTATGACGTGCGCTGACCAGCAGGGGGCGGCGCGGAACAAAGGAAGGCCCCTATCGACCATAATCACCAGCCAGGCCTAGGGACCCTACCCATGCAAGAATTTCGGGCACCGGGCCTCTAGTATGGTATAAAAGATGAGGCTATGGGTAGGAACTTACCCTAAAAGTTATGGGGAGCCACTGAAGACTCTGATGAATAAAGTGGCATCAGCGCAGTGGTGCTTTAAAATATGAGTGCGGCCCTAGCTGGCTTGGCTCAGTGGATAGAGCTGTCGGCCTGCGGACTGAAGGGTCCCAGGTTCGATGGTGGTCAAGGACACATGGCGGCTCGATCCCCAGTAGGGGGCATGCAGGAGGCAGCCAATCAATGATTCTCTGTCATCATTGATGTTTCTTTCTCTTTCTCTCTCTCTCTCTCTCCCTCCCTCCCTCCTCCCTCCCTCCCTCTTCCTCTATGAAATCAATAAAAAATATATATATTTTTTAAAAAGCTGAGCACCACTCCAGCTTACAATAAGAACAATTTCAGACTATCCAATTCCAGAGCCTTGGCGCGTTCTCATCTATAAAATGAAGATGCAGCACCCACCTCACAGGACTGCTGAGAGGGTTAAACGAGATGTCACATGCAAGCCCAGCTTTGCACACAGAAAGCTCTCAAGAAATGACAGGTGGCATGGCAACATGACAATGACCACACTGCCGCTGCTGCGAGGGAATAAACCCCTTGGGTGCAAGCCTGAGACTCAGGCAGAGCAGGAGGCAGCCCCAGCAGGTAATGTGGCCCATGTCCAGCTTGGTCTTAGTGTCCAACAACACATGAGAGGGGCTCAGATACTCCCTGCCCCCCAGGATGAGTCTTCAAGAACTTCAGGCTAAAGGAAATGCCTGCAAAAACTTGAACATTTTTTGAAGCTGTGCAACTTCCCCATAGTTATTTTTGTAAGCCCATGTTTTCCCCTATGGAACAGCAATGAAAGCCTTAACACAAAGGGTTTGTTTTTAGCAAAATGTCCTTGCTTTTAAGACAACAAGGAAGGGAGTTTCTGGGGAGCCTGTACCCCTTCCCAGACAAGCAGACCATCCGCAGGAAGGGTGTGCTCAGAGAGGTAGGTAGGGAAGCCTGGGGCTAAGGAAGGAAGAACATGGGCTTGCCGAGCCCCGTGGCCATGCCTCCCGTGCCAGACACCACTACCCCACTCGGCTCAGGGAGGACAACACAGCCCAGGGCTGCGCAGGCCCCACTGTGGAACCCAGACTGTTGTTCACAAAAAAAGTCAGCCTTGTTCGGGGCTTGTCAGTGACCAGAATACTGACAAGCCTGACACAGAGCAGACTCTCAATAAATATTTATGGAATGAATTACTGAATGGAAAAGAGGTAACACAGGCCACTTCCTCCGGGTTGGGACTCTGTGGATGGGATCAAGCCTGGGATGGGAGGCTTTCTGCATGGTGTCCGACACCAAGATCCCTCTCTATTCCTGGGCGGGGAACCGTTTTTCTGCGAAGAGCCACTCAGATATTTATGACATCATTCGAGGGGCATACAAAATTATCAACTTAAAAATTAGCCTGCTAGCCCTGCTAAGTTTGGCACAGTAGAGCATCAGCCTGCGGACCAAAGGGTTCCAGGTTCGATTCCAGTCAAGGGCATTACCTGGTTGCAGGCTCCTCCCCGGCCTGGGCCCTGGTTGGGCTTGTGCAGGAGGCAACCAATTGATGTGTTTCTCTCACATCGATATTTCTCTCTGTCTCTCCCTCTCTCTAAAAATTAATGGAAAAATATCCTCGGGTGAGGATTAAAAAAAAAAAAATTAGCCAGCTAAGCCAGCTGGTGTAGTTCAGTGGCTGAACTCTCTTTCCCTTCCTCTTTGAAATCAATAAAAAAAAATATTTTAAAAAATATTAGCCTGCTATATTTGGCCAAACATTTAATTAACTCACCCCTACTGCCTTGGCAGGGCCAGACCCAATGATTTTGAGGGTCTTATATGTCCTTCTGGCTAGACGTTCCCCACCGCTGCTCTATACCTTTCCATTCCTCAGTCTTCATCCCTCGGAAAGGGGACGGAAAGGAGCATTTGCTGTGATAATGTGCCAGGTGCCTCACAGGTACTATCATTCCATCTTCACAACAGTCCCCTAAAGCTGATCCTACTATTCCCAGTGACTCACTCAATTCACAGACACAGAGGTGACAGAGATGTCCCTCAACCCGCAGGCAGTCTGGATACTGGCCAGGGCCATGCTGCCTCTGCTCAAAGCAACTCTCATTCCTGCCCATCAGCCATCCCGCAGGTCCCTTCTCTAGGCTCGGATTCCCCAGCCCCAGCACCACATTCTTCAGTCAAGGGCCGCCAGTGTGAGGCTCTTCCTCTGGTTTCAGTGAGCCCAGTGGGAGCACTGGGGCGGGGCTGACTCACCATGCGGAACTGGGCCTGGGCCTGCTGCAGCAGGCTCTCCTGCTCAGACTGCGCCGTGCTGACGAAGATGCCGACCTCCGAGCTGAACTGCAGGATGCTGCCTTGTAGGCGGGCGACGAAGTGGCCAAAGCTGCGGATGCAGCAGATTCGCACGACCGACTGTGAGGAGACACACACGGGAGCCCAGCCCAGCTGAGCAGGGCTGCTCTCAGTGCCAGCCACCTCAGCACCCGACTGTGCCAGCCACCTCAGCAACAAGTGCTCCTGGGAAAGGCTCACGGTCTGTGGGGTGGGAAAGAGGAGCAGACGAGGCATGAGCAAGAAGCGCGAGGAGACTCACAGGACCCGAACACCAGGGCTCGGGCTCAGAAGAAAGAGCCGGCACTGGGCTGGGAGTGCGGAGACCTGGCTCTAATGCCGCCCTCTCCTCTGAGTTTCAGTTCCTCGGGTGTAAACTGAGGGACTGAACTACATCAACATTTCCAACGTATTTTTTTGTCAGCAGAACCCTTCTTCCCCATCAAACAAAAATCTTATCTGGAACCTTAAAGCATGAAACAGACTAAAGCCAAATTGCTCTGGCTACAGCGGGAGCAACCAAAAGATGTGGGAAGCCTGGGAGGCCTGTCTGCTTGGCTTCCCTCTGCTGCCCCCAGATGGCCCATGTAGTGACACAGATTCAAGGGCAAAAGTCACTGCACTAAGTGGACAGCATATGCCCTTCCAGCTCTCATTCTCTTGATTGCTTGACGTTCAATTCAGAGAAGGATGGCGCACAGTAGAAAGACTGATAAGATCTCAAAGCCCTAGAATTCACTTGTTCTGTCCTCTACAAAGGAAAAAAAGATGGGAAAGGGGAGGAAGGCTTGTTCCACAACAGGAGACACCACCAGCCGACCTGTGCAAGGACGATCTGCCAAGAAGGAAAGACTCAAACAACTCACTGAATAAAGGACTCAGCCTGTAACCCCAAGGACACTCGTCCTGCCTAGATGGGGGGGGGGGGGGGGGGTGCTTCCCTGCCCCAATTCTGAGCCCCTGCTTTGCTGCTGTGTCTGGCCAACAACACAGCTTGTGGCCTGAGAAATAATGTCCTCACCTCCTCTAAGGTGCTGAGCAGGGGCCGATCCGTGTCAAAGTTAAAGCGTCTGTGGGCAGCCCGGAGGGGAGGCAGGTTGCGAAGTGCCATGTCCTCTGGAAGCAGCAGGCTAGAGGGGAGGTCAGGCAGTTCACAACCTTCAAGAAGCCCATGGACCTCGGGACACAGGGCTAGGCCTGGGGAAAAGAGGACACATGAGACCACTTGCCCTGTGGGAGCCCTAGGCAGAGGGACATCGCCTTGTTTGGAAATGCCCAGGCTAATGAGATAGGACACACCCCTAGGACAGAATGCGGGGAGAGATGGGGGGAGAGATGGCAGGAGGAAAGGAGAGAGACAAACACATGGGACTGTCAGGCAGAGCTCTAGAAGCCCAGAGCTGGAAGGGCTGGGGGAACAGAGCAGGTGGGGAGAACCAGGAGGCCTCAGGCTAAGGCTCCCTGACCACAGCGCAATTAATTACATTAGGTTGAAAGAGAGAGGAGGGGCTCTGGGGGAAGGAATAACCTTTGGGTGAGTCCAGTGGTAGGAGAAGGTGGAGATTTCCAATTAGAAGGTGGTAGGAGGGAACAAGCCAGACAGATGAACTCTGGAGGTCAAGGTCAGTTCTCAATGACCAAGGCACCAGTGTGGCACCAGCGCCCGGGGCTGGCCTCCAGGCTCCCCTCACTCTGCTCTTCCACTCCACTGCCATCCCCAGGGAGCACACTCCCTGGCAGACCAGGCCACCTGCCCACAGTGGGGCAGTGTTGGGGTGAGAAACCAGAGAGGCCAAGGCCACAATGACTGCTATGTGTGAGGGAGGCTTGGCAGTGAATACCATTAACCTCCTTACCCCAAGGGCCAGGTTACCAGGAAGGGGGATGGGCTTCGAGGGGCCAATGAGGGAGAGGGGAAAGGAGAGTAGTGCCAGGGACTCACTTACCAGACTCTTGGAGTTCGCCAGCAGCTGGCAACAGATTCAACAACACAGAGAGGCGGTTCCACAGACTTTGAGAGCTCTGGGGAGAGAGGGCAGAAGAGGCCCTCAGCCAGGGCAGTGTGGGGGACGGCAGGAGAAGAAAAGCACACCCTTGAGAGGCCTGCGGCCAAGGGGGTCTGTGGGAAGACCTGGAAACAGGGAGCCCATGGAGCCTTGCTGAACTTCACCTCCGACGGAAGGTTTCACAGAGAAGGCAGGAGGCCAGGAAGGACTCTCTGGACCTTGGTGGGGGAGCCAGAGCACTTGAGCACTTCTCCCTGCCCCACACGAACCCTCACCATGCCCCATGGGACACTGCTTAGGGATGTGACCTCACATCTCCCTCCTACCTCACCTCCCTCAATGACAAACAGTGACTAAGTAACGAAGCTGTCATCAGACATAAGCACACACCCAAGGGTGTGCCTGGCCCTGACCACTCTCTCATCTAGGGCAACCTGCAGGGAGAAGGGACCCACACAGGGCAGGTGTGCTCGTACGACAAAGCAACGTTGGATAAAAGCCTCCGGGCACTAGAGGTTCTTGTCAAGACCAAGATTCTGAGCCTGAGAAGAAGGCCGCCATTGCCCCAGCCAGCCCCGAGCCATCAGTCCCTGACACCATGCCAGCTGCACGACTAAGCGATTCCCTAAGCTGCTGCCCTACCCTTGTCTGGAACTCCCACCATTCTCATCGCTTCCATCCCTATTCAGTATGCTCTCCTTTCTCGAGTCTCTGAACACATACTCTCATCAACATTAATCCTAATGGCAGGCACCACCTCTGGCACTGGAGACACAAAGCAGAGTAAGCAGCTCTCTCACTCTCCCTCCACACAATTTGTATTCCAGATCACAGTCCTCCAGGCCAAAGGTCAGGCCTAATCCTTCTCCTGTAGAAAGTCTAAGAGCCCAGCAGAGAAGGGGTGCTTGGCAACAATTCTTACCAGACCATTGGGTGGGATTCCTAGGCCGCGTCCTGACACCCTCCCCCAACGCCCTGAGACCTGACAAGGCAGTGGAGTGACACACCTGTGCACACACAATGATGAGGTCGGGGTTGGTCCGTAGCCAGTCCAGGAAGACTTTCACAGCAGGAAGCAGGCCTTCAGCCATCAGGACTTGCAGCTTCTCCTGGATGCTGCGCTCATTCCGACAGGAGTGCCCACTGGACTCACTCGCCTCTGACTCAGAGCCCTCCTCAGAGGCTGGGGTGGATGAAAAGAACAGGGATGACTAACAGGTGTGTGACAACAGGCCTTAGCTCTGTGGGGCACCCTGCCTGGACTCTTGAAGAATTTTGATATGAAAGATAGGGAATTACTTAGACTCCTGCCTCGTTTTTGAGGGCCCATAATTTTTTATTTTTTGTTTTCGAGAGGAAAGGAGAGAGAAACATCAATGCAAGAAGGTAACATCAATCAGCTGCCTCCTGCACACCCCCTACCAGGTATCGAGCCCACAACCCAGGCATGTGCCCCCACTGGAAATTGGACAGGCAACCTTTCGGTGCATGGGACAATGCTCAACCAACTGAGCCACGTCGGCCGGGCGTTAACTGGCTGCTTTTAAAGCATGAGCCTGGTGTCTTTTAAAATGATTCTTTTAGCCTCAGGCTGATTTGTGAGACTGGTCTACAACTATACTCGAAACAATATTTATGAAGTGCCTACTGTGCTAGAAGGCAGGGCAGATATAAAGAAGCTATAGGGAGGGAGAAAAGTGGCACAAAATTAAAACAACTACTTGTAACTCCAACTTTGTAGGTTAGAACACTGAGCGTGTTTCCTCATTTCTCTTATTCGGTCACTATTTCCTAGTCCCACCCACACACCAGGTCCTGTGTTAGGTACTAGGGATAAAACATACACTCTCCTGCCCTCAGGAGGCTCACAGGCTGGTTGGAGAGATAGACAAATCGATAGATAATTTCACTTGAGGGGGAAAGGGCCAGAAGTGTCCTAAGTGCAGAGGCCAGAAGAACCCACAGAAAGAAAATCTAACCTAACCGTGAAGTCCCAAACCAAGTAACTTTCAAGCTAAAATCTATACAGCAAGTAAAAATTAGCCACGCAACAGGCTAGGACAAGAGAGGAAAATATGCTACAGACCGAAGGAGCACCATGCACAGCAACCTGGAGGTAAAGCGTTTAGAGGAGGGACAGTAACTATTCCAGCAGGTTGCTGTGAAAGTTAAGTAAGACAATACCTGCAGAAAGTCCAGCCTAGTGCTTGGCACAGAGGAGACTCAAGCAGTGCTCACTGCTGCTGACTGGGTGTTCCCTCTGCGGGGAAGACACCCAGAAGGTAAGTCTCACTCTAATCCACTGGTTGTTGTAACTTCCAGGAGCCCTGGCGGGACCTGGGAAGGCACCAGGGAAAGAAACGTAGCTGCACTTGTCAGGTGGAGAGGCAAACCCCAAGCTCACAGGGCAGCACGGAGGGAAAAAGGTGTAAAACCAGGAAGGAGGCTGAGAGCTGCGAATGAGGAAGTGAGCAAGAGAAGGGTTCTCAGGAAACAACTCCTGGCTGTGCAGAGGACCCAAGGTAAGGCGGCAAAGGTGGGGTGAGAGGTGCGCACACAGACAGCACAGGGGCCTCTCAGGTGAATGCTGATGGCACGGAGGTGTAGAAAGAGGCCAACGTACCTGGCTCTGAGGGCTTATCCACATCCCCATTGACACAGGGCCTGTGGCTGGCCAAGGTGTGAGGGTCCGCGGTGGGCTGGGGGAGCAGGTTGCTGAAGGTGGGGGCCAGTCGGAAGCAGCGCTTGGTCTGGAACATCTGGGTGGACATGGCTTGCAGATTGCTGGCAATGCTAGCCTCACTGGGGCCCAGAGGGCCATTGAGGGATTCAGGAGCCTCCGACTTAGCCCGAGGGGGTTCCAGGGCTGGGGACCGTGTCCCTTCCTCATCCTCCATGTCTTCCAGGTCTGATCGGGACTCTTGGCTGTTCATTTCCGAGTCTGTCTCAGCATCAAAGGCTGTCTCCCCACCTTCAAGACTCTTGTCGGAGCCACTGTCCGAGCCCTCACTGGCCCGGGCCGAATCATGGCTTGAGTCAGATTCAAAGCCCTCACTCAGGTCACTATCATCACCAGCTTTGGGCAGGTGGCGGTGGCGGCGGCGCCGGCGGAGGCAAGAGAGGCGGGAGAACTTCCGATTCTTCCTGACCTCGCCCACTTGAGGTGCTATGGGAGGAGGCTCTTCCTCCTTCTCCAAGGGTTCCTTGGACTCTGGTTCATCTGTGGAAAGAGGCTGGTCAGGTCGGGCCTAGGGACAAACTGGAAGCTGAAATCTGGAAGGTACCCTACACACCATCACCCGCCAACCGGGATTCCCCTTCCTGGATCCGCACGCTCACATGTCCAGGCACATCCTCCCCCAGGCCTGTACCTGTGCCATCACTCTGGAACGCCGGGACGGGATTTTCCCCCTCTTCCAGCTCAGCCTGCAGCCGTATGTTGACATGATTGACGAGGTGAGAGAAGAGGGCCAGGGTAAAGGCAATGGCTGCACTGTACTGCTTGGATCCTAAAGCCAGGAAAGCCAGGCATTAGGGGCCCAGGGCCCTGAGGAGGAGGGGGAACCATCAATTCCAACCCCATGTCACCTATTCTCAATCCTTCCAAGGATCAAACGACCTCTCAAAGCTTCTTCTAAGGTAAGAAAATTTCTCAGGTCTCTGCACTGTTATCCTGTAATCTAGAAGGTGCCGGCTCACCCGGCGCTTCCTCACGTAAGCGCATCCTCTTGTCCCATCTCATCCTCCCCGGCATTGATGCCTTCACACGGGCTCCTCCCCAAACCCCAAGCACCTTCACATCCGGCCCTGCCTCTCCTCACCTTCCTTCCAACCTTGTTCTACATACACCTCCTCTACCAGGAAAGTTTGCAGAACTGACCCTTGTGTCTGCCTGGGTCCTGGCCAGGGGTGTGTGTTTGTGAGAGGGAGTGAGGAGGAGGTCCCTTAGGGTAAGGCACCTTGTCCCTTACTCTCCCACAGCCAAGCAGTGACACAGTAGTGAAAGGGCTGCTTGTGGAAGGAAGTTGATAAATAAGAAGCTGCAGAAAAGGGTAGTGAGGATCCCAGAAGCCAGTGGAGGGGAAAAGAGGGACCCAGGAAGTTACCTGCTCTCTTCAAGCTATGCACACCCATAAGGCAGATGATGACCATTTGAAAGATTAGAAGGTCCGGGAGGAAAGCGTATCCGCTCTCATACTCCTCCTCATCCTCACTGGCCAGGCTGAGGTTGGGTGAGGAGGGCAGGTAGAAGAGACAGAGGTTGAAGTCCTCCAGGACTGACTGGCAAAGCGCTGTCAGCTCTGAGTCCACGGAGCTATGGAAGGGCAAGAGGAATAAGGGAGGTTAGTGATGGAGGATGGGGCAGGAAAAAAAGAGTTGGGAATGTAGGATTCCGAAAAAAGACTAAGGAATCCTGCAGGGAAACTTCAGAGCACAATGCTGAGCTGATCTCTAGAGCAGACAAAATAACAGGGAAGGGCAGGCGCAAAGTGGAAGCGATGTGAGTGGGCTTTCCATTCAGTTGCTCCTTCAACATCCAACAAGAGCCCATTTTGAGCCAGAGGAAGAGCTGCCCAGAGAATGGGCCAAACAGTGAGGGGTGCCAAGAAAAGGCTAACCAGCTAGAGAACTTCCACCTGAGAGGCAGAACTCAGCAGTCCACTCCCTCCTCTTCAAGCATCCTCCGTAAAAGCTGTCATGGGTGGGCGCACAGGACAGTTCCTGCTCATGCTCTCCCCCACTCACCTGCTTTTGGGCTGCAGGAGGCTTTGCAGATACATAAAGTTCACCAGCAACCTCTTAATGTCTTTACATCTGAAATGAGAGGAGCCCCAGGTAAATGGTAGTGGCTCCAGAGTCCCTGTGGCCCTCCTGCACCCAGTGCAGAAAGAGCCCTCCTTCCCCCAGCCTCGCTCACCGCTTCTTGCTGGGAGAGAGTTTCCGAGTCTCGCACTTCTTCAGCTGGTGGTACATTTTGGCTGCCTTGTCAAACAGCCTCTTGAGGTTCCCATAGGCCCCCTCAAAGGACACTTCTGATTGGATGCTGAAGGAGACACAGAGGCAAGCTATTGAGTCTTGGCAGGGACACAGGAGGGATGGGGTGGATTAAGGTGGGGAGGGGTGAAGAGGGAATGTCACTCTGCCAAGGATTTACAATACAATGTTTCTAGTAAATGAAGGCTGCCCCAGCCTCCCCTTCCACATACACTCAGGGTGAAAGCTCTCTCTCCTAATAAACACGCGCATACACCAACTTTTATTGTAACAGCTGTGTCAGATCCAGGGAAGCTGGCCCCCTATATATCATCACTGTCACCTCAAAACACTGAAGCTCTACAATTCTGAGGTTCTTGTCTGAGGATACTTTGGTAACATTTCATCAACTCTGCCAAATGTATTTCCTTCTTTAAAACAGCAATCCTGTATTTTGCATAATATAGTGGACAGCTATTTAGCTGCCCAAGTGCCTACAAATCCAGGTGGCTGTATAAAAAGCAGCAGGAGTGTCAAGAGGCCCTGACAGGAGGGCCCCCTCAATCTTAGGATTCCCCTACTTCAGGCGGGAGCTAGAGAAGGGAGGAAGGGAAGAGAGAAAACGAAGCAGGGATGGTATGGCCAAGGAAACAGGGCTGGGGAAAGAGTGGCAAATACTCACCAGCGCAGGTAGCAGTACATGGCTTCCACATTATAGTACTTGCTGCCCGCAAGGGTGCCCAGCTGGTTGAAGGGCATTCCTGGGGAGAGAGAAGTCACACAGCCTGTAGCCACAATACTCACCCAAAGCTGCCAGGCCCAACCAAAGTAAGCACCAGAGAACTCCTGGGGGGAAGAGTTGGGCTTGCAGGTGTCTAGGTGATTAGCAGCTTAATCTTATTTCTCCAGGGGGTTATTGATTATAGACTCACTTCCTATTAGCCTATTCCTGCCTGGGCGGCCAAGGGTTTCAGCACTGATGGGCCCCATTCCTTCAGCGGTAGCTGTGGCTCTTCCAAGGCTGACAGAACTCCATGGAGCCTTCCCCCCTAGCCCACTCAGTTTCTCACCTCTGATATCTCTTTCCTCTAATCCCCATCTCTCCCTGTGATGGAGCCTAATCCCTTCTCTTATTTTGTCTCCTGTGGGGGCAGATGAAGTACAGTCTCCGCTTTCTACGCAGACTTCAGGGACAGGAAAGCCCTCTTCTCTCTTCCTCCTCTTCTGCCTCCCTCCTTCTTAGTTCAAGACTTTCCCATTTCTCTTCCCCCTCCACCTCTTCTGAGTGTGCAGTACAAGGGGGAGAATGCATAACCAAGGTGAAGTACAGAGAACTGAGCGAGGTAAGGACCCAGGGGAAAGTGAGTATGGCCTGCCTGCCATCTCAACATTGTCTTCCTCTTGGGAAATGATGCTGGCTGGGAGGCCCAAGCAAAGGTTCACTTACCAATCTGGGGAGCTACTGACAGGGCTTGGTAGTAAAATCTCTCAGCGAGCAGCTCGGTGTCTACGCCAGCTAATTCATTCTGATATCGTGCTGTAGGAGAGAGAGGAGGAAGAGAAACACGATGATTCCATCTTTCAGAAAAACCTCCCCTCATCTGGGAGACCATTTTGAGGAGCTGTAATAAGGGCCTGGAAGGAAGACACCTGAGCTAGAAGGCGGGCTGCTCGGATCTCTCTCTCTCTCTCTCTTTAACTTACTGATTTGAGAGAGAGAGAGAGAGAGAGAGAGAGAGAGAGAGAGAGATTTATTGTTCTACCCATTTTATTCACTGGTTGTCTCTTATATGTGCCCTGACTGGAGATCGAACCCACCTTGGCATTTCAGGATAATGCTCTAACCCACTGGTCGGCAAACTGCGGCTCGCGAGCCACATGTGGGCTCTTTGGTCCCTTGGAGTGTGGGTCAGCCGGCTTGTAACTTCAGTTCAGAAAGCCTGACTTGTTGAGAGGCAGTTCTCCTGTGCTGGGCATTGGTCTAAGTGTCTTACAATACGAGCTGAGTTCACAGCGGCCCATGAGGTGGTAGCTGAGGAAATGCGTCACACAGTGGGTAAGTGGCAGAGCAAGATTCAAAATACCGACTTCTGCACATGGGGCACGAAGTTTCAATTGCACTATACAAGCGCGCCCACACGTGGTATTTTGTGGAAGAGCCACACTCAAGGGGCCAAAGAGCCGCGTGTGGCTCACGAGCTGCAGTTTGCCGACCACTGCTCTAACCAACTGAGCTACGCCACCAGGGCTCTCTGGCTCAGCCTTTTTTTTTTTTTAATTTATATTAGGGAGAGAGAAAGAAAGAAAAGAAAGAAAGATCAATGAGAGAGAGAAACATGGATCAGTTGCCTCCCATAAGCACCCTGACAGGGAATCAAACCTGCCACCCTTCGGTGCAAGGAACAATGCTCAACCAACTGAGCTACACCGGCCAGGACTCTGGCAATCTTAAATGTGCATGACTAAGGGCACATTATTCAATTTTCTCCTCCTCACTGGTAAGTTCAAAATGTAAAGACTATTTATTTAGTATGTGTAAAGTAAACAGGCTCTTCTTGTTTCTCTCTTGCCAATGAAGGTAAGCTACAGCATATATAATTAATTGGAAAGACCTATGATAACTTGGTTCTGTAACGCAACTGCTCAGTTCTAGAGAGGAGACATTACTACTGATCCTTGGTCTGTCTCATGAGAAACAGCTGATTCTCTCTGTGCACCCTGCCTCTGAGGGTTCCAGGAGTGGGCTTAGGGCAGGAAGAGAAGAAGCCTCAAGTCAACAAAAGATAATGCACCCAACAGCCACACACAGGCTGCCTAATGAGCACCCTTTGTCTATTAGGACTAGAGACTCAGGAGCCATAAAGAGAGTACTTTTCCATTCTGAGAAATATTTCTCAGGCAAGTTCGTCCTCCCTGAGGCCTGACTTCAATCCCTCTAAGAGTCCATAGAGATTTTTTTTAAAAAAGGAGACATGTAAAGCTTCCAGACACACCACTGAAAGAGAGTTACCACCCTGACTTTTGCAAAATTCAAAAACATTTTCCTGCTTCCCGTATTCACTGATCCTCTCCAACTCACAGAAGAGCAGTGAAAAGCAGATGAAAAGGAAAAAGTTATCAGGCCCAAACTATTTCTGCTCTTAGAGCAAGCATGTCAAACTGAAGCAGCTTGAGCCTGTCCTGAGCCTAAACAGAGAAAATGAAAGGTGCATCTTCTTACACAAATCGCCCAGGTACACTAGACATCGGTGGCATGCCATCTGTGCCCAGTCCATCTCCTTCCCTGAAGCAGACACTGGCTTCTTGCATCCTGAGAGAGAAAGGAGAGAAATTATGAGCCCACCCCTCTTCCCCTACCTATGGGGCGTACCTTTCCTAGGTGGGGAAAGGAACAAGAATCCGGGGTTAGTCTTGGAACACTGTCTCATAGGATGGAGAAGACACTCATCCAGGACATAGGCAGAGACACAGGTTTGCAGGGAGGACTCATTCACGGGACAGGAAGAAACGGAAGAGAAGGGCTAGGGTCCTCAATTTAGGATAGCTCCCTGGGGAAGGTCACGTGAAAGGTCATCATAGGAAGGCTTCTTTCAAAAGGAAGAAGAGGTGAGGCTCAAGTGTCAGGACAGTTGTGGGTGCCCTGGGTGGAAGATCCCCACATAAAGGCAAAAGTTTGGGTAAAGAAGGGAAACTTGCCCAAGAGGAAAGGAATGTGATGAGACCAAGGTAAATGCCCCTGGCTTCTGCCTGGGAGAGGAGGCCCACAGAGGACACGGCAGCAGGTGGCAGTCTAGCCCTGAAGGAGACAAGGTGCGCTGGCCTTGCCTGAGGATGGTGGTGGCCGGCTCTCACCGCCTGTAACTTCAGTTCAGAAAGCCTGACTTGCTGAGAGGCGGTTTCTCCTGTGCTGGGCATTGGTCTAAGTGTCTTACAATACGAATTTAGCTGAGTTCACAGCGGCCCCATGAGGTGGTAGCTGAGGAAATGCGTCACACAGTGGGTAAGTGGCAGAGCCAAGATTCAAAGGGCAGGCTGGCTCCAGACCATCCTCTTGGCTACTCCACCTGCAACCACTCTCCTGGGGGTGCAGCTCCCCATTCTGAAAAGCTCTTCCTATGTTTTCTACAGAGACACCTCTTAGTTAGCTGAATGGGGAAAACATCAATAAAAAGAAAAACTAAAGTGGATTGGGGAACCAACTTTTTGAAGTAAGGGTTTGTCATCTTTTTTAGGCTATGAACCCTCTAGCCATCTCGTTTAAAACCTATGCATGCTGTCTCAGAGGAATGTTGTTTTGTTTTTAAACGATGGTTTTAAATGCACAAAATACAGTGTTATGCTGTGCTTCTGACCAGAAAATGCTTCCGTGTGGTAGCACACACACAACCTTCACCTCTGACACACCATGCCTATGACCTGGTGAGGGCAGGGGCATAGGGCTGGGGAGAGAAGGGAGTATAAAGAACAAAGGGAGTTGGAGAAAGAGGCAAGGAGCACTAAAGGGTGGCCAAACTGAAGAGAAAATTACCAACTAGAAAAGAGGGTATAAACTACAGCTGCCAGTGCCTGAGACGGCTGAAAAGAGATTTGCATTATGTTGAAAGAATGTCCAACATTTCTAAAATTTTCAATACTTTCAAACACTGGGAAACAATCTCTGAAGTTCAAAGAAACAGTGCCAGCCAAATTCAACGGGGAGAAGAAAACAAATTCTATTAATACCATCTTCCAGTGCCAGGCCTACTCTAGATCATTCTATCCCTCCTCCTCCGCCCACAATCCCAGACCAACAGAGGTCTCTGTCTTTCTTAACATCTTCACCCTAACCCATATGCTTGCTTGGATAAACTCAAACTTCATGAACCATTTGTAGGTCTTGCCAGAATGCTTTCTGCCTGGCTGGGTCACAGGTGACAGGAACCCTGAGGGGTAAGACAGAGATAGAGGCATATGAACTTGTTCCTTAAGTCCACCTTCGACTTCACTAACCTATGAGGGGGTCGGTGACATGGGTCCAGTCGATGCAGCATTGCAGTTCAAGCTGGTAGTGGGACTGGATGTAGAGAAGAAGATGCTGGTAGAAGCCAATGCCAGCCACCAGGTGTGTCCTGTAGGCACATTCCAAGGTGCTCCGGCTGTGGATATGCTAGAGAGTTGGAAAGGGAGGGGGTGGCTAAGCAACAAGCTCAGAGTACGGCTCCCCTCCATAAGCTTTCCATCTCACGGAGGAAATAAACTGCTCTTCTTGGCTCTGGAACTTTATCCACATCTCCTCTCAACCACAAATCACCCCACCCCCTCAGGTCTGGGCCCAGGCCCCCTCCTTCCCCTCCTAATTCTAACGCCCTTCCTCCTTTCTGACATCTCTTCCTTGGCTCCCCCATCTCCAACCATGCTCCGGCCCACATTCCTAGCTGTCTCTTCCTTCCTTAGCTTCTCCTCTTTAGACACATTTCTTCCCAAGACCTAGATCTCCCCTTACCTTTTTGTTAGTCTTGATAAGCTGGATAACTTCATAGTATACCTTTCTCCATAGCAGCTCCTCAGCCTTCCTCCCATAGTCCACTGGGTGCAGGAACATAAGCTTGACGCAGAGCTCACGCAGCCTGGAAGGGTGCAGAGGAGCATGAGAGAGACGGCCCGCTCCTTGGTGAAGGACACAAGAACCGAGGGCAAGGAAGCATTTGTCAACACCCTACCCACAAATCTCTGGGCCCCCCAATCGACACCCAGGCTCAGTCAGTATGACCCAGGACAAGAGTAATGCTAGAAGGCAGTAGGAACCCCAAAAGACACAGGGGAGCAGTAAGAATTTGAGTAAACTTCATTTCCTTCCCCTGCACACTTCTCTCCTTTTTTCTCTGCCTATTTGTCCCCTCGTTTTCCTTTCACTGTGAGTATGGTCTGGCCAATTCCCCCAACTCAAAGGCCACTCTCTGGCACCAGTAAGCTGAAAACAGAGTGAGGGACCCCCGTCTCCTCCCTTAGGAGTGCCAGAGACTTCACAGCCCATTACTGTGCCATGAGGACAGAAGGTAAGAACATGCGTCTATGTGTGACAGGGTTTTAGATGAAGAGAGAAGAGAGAGAGAAGAACCTCTCTCCAGCTTACTTGTTCCGCAGGCTAATGTTCTCTGGTTTGAACACTTCTTGATAAGCGGTTTTGTTGCAAAGGATGAGGTCCAGTCGATGCACAGCCTCCACGACAGCCCTGCAAGGGAATACAGGCAAACGGCCCCTCAGCCATGTGTATGGTCCCCCTAGGATGCTGGGCACTGACCCTAAAGGACAAGCTAAAGAATTAGGGGGCAGAAATGAGAATGTTGCAGGTTGCGCTCGGTACAAAACAAAATGAAGTCTCCATCTAGATAGAGCTGCACCCCCGGGGGACAGCTGGCAGTGACAGAGACATTTCTGATGGTCACAACTGGGGGTATGGAGATGAGCTGCCACTATCATTTCGTGGGTGTTGCTAGACACCTCATAATACACAGGACAGTCCACCATAATAACTATCCTGCCCAAATGTCAAGTGTCAAGGAAGAGAAACCCTGTGATAGGGAAGGTAGACTCTTCCAATGGAAAGAGCATAGGCTGTGATCCCAGGCAGAAAATACAGGGTTTGAACCCTGGCTGTGCCTTACTAACTCTGTAACTTTGGGCGGCAAATTACCTGACCTCTTTAAGCCTTAGTTACCACATCCATAAAAATAGAGAAAATAATAGCAGCTACCTAGAGTACTATTGTGAGAATTAAATAAAATAATTTATATACAGCACTGGTACATGGTGGGTACCCAATAAATAATGGTGGAATTAATAAATTCTTATTATGCAAGGGCTTACTATCTCTGACAGAAAGGAAAGGCATTCCTACTATAAAATTCTGCCTTGGAATAGTGGGGAATGGGAAAGTAGGGTGGGGATTCCTGAGCTGCCGTATCTTAAGGTCTCCTGGATTCTGCTGAAGGAATTGTTTAATACAGAGTCTAGGTTATGGAACCAGACTGCCTGGGTTCAAATCCTGGTTCTAACTGTTACCAGCTGTGGTCTTGGGGAAAATACCTACTAACTTCCTTATGTCTCAGTTCTCCCATCTATAAATTGGGAATAACATGACCACCTATTTTGTGAGGGTTAAATTAGTTAATATAAGAAGCACTCGTGCCGAAACCGGTTTGGCTCAGTGGATAGAGCGTCGGCCTGCGGACTGGGGGGTCCCGGGTTCGATTCCGGTCAGGGGCATGTACCTGGGCTGCAGGCACATCTCCAGTGGGAGATGTGCAGGAGGCAGCTGGTCGATGTTTCTCTCTCATCAATGTTTCTAACTCTCTGTCTCTCTCCCTTCCTCTCTGTAAAAAATGAATAAAATATATTTAAAAAAAAAAAAAAAGAAGCACTCGTAACAGTGCCTCACACATAGTTAAGTGTTCAGTAAGGATAAATCCCCATCCTTCTTGTTGTAAGGCTGAGGAGACCCCAGGCACTAACAGAAGGGCCAAGGAAACGCTCTGGATGGCTAGGTGTCATCTCTGGATGAGTAAAACCCAGAGGATGACCGGCAGCAGTTGTAAGAACAAATGAATCAGGCATAGCTCTGGACACAAAAGCAACCAAAACCGAAGAGTGATGATGCCTAAAACAATCCAAGATTGTTTCCGAAAACTAAACCGTGTGCTCCTGGGTGGGGAAAGGGGGCCACAGCAGGTGAGCACCTGTGGTGGCTCAGGTGGTACAGCACTAAAAGCTGCCCTTTCCAGGGCAAAGTGAGCACCAGAACCCGGATGAGTGGGTGGGATGGTAGTCAAGGCCTTCTCCCAGGCAACCTTGAGAGCTCAGCATTTCTCCAAACACCTTCCGGGAGCCAAGCCCTTCAGCCAGCCTGGCCCTGGATGCCAGGGCAGCACCGTGCAGCCGTCAGTGACTTACTCTATACCAGCTTAGCACTCAGGGCAGGGGTAGATGTAAGGAGTGCGTACACGTGTGTGTATTTTTATGGACAGGCTCCAGAGCTCTCCGTAGATTCTCAATCCAAAAAAAATGCTAACGACCACTGCTCTAAGTTCTAACTGCAAATTCTTAAACCTGAGAGGACTCGGGACTTTCTTCTCCATTCCCCATCAGACCATAAACTCCTCCACAAAAACTGTCCTGTGCCTCATTCTCTACTATAATCCCAGGCCAAGGACAGTGTTAAAAAAATAAAAATATTTTTTTAGAAGTTAATTGGCCTAATTAATTAATTGGTGCTTATATCCCTTCCAGCATCCCTACTCCAGTTGCCTTTTCTTCTGAAGGGCTTAAAACATTTCAGAATTTCATTTCTCTAACAGTTACACTATGGGAATGACCCAAATTTACGAAAGCTCAGAGTGAGATAGGCCAACGATACACTTATACTGGGCAGAGAAATCAGATCTCCCCTCTTCCAGTTCCTTCCGCCAATCACCACTGCTGTAATAAAGAACAAAAACGGAGACCTGCTGCCTCCCAGTTCCACCCCATCAGAGCCAACAACACACAATTACAAGCAGAGAGATACCCAGGTGCACCCATGTGAGCCACACGCGCAAGCACATCAGCTTAACTCAGTCAGGTAGTGACTTGAGAAAGAACTCCATCTGAGAATGACAAAAGGATGACCAGAGCCATTACCAAAAGCAGAAGGCAAGGAAGCCTGCAGCCACTGCCCAGGCTGTCTGACAGGCAGCACAGACAGCAGCACCACAAGGCACAGGTGCCCCCCCCCCCGCCCCCACCCCAGCCAGCTCCTCGCCCGGGATGCTGGGGCGGCCGCAGTGGGAACCCGGGCACTGAGGCATTGGGTCACTTTTCTATTCTGGGAGCAGCCTCTACTATCGGGGAGGAGCCCCTAAACCC
>NW_005871259.1:1525871-1573962 GCF_000147115.1 Myotis lucifugus | reverse complement strand
CCAAATCCGCAAGGCTCGGAGCCCGCCCCCGGGCCTCACCAGCGCCCCGCGTAGGGGATTCCCTCCACGTGCTTCCATCCAAACCTCCCACCCACCCAATTCCCGCTTCCAGCTCCATCCCGGGCTACGGGGCCCCGCCCCCGCCCCCAGCTCCCTCCAAAACTGCACCCTCCTCTACCGCCCGCACCCTAGTCCCGCACCCGGGGTCCGCCCGCCCGGAGGCCCCACCCCTCGCTGTCCCCTACTTCCCTCCGCAGGTGCACGCACGCCCCGGCCCCTCTCACCGGTAAAGCCGCTTAGTGTGAAGGACTTTTGCTTCGGGTTCGCTGCTCTCCCCTGCGGCGGGGCCTTGGCTCATGGTGCCCGGATCCGGAGATGGTTCCCGGTCACAGGCTCCCGCCGCCCACCGCTACAGCCACAACTGCAGTCTCCGACCGTAGCCGCCACCACGGCCGGCCCTGCTCGGCCGCCATCGCTGTAAGGCGGCTGCCCGCGACAGCCCCTCCTCCTCCGCCTGGCAAATCTCGCGATATCGTCTGCACCTTTGCGGGCCAGTGACCGACGGCTGCCAAATCTCGCGATACTCGTTTTCCCTCCCGGGAAGTTGCCCGAACTAACTCTGGGCAGCGGCAGCTTAACCTTTTTCCGGCTTCTTCAAGCCCTGAAGAAAAACTTTATTGACAACGCTACCAGAAAACGGACAGTGGACCCAGCCAGTGGGCTGAAACCAAGCCGGATGGGGCGGATGGGCTCATGCTAGGAGCTGGCTAGGAGCTGACTTTGCCTCGTCCCTACAGAGGTTATTTAGTCCATCCTTCTGCTCCTCCACCCACCCCGACCAGTTGAACCAAGTCTCTTTCAGATTACTGGGTAGAGTGATTCCAGATCTCTCTTTTTTCTGTTATTTAAACAAACAACAGAAGTGTATGTGAAAGTGTTCTTGTAAAGAGCCGAACATAAGAGTAAGGCTTTCCAAGACATGAACCTTCTGTAAGTGCCTCGGCCCTCCAACTTTCCCTCCCAAACATTTCCAGCCCAAACATTTATTGCACACCCGCCGTTTTCCAGCCACAAAGCCGGGTCTGGAGACACAAAGATGGGCAACGCAGACACCCTCCCTCCCAAAGCTCAAATGACTTTAGAGGTGAGGTTCCACAGGAAGGCTAGGCCACTCCCCCATGATTCTGCTCCCTGGTCCCTACACTGGAAAGACTAAGTTGGATTCCTATTGCTTTCTTGACCTTAAACCTAAGCTTAAAAAACAAGGGATTGGGATTGGGGGGAGAGGGGGCGAGAAAGCTGTGCACATGTTGTTATGGGAACAAATTCCCCCTCGACCAATATGATCCTGTTCCAATCATTGACCTTCTTTCTGTTCCTGAAACAGCCTAAGTCTTTCCCACTCATTGGTCTTTCACTTTCTGTTCCTCTGCCTGGAACATTCATACTTCTCAATTCCCTTCAGGCCTCTGCTCACATGGCACCTTGGCAAAGAGGTTTTCCCTACTGAGATTGTCTTATTGACTTAGCTGCTAGACTTCTTTATTATCTGTTACCCCAGTAGAACAAGCTCCTCAAGAGCAGAGACCTTGCCTGTCATCTTGTTCTCTTACCTGTCTGTGCCTAGAATAGCGTCGTTAATAATAGGTGCTCAATAAATATTGAATGAATAAGTGTACAAATTCCAGCTCTTTTCTGGGTGTTCCCTACTCCAAGCACCCTTTGATGCAATACCCAATGGTCCCCCTCTGCTTTGCTGAGCTGGGAGCGCCTACATGTCCTGTTTGCCTGGAACACACTCTTATTTCTATGCCCAGCTGCACCCCCACTTTCAGAAAGAATGACGTGCTCCTCTAATGCTTTTTCTGTCGGCCGATTCAACGGGGCGGGGCCTGCCCCTTTAATCTGGGCCCCACCTGCTCTGGTCAGACTGGTTTGGAGACACAGGTAAAGGGAGGGAGGGAAAGGAATACTTGCAGAGCCAGCAGGAGCTGGCAGCTCTTTCTCAGAAGCTGGGGACCCTCCACGTCTCTCCAGGTTGAAAGTAAGAGGGTGTCATGGGTCCAAATGGCAAGGGGTAGGAGGCCCTCGAGGAGGTGGAGGGAGGGATCAGCCCCACCAAGAAGCAGTGAGATAGAGGGCGGACGGCGGGGAGAGGAGAAAGACGGAAGAGGCATAGAAAACAGCCATGATTGGACCTAGAAATCAGAATGCACAGACGTACAATGGATGAGGTACGCTAGTGAGGAGTTTAGAAATTGTCCAAGTGCCCAGACTGGAGACGAAAGAATAGGGAACGCTGCTACTGCCAGTTCCTTGGGACAGATTTGTTGGCAAATCCCTGGTATCAGGTGCCAGGAGAGTTCCAAGTGGGTATCTACAGGAGAAGGGGAGGTTTGAAAGTGAAGGGGCAGCCTCTCTGTCCACAAGGAGACCCTTAGTGGGAAGGGAAACTCTTAACAAAATTCTAGGCACCTCCTCTTCCTCCCATTCCTGCATTAGGGTGGCAATGACCCCGGGGGTTTTGGTGGAGGCGGTAGAAGGCATGGGTGGGGACTGGCTGAGGCCACAGCTGACAGGGCCTGTGCCCCCTGACTCACCCTTTCCTGCTGGATTGAATTTAATGTCAAGAGTTCTTCCATTTCAGCTGCTCACTTCCCTCCCTCCTCCCTCTCTTTCAACACTTTCCTCTGTACCATGTTCTTCTTAAGGTCCCCAAAGGGGCTACAGCCCATGAGGCCAGCTGCCCTGGAGCGTTCCAGTTCTATCAATCCGTCCTAAGGCCAGAGGACAGAGCTGCTGACAGAGCTCTCCTGCTGCCCTCCGCAGTGACATGACCTCGGGGTAGACGCCAGAACTGAGGCCCCAGGATGACAGAACCCGAAACCCTGAAGCTGCTGGAAGTGAAGAGTCCCGAGGCCCCGGAGAAGAGCCCACCCCAGGCCTTGGTCCCCAATGGCAGGCAGCCGGAAGGGGAAGATGGGGCACAGTCCCCTGGTGCCGAGTCCTCGAGAGTGGAGTCTTCAGCTGGGTCTCCCGCAGCTAAAGAGGGGACTAGAGATGGTCTAGACAGCACAGTAAGCGAGGCTGCCACCCTGCCCTGGGGGACTGGCCCCCCGCCCAGTGCCCTGTTCCCAGATCCCCCTGGTTGGCGGGACATTGAGCCCGAGCCCCTCGAGTTGGAGCCACTCAGCAAACTAGAGGAGTTGCCTGAAGATGATGCCAACCTGCTGCCTGAGAAGGCAGCCCGGGCCTTCGTGCCCATCGACCTACAGTGCATTGAGCGACGGCCCCAGGAGGACCTTGCTGTGCGCTGTGAGGCGGGCGAGGGCGAGCGCCGCCGGGCCTTCCTGCCCACCCGCACCGTCCACCCGGAGCCCTGTGAGCGCAAGTGGGCTGAGGTTGTGGCGAGGCCGCCGGGCCACCCCTGTGGGAGCTGCGGGAGCTGTGGGGGCCATGAGAGCTTGAAGGCTGTGGGCCTTCGGGTGGGAGCCGCTCTCCTTCTCTTCCCCTGCCTGCTGTATGGGGCCTACACCTTCCTGCCCTTCGATGCCCCCCCGGCTGCCCACCATGAGCTCCCGCCTTGTCTACACACTGCGCTGCGGGGTCTTCGCCACCTTCCCCATCGTGCTGGGTGAGCTGGGGCCCTGTGAGGAGGGGGCGTCTGGGAATGCACTTGAGGTCAGGGCCTGCCCGGCTTGGGGAGCAGGGGTTTTCCTTCACTCAGCCTGGACCCTCAGGCCTCGCACACCCTGCCACCCTGTGTGCCTGTCCCCTCCCAGGACCCCCTGAGTCCCCCTCTGGAGAGCCCATGACCTTGAGCTCTCCACTACAAACCCTGCCCTGCTTCCTGTCTCCTGTTCGATCCTGACCCCGTGTTCTCCACCCACCCGCGCCCCTGCCCAGGGCTCCTGGTGTACGGGCTCAGCCTGCTGTGCTTCTCCTCCCTGCGACCGTTTGAGGAGCCTCGGCGGGAGGTGGAGATCCACCGGCAGTACGTGGCCCAGTCGGTCCAGCTCTTCATCCTCTACTTCTTCAACCTGGCTGTGCTGTCCACCTACCTGCCCCAAGACACCCTCAAGCTGCTCCCTCTGCTCACTGGCCTCTTCGCCGTCTCCCGGTGAGTTGGGGCGGAGGGCAGGGCACGGGGCAGGTGATGGTGCTAGAGGGGCCCGGGTCTGAATGTCTGGAGCCATTCAGGGACAGGGAGCTTAGCTTTCTGGATCCTGCATCAGCCCAAATGTGTGCCCCGGAAAGGCGAGTCCACTTTCTCCCTTGCAACTTGCCTCCCCTGGGGGAGCAGCTCGTATGTCTTCTCACAAGAAGTTGATTTCAGAGGCGCTTATGCCATCTAGGACGGAACGGGCTCCCGGTGTCACAGACACCAACCTCCACGCACTGCAGCCACTCCTGTGCCGCTCTGGGCAGGTAGCCGTTGGCCTCTAGTTGAACACCCCCTATAACCAAGGGCTCAGTGCTCTATAAGGCAGTCTGTTTCGTTTTTCAAAGGTCCTAATTTTTACAAAGTTCCTTATATTGTGCTCAAAACTGCTGCCCTGGCTCTGATCTCTGGAATTGCCTGGGGTAAATCTGGATATTTGATAACAGCCTGCTCCCCTAGTGTTTACTTGCTAAGTGACCCTGATTTCTTCACTGTCCTGAGTCCTTCCCTCTGGGGAGGAAATTCTCCTACTTGTCCTATGGGGTGGGGAGGCCTGGTCCAGGGTATTGTTCTGTTCATACCAACCAAGGCCACATTAGTTCTCATGGCAGCCTCATTGCTCTCATTTATAATTTACAGCCACCTGAAATCCTTAAAGGTGCTTTCATGTGAACTACTGTTAACCCAGAAGGTACCTTTGAATTTGTCTTTACATTTTTTTCTCTAACACATTTCCTTTTGTCACTTTCAATATACGAATCCAGATTGATTTAACTGCTACAACACTCTTCCTATTGAGCTAAAAGTTGTCTTCCTGTTACTTCTGATGTCGTCTAGTGGTCCTCTGTCCCATCACACAGCCCTGCATTTTCTCCCAGTAGATGTTTCCCAAGATAAACGTTCCCGCTCATATAACTCCAGTTCCCATCTCCCTCTCGGGGAATGCTGGTTTCATTACAAGTTGGTTTAGCCGTAAGAATCATCAGGGAGCTGAAGAAGTCTGGTCCACCTGACCCATTTTATACAGAGGAAATCACGACAGATTGGGGGAGAAGAGTCGCTCAGGTCAGTCAGCGCAAGTGTCAGGACTAGAATCCAGGTCCCTTCCCTCCCTCATCCAAGGTCCTTTCTTTTCTACCACAGGCAAGTAACTGAAGCATTTTTTTTTTAAATCTTCACCTGAGGATATGTTTTTATTGACTTTAGAGAGAGGAAGGACGGGAGAGGGGGGTGTGACAGACAGACAGACATCAATGTGAGAGAGAAACATTGATCTGTTGCCTCCTGTAGGTGCTCCAACTGGGGATCAAACATGCAACAAAGATATGTGCCCTGACCAGGAATCGAACCCACAGCCTTTTGGTGCAGGGGGGATGAAGCTCCAACCAACGGACCCATCCAGCCAGGGCTATTCTCAGCTTCTTTATTTTCTTGGGGGAGAAAAAAAACAAAATTATATATATATATATTTAAAATTGATTTCAGAGAGGAAGGGAGCGGGAGAAATAGAAACATCAATGATGAGAATCATTGATTGGCTGCCTCCTGCACGCCCCCTACGAGGGGCTGAGCCTGCAACCCAGGCATGTGCCCTGACCAGGAATTGAACCATGACCTCCTGGTTCATAGGTTGATGATCAACCATTGAGCCACACTGGCCAGGCTGTATCTACTTTCATCATCCATTTCATCTATAAGATAAAGTTGTTGTGAGGATTAAATAAGTTAATTCACGTAGAGTGTGTACAGTAGCCTGGCACTTGGCAAGGGCTTGCTAAATGTGAACTTTTACTATTATAACAAGTTGCCGCCTGGTGCAGTAGAGAAGCAGTGGTTACTCTTCCCTCTATTTAACAGGTTTAAACATGGAGGCACATCCACTTGATAGTAAGTTGTCCTTTATATATTAAGAGGAAGCTGCTCTCCTCCCCTATGGAGGGGTATGTATTCTTAGTGGATATTCCAAGAGAACTTTGGTTGTGGCTTATCCATCCTCTGGGCTTCAAGCCCTCTGGAAGCTGCCTTCCTTACTCTTCCTCTGGCTCTCTGAGATGGCGGGAGGAAGGGTAATGAACAGGCTTGGGATCAAATCACAGTTTTACTAGTTCCCACATATGTGACCTTGACCTTGGATCAGTCTTACTTAACCCCTTTGGAATCTTAGTTTCTTCATCTGCAAATGGGGAAATAAATACAATGGAAGGTACCGCTGTAAAATAATGAGGAAACTGTCTATATACCGATAAAAATAATTGCCAAGATATATAAATCGGGGGGAAAAGTCAATGTGCAGAACAGTCTAAATAATATGCTCCCAAACTGCAAAAGGGGGTGGGGAGGAAAACAGATCTTTTTGTTCATACATGCATAAAAAAAATCACTTTTTATACAAGAAACCATAATATTGGGTGCCTGGGGTAGGAGTGGGATTAGGGAGGGGAGGAAAGAGAACCAAAAGGGTGGCAGGGATCAGTAGAGGGAGGAAGATATTTAATACATGCATTAGTACCTTTGAATTTTGAACCATGTGACTGTATACTGCCTACAAAAATTTTTAATTAAAATTTGAAAAACAAAAGAGGGAGGGAAATAATAAACTCACCTCATAGAGCTATCGGGAATTTTATCGGGAATAGTGCCCCTTGAGTAACTAGCATTGCGCCTGGCACATTGTACATAAACATTTACTGTCTTTAGAAGCATCAGTCACACCCACCAACCCATCTACCTCCCTCCCTGTCTGTTCTCTCTTCTCGCCCTGGCAGGTTGATATACTGGCTGACCTTTGCCATCGGCCGCTCCTTCCGTGGCTTTGGCTACGGCCTGACATTCCTGCCCCTGCTGTCCATGCTAGTGTGGAACCTCTACTACATGTTCGTGGTGGAGCCTGAGCGCATGTTCACTGCCACCGAGAGCCGCCTGGACTACCCCGACTATGCCCGCTCGGACTACAGGCCCCGCCCCTGGGGCTGAAACAGTTCTGACCTCTTGCCCCAGCCTGGGTACCTTGGTGAGATGAATCCCGCTCTGACCCAACAGGGTCCCATCCAATCAGAGCTTGGATTGACTGACCCCCGCCCCTTCAGCTCTCCCCGTGTCGGGGCTGGCCTTCACCTTTGAAGCCCAGGATAGGCATGAGGGAGGGAGGTAGACCAGATGTTTTCTTTCAGGGAGAGGTGGACAGTTATGTTTCTTAAGGATGCTGAGGGAACAGGGCCAAGACCAGGGGCAGCCTCCCTGAGTGGCCTGCCTCCCTCCACAGCCACTAGCGCCCACCACTGCTGAACTCTTCCACTCTCTGGCCTCCTGTGAGGCAGTGGGCAGAGCCACAGCCAAAACGCTGACCATTTCTGTGCCAGCTTTCTAAGCAGAGGGCCTCAAGGAGACTGGAAACACTGCTCTTGCCTAGAGATAAAGGCTGGGCATCAGATCAAATGGGACTTGCACGCTGGGTAAAACCATCCTGGGGCCTGCGTTGAGAACCCTCCATGACTGGCCCTCACAAGCCCTTTAGTCTCAGTCAAGACCATTACAGCTGCCCCAGCAGAGCTGCTGCCTCCTGTCTTCCGACCAACTAGGCCCCTGTAACTTCCCACTTCCAAACTGCCCAGAAGAGAGGAGCAGACAGGGAAGCCTGCCTCCCAAGAGATGTGTGTGTGTGTGTGTGTGTGTGTGTCCATCCATGTCCATGCATGTGGTGGCTGGGGCGTGGTTGGAAGGCACAATGGCTGGTGTTAACCCCGTGTGAATGTGTGTGTGTGTGTGGGGGGGGGGGGTGAAACAATAAATGCCTACCACAGTCTTACTGGGCTCTTTCTTTGTGTTTGCACCCTATTCTCAAGTGTCCCTTCCTTGTTTGAGTCATACTGAATCAGAAACCTCCCTGTTCCACATGATGGAGAGTGGCTGGCAGGAACCTCGAGAGAGAACCAGACCTGGTGAGAAAACGGGGCCAATTCACAGACACCTGCCTTCCACGCCCATCGCTTAGCCCTCTCATTCCCTGGAACCAACCCAACAACATTCACACAGAGAGACCAGTCCTGTGGAAAAAAATAAGTCTATTTCAAGCCCGCAAAGCAGCAACCAGTCAGCCAGCCTTTCCTTTTCGCCTCTGAGTCCTATCCAAGAGAAATGGGGGCTGGAGGGGTGGGTAGGCTCCAAAGAAGGGCACCCTCCCTCTAGCAATAACCCTGGTCCCGGTCCCTCTCCAGAGTATGAAGGTGGTTCCCAGGAGTTGAGGCTAGTCTCATGTTCTTCAGAAAAGCAAGATGGGAGAAAGGAGTAGCTGGCTGGGAACACTGACCCTCAAACCTGCAGAGGTTTGAGACACAGCACGGCAGGTCCAGTAATGTCCTTCCGTCTAGAGAGCGGGCCTCAATTTATGGGCTGATATTCTGAGTACCTCTTGGGGCCCAGCAGCAGAAACAGGCCTCCTGCAAGCAGCATGAATCCTGGAGCACCCAGGGCCACGGCCATGATGCCTAGGACTAGGGGGGAAAAGGCATCCACTGGAGGGGTACCCACACCAAGGAGCATCGACCTAGAGCAAGCAGAGTGAAAAAAAGAGGTGAGCAGGCTTAGGAGGGGAGGCTAAGAGGCCCAGGCCTCCTCCACTTCAACTTCCCGGTCCCTTGGCCCAGGACCTGACTCACCAGCTGAGGTAGTGTTGGTCCCAGTAGCCAGGGCCTGTAGACGCCCCAAATGTCAGATTGAAGGCACAGAAGTTGTTGTGGGATCCAAAGAAGGCTCGGACAATGGGTGACTGGGGGAGAGGGTATGCCAAGGTGGGATGAAGAGGGGAAGCTTGGCAGGGAAGGGCTGATTCTCGGCCCCCCTGCTTCTGGGAGAAAGCCACTGGTCGCCACTGCACAAAGCCTGATGGGAGAGAGCCCCATAGCAGCTGGTCCAACTGGGGAGAAAGGCAGACAGTGCAGAGTGAAGAGGACCAACCTCCGCCTGACCCTTCTGTTACCCCCAGCCTTTCTCAGACTTCATCTGTCACTAGTCGTCCTGAGTCCTAGGCCTGGTTCTAGAACGCACAGGCTGTTTGCACTGGGACCTCAATCTCACTCTATAGAGAGGGGAGGTGGACTGGATGAACACTGGCTCTTTGCAAGCCTGCACTCAGCTCCCTCCTCTGCGCCCCTAGGCCTTGCACATCCCCCTTGCCAGAGCACTGAGGCACACTGCACTGCCTGTCTTCTGTCTTCCCCACTGAGGGCAGAGACTGGGCCAAATTCATTAGCATGGTGCCCAGTACTTATCGGAGCTGATAAAGTGTTGCTAAATAGTAAATGGTTGAATGATTGTCTGAGGTCCTAACAGGGGTTCCATCTACATTCACCCACTCATCTGTCTCTCCACTGGAAGCCTGACCTGGAAGACAGCAGGTGCATATTCATCGTCGATGGAGTGCTGCTCCTGCATTGAGGGGCAGTCAGGGCCCTGGCCCAAGGTGGCTACCTCCAGCCCAAAAAGGGAGCGGTTTCCTCGGGGAGAGGCCCCAACCAGGGCCACCTCTAGCTGGCAGGTGTCCATCGTGTGCAGGAGGCGAGGTGGTTGGGCTGGTCGGCCGGATCTGGAGAAGGCCTGCACCTGGGATGGAGGAAGCATGGGGGGGGGGGAGCAGATGGATGCCTGTCCTTGAAGGCCACCCCCATCATTAACTCCCACCCTCATAACTCAGCCTTTTGCGTTCTTCTGGTTCCCATGCCCTTACCCTGAAGGCCAGGCTGCCATTGGCAAAAGCCCGGGTGGGGTCCTGATTGGGGTGGCCTCGAAATGTGGCACTCAGGGTGGCAGGATCCAGTGAGTCACTGATGTTGTTCCAGGAGAACTCGGCCAAAGAGTACGGGGGGTACGGTTTTCCTGGAGGCTCTGCTGCCACATCGGACGTGTTGGTGCTGTCAAACTCAAACAGCTGGTGGGTGGGGTGGGACAGGACTGGGCTTGTCTGAGTCCAGCTTTCTCCTGAATCACCCCACCACCACCATCACCACTCACTGGACCCCATGCTCAGGCTCTCACACCTGACTCTACTTCACCCACCCAGGCTTCAGTTTCTTCCTCTAATTTGATGAGCCCTCTCCTCTTTCCCTTGGTTCTCCCCAACCTCCTCACCCTGGTAAAGACAAGGGCAGAAGAAAACTGGATGCTGTCTTTGGGAAGCACCATCAGGGCCCCATCAGGCTCAGGGGAGAGCAAGCGGCTCCAGTTGACACTCAGGTTGCTGTGGGGGGTATTGGTGGCCACCAGCAGCACCGCTGGAGGCCCGAGGCTGCTCCACACATAGTGCAACGTGGAATTGGTGCCCACTGCTCGGATATGAAGCAGGTTTTGGGGGAGCCCCATCGAGTCAGGGATGACCTCCAGAGTCACCTGGAACATGGAGTAATGGAAGGTCAAGAGAGCAGGATTAGGGAGAGACACGGGGCAAAGGAGAAGCTTGGGGACTTGGAAAATGCTGGGGACAGGTGGGGCCTAGGAGAGAAGTTCGTGTGGGAGGTATGGGAATCTTGGTGTAGGGGCAGAGGAGGGGTAAAGGAGAGGGCGGAAGAGCCAGAACTGCTCTGACTGGTTAAGAGATCAGCGCATAGATCTAAGAGGAGGAAGAAAAAAATAACATTGCCTGGACCGGGGTTACTCAGGGCTGAGTCAGGATCCAGACTTCCCAAGACAGGAAGCCCTCATACCCGCCCAGCTCCACGGCAGGCCCCAACCCCGAGTTAAAGAACTCTTCTCTATGCAACCACCCTCCCCCGTCCACCCTCCACCCCTTGATTGCCCTGGATTCCAACCGCCCTTCAAGCCTAGCATTTCCTGAAACCTCTACTGCTCTAGCCCCTCACCTGGCGGGTCTCCTCCCCCAGCAGGCCAAACGGAGCTGCCAACAGAAGACTCAGGAGCAGAATGGGGCCGGGGGCACAATGCCCCCAACCCCAGCGGGGCTCCTCACAGCTGCACATGCAGCCCCAGCTTCAGAGGACGGAAGACACGAGTCACGTGACCGAGACTCAGCTGATCTCTTTAAAGGGCGGAGCCATCACACCAGTTCTTAAAGAGACCGCTGCACTTAACCCAGCTCTAGGCCTGAGTGAGCCAGCGGTTTCCTCAACCTGTGGGTCGCGACCCCTTTGGCGGTCGAACGACCCTTTCACAGGGGTCGCCTAAGACCATCCTGCATATCAGATATTTATTTACATTACGATTCATAACAGTAGCAACATTACAGTTACGAAGTAGCAACGATAATTTTATGGTTGGATCACAACATGAGGAACTGTATTTAAAGGGCCAGAAGGTTGAGAACCACTGGATCATAGACTCAGAATGGTTAGAAATTTGTTATTCCCAACTGGGTTGGCAAGAAAGACATCTCAGACTAGACAGGTCGACATATTCCTGACCTCTCCTACCCAACTGGTCCCACTGAACAGTTACCTAAAAGTGGGCATGATGTCTAGATTCAAGATCCAAATGAGATCCCCCAAAATGACTCTAGTATAGAAGGCACAGAGAGGAATTTGAAAGAATTCTGTGGGGAAGACAGCACATTCTAGAAGGTTCTTTTTGTCAATTACTATTTATTGAGCCCCCAGGTGGAATTAAAGAAAAAAAGATAACTCTGAAAATAGGGTATGAGAGCAAAACATTGTCATGTCCAGCTGAATGAATGTACTTTGTGTTGTGCTTGGGTTTTTTTTTTTTTTGCTTAATCTTAAAATTATTTTCACTAATAATAAATGCATATGGTACAAAATTCTCAAGGTACCACAGGGTATCACCCCTATTCCCTAGCAACTTGGTTTCTTCCTTGAGACAACTATTACCAGTTTGTGTCCTTCCAAAGATAGTATATAATACATCAGGTACACGTGTAAAATACCATACAATAGCATCCACCGTTTTGCAATTTTCACTTGTACACTGAACACTGTTCAGTATCAGTGCACTTGGAGCTGTCTTACTCGCCATAGAAGTGTTTCACTGCAGGAGGATGTTGCATGGATATATTTAGCCAGAACCTTCATAGTTCCAACATTTTGCAATGGCTAACAATGCTGAAAGGATTATCTCTGTATGTAATGTTTCATATATATTTTTAATATAATTTTTAAGTTTATTGATTTGAAAAAAACGATTTATTATTCCACTTACTGATGCATTCTTTGGTTGATTCTTTTAAAAATATACTTTTATTGATTTCAGAGAGGAAGGGAGAGGGGAGATAGAAACATCAATGATGAGAGAGAATCATTGATCAACCGCCTCCTTTACGCCCCTTACTGGGGATCAAGCCTGCAACCTGGGCATGTACTCTTGACTGGAATCAAACCCAGGACCCTTCAGTCCATAGTCTGATGCTCTAACCACTAAACCAAACCAGCCAGGGCTCTTTGGTTGATTCTTGTATGTGTCCTGATCAGGGATCAAACCTGCAACCTTGGCGTTTTGGGATGATGCTCTAACCAACTGAGCACCCGGCCAGGGCAGCATTTCATATATATATTTGTAACCAAATCCATATGGTAAACACCGAGGAATGGAATTGCCAGGTCAACTGCCCTATGAGGCTTATCAATTGCTGCTCAAACCATGAGTTGAAGGCCCATTTCCCCACATCCTTGCAAGTGTTTATCAAACTTAATTTGCACTTCCCTTATAAATAAGGTTGAGCATATCATGTTTTACAGTAATTTATTTTTGCTTTTCTGGAGCTATTTACACCCTTTGCCTATTTTTCTACAGGTCCTATCTTTTTTTTTTATTATTGATTTTTTAGAGAGACGGGAGGAGAAGAAAAAAACATCAATGTGAAAGCAAAATACCAATTGGCTGCCTGCTGCATGCCACCTAGCGGGGATTGAACCCACAACCTGGGCATGTGCCCTGACCAGAAATCGAACCAACTTGTCAGTGCACAGGTGCATAGGACGAGCCCAACCAATGAACCACACAGGACTTCCAAGTCCTAAAAGCTGTTTCAGGAAATCAACTCTTGTATTGTTGAAACATCCTCCCTCTCCCATTTGTCTTTTGCTATACAAAAATTTTTAAAATATATTTTTATTGATTTCAGAAAGGGAGACAGACACATCAATGATGAGCGACAATCATTGATCGGCTGCCTCCTGCACGCCCTCTACTGGGGATCAAGCCTGCAACCCAGGAATGTGCCTTGACCGGGAATCAAACTGTGACCTCCTGGTTATAGGTCGACACTCAACCACTGGCTGGGCACTCTGGTACATTTAAAAATCATGTTTTCTTCTAGTATTCTTATAGTTTCACTTTCTTATATTCAAGTATTTCAGCGGCCCAGAATTAATTTTGCTGTAATGAATAAAGTAGGGATCCAATTTCATTTCATTCCCCAAGTGGCTACTCTAAGATGAACTCATTTCCTCAAAAACTTTCATTTTTCTTGGGAAAAAAGTAGTACTTGTATCCTGAGGTATCAACTCTAGGACCTGATAGGGGAGAGTAAAAACAAGTCTGGGCTTAAGACCGAGGATTTAGTAGTCAGGAATTCAAGTCTCTCCACCACCCAAAAGATACTGCTTTTATATTAGGGAAATAGAATCTAGGAGTTTGACAGTAGGAAGTACCATGAGCAAAGAGATGGCAAAATTTAATCACTATGTTAAATTTAGGCTTTGAACAGCACGAGGGGGCTTTGACAGACAGAAGAGTACAGATTGATCTAACATACCAGAAGGGATTGCCATAGGTTCAGGAGATACTTAAAGGAAAGATTGCCATGTACAGTTATCTAAGTGCTTAACTGTTAAGAGTTGAAACCAGAATAGACCTAGAAGAGTAAGGGACAAATGGGAAAAAAAGAATCCACACAGTGTGACTAGCTTCCTTCCTCTATTAATTTAGCAGGTCTTATGAGAACTATTTCTTCAAGATCTTTTTTAGTTATTTGAGAATTGACCTAAGGTCTTAAAACTCTCGAGGGAATTATTAACACCACAAGAGGCAGGGATTTCAACAAACGGTTAGGTAGGCTAGATGAGGAAAGGCTGAGTGAGGACTTTAGACTGGGCGAGGCAGGAAGCTAATACTAGGTATAAACAGAAGCCCTCTTACAAGCCATTTTCCACCTTGTACCTCAATCCAGCCAGCATAGCCAGCTGTAATAGCACGGCTTCTACAGCCAGACTACCTACACAGAAAGTCTAGGTCTGCCACTTACCAGCTGTGTGACCCTTGGACAAGCTTCTTTATCCATGGCTTTAGATTCCCCATCATAATAAGGGGGATAGTACCTATCCTATAGGATCCATGTGAGGATTAGTTAATATATGCGAAGTGACTAGAGCATGTCTATTATACAGGACAGACTATTATTCTACCTAGTATTCAACTTAATATAAAAGTAAATCCTGTGGTCAGGAAGTATGAGATAAAGGCTAATTATATGCATTATAAGGCCAAAGGGTGGAAGGCACAATAGCCAAGAGGAAGGAACTGAAAAAAATCAAAGGCTAGGCTTACCTAGCCTCCCACATCCCAGGGCCATTACTCAACTCTTTTCCTTGATAAAAACAAAGCACAGCCCTGGCTGATGTGCTGTTGGTTGGGCGTCATCCTGTGCGCCAAAAAGTTGCCAGTTCAATTCCCAAGCAAACCCGGACACATGCCCAGGTTGTGGGCTCAATCCCTGGTAAGGGCCTGAAGGAGGCAGCCTATTGATATTTCGCTCTCACATCAATGTTTCTCTCTCTCTCTCTCTCTGTCTCTCTCTCCTTAAAAGTCAATTTAAAAATCTTAAATAAAAACAAAGCACAAAATGAGTTTTAGGTTATTTTGTTTCTGCTAGCAGGGAGGGCAAGTAGTCCTACCTTGACAAAGCATGCCCTGACAATAAGCCAACAAGTGAAAATATAGATCAGAATCAGGAAGAACATTGGGAGAAGGCAGAGAAACAGAATTCCAGGTAAGACAGGAAGGATTCTAAAAGCTACAGGCTACAATATCAGAAACAGACGTTCTATGTGCTTTAGGACACATGTCTGAGCCCTAGCATGAATTGGGTGTTGCTCTACATACAACCACAGATGAGAAACATTCATGGTTTAGACAGGTTCCTCCTGTTCTTTGGGTGGTGAATGCAAGGTGACGCTTCTTTAAACTTTACAGTATCATCCTTTGAACTTTGAGTCTTTCCAACCAGCATCTACTGAGAAGTCTGAAGAATACCCCTTCAACAAGGCAAATAAAAACATTTAATGACCCTATTCCCATCTCCCTTCCTCCCCAGTGAAGAATTCTGCCTCTTCCTTCTTTGCCAGGAGGCAGAGAAATAACCCAAGGTTGAAAAACACATAACAACTGTCTCAAATGACTTAGATTTAATCATCGGAAGCAAACTAAATGGAAAGCTTACAATAGAGAAGAATTACATGTCAGTGCCTTTTGCAAACTGAGCTGGGACAGAAAGGGACTGGGGCTGCCCCTCAACCTGATCCTTTCCAAACAAAGACATCCACAGTGTCCCTGGCCGTCTGGCTCAGGCAAGGAGGAGACTGTTGGCTCTGTGTGTTGAGGTCACCTTGCCCACCACTCACTCCTGGCCAGCATCAGGAGCCCCGCACTGCTGGCTGTGGTCGTCGCCCTTCTTTTTGTGGCCTGAGACGATGTCATCAATCCGCAGCAGCAGAACTGCAGTCTAGGAGAAAAACCACAGCCCCAACGAGGTCAGCAGAGAAGGGAGGGACATTATCCCCGGGCTCCTCCTCCACAATTACCATTTTATCTGAAAGCTATCTTTTCAGAGTGTTAAATTAAAATGCAGTTCTTCCTAAGCCAGGAATGCAGCTTGTACACCTTGCTTTTTTATTAATCCTCACCAGAGGATATTTTTTCCATTGATTTTTTTTAAAAAAGAGAGTGGAAGGGAAAGGGGAGAGAAACATTGATGTGAAGGAGACACATCAATTGGTTGCCTCCTGTATGTGCCCCGATTGTACTGAACCTGCAACCCAGGTATGTGCCCTTGAGCCTGCCACTTTGGTGCTTGGGCCAATGCTCTAACCACTGAGCAACACCGGCCAGGTCACCTTGCCTTTTTATATGAACTAAAGGTAAGTAGGGGAATGGAATTCCTTGCGGATCTTTGTGGGAATACTCTGCCTTCTATACCCCCTCCCTTCAGATGGGACTGAACACACTGGTGTCTGGTTATCTGGGAATAAACAGTATAGCATTTGCCTTGGGGTGCCTCACCTCCACTGCCGTCTTATATATTTGCAGTTTTACAGCCAGTGGCTCCCAGATGCCTAGTTCTTTCATGTCCACCAAAGTACCTGTTTCACCATTTACACCCCAGGTCTCACAGTTCTCCTGGGTATGCTTGGCCTGTAGTTGGAACAAGCACAAACAGTTAAAGGGAAAAACACTGGGAATAAGTAAGCTAACAGGGAACATTAGGTAAAAAACTAAACCACAAACACTGGATTGGTAAGGAAAGGATAAGAGGAAATGGCAATGACAACAAACAAGTCAAAAATTAGGAGCAGAGATATTAAGGAAACAAGCTATAAAAGAGAACCTGGATAGACAGATGTCATCCATCCTCAAGCCCCATCAAGAGAACAGCATGAAAAGGAACTCACCCGAAGAGAGGTAAGTAGACGAATGGTGCTGGCTCCACAGTTCTGGATAAGGGTACGAGGGATGACCTCCAGGGCCTGAGCAACAGCCCTGTATGGCCACTGCTCCACACCAGTCATGGCCTTGGATTTTTCTGTCAAGGCATGGGCCACAGCCATCTCACAGGCGCCACCCCCTGGCACCAGCTGAGGGTCCAGGAGAACGTTGCGGCACACTTGCATGGCATCCTGGAGGTTGCGTTCTACTTCCTGGGGAAAGCAAACAGATAGTATGAAGCAAAAGGTCGATGACTCAGGACAAATCAGAGGCACCAAGGACTTCCTGACGGCCAAGTTCAGCAACCCACCAAGGAGGGCAACTAAGAAAGGTCCTTGGAATCCCTACTGGGCAAGGCAGATGCTAGTTACCTTGGGCAAACACAGTAACTACAACTGCAAAAGGGCTGGGGATGGGACGGAGGTGTCCCTCTGTGGAGTTAGGTTTCTTACTAGCTATGTGCCTGTGGGTAAGTTACTTAACCTCACTGAGGTGGAAAAAAAGCAGTATTTATGCCCTGGCCAGTAGCTCAGTGGTTAGACTGTCTGCCTGTGTTCTGCAGGGTTGCAGGTCCAATCCCCAGCCCCAGTTGGTGCACGTGTGGGAGGCAACCAATCGATCTGTCTCTCTCACACTGATGTTTCTCTCTCCCCCACCCCCTTCCACTCTCTCTAAAAATCAATGGATAAAATATCCTTGGGTGAAGATTAACAAAGGAAAAAAAGTAATTTCAACTTAAAAAATAAGGAAGCAATGACTGATTACCAGGGGTTGGGGAATGATGAATCACTATTCAATGGATATTGTCTCAGTTTTGCAAGATGTGAACCAGAAAAAGTTCTGGAGACCTGTTTTTACAAGAATGTGAATATACTTAAAAAGTAAGCAGGCCTGCCCTAACTGGTTTGGCTCAGTGGATAGAGTGTTGGCCTGTGAACTCAAGGGTCCCAGGTTCGATTCCGGTCAAGGGCATGTACCTTGGTTGCGGGCACATCCCCAGTAGGGAGTGTGCAGGAGGCAACTGATCGATGTTTCTCTCTCATCGATGTTTCTAACTCTCTATCTCTCTCCCTTCCTCTCTGTAAAAAATAAATAAAATATATTTAAAAAAAAATAGGTGTGGCTCAGCAGTTGAGCGTCGACCCAGGAACCAAGAGGTCACTGGTTCAATTCCAGGTCATGGTCAGGGCACATGCCTGGGTTTTAGGCTTGATCCTCAGGAGGGGACGTGCAAGAGGCAGCCAAATCGATAATATTTCTCTCTCATTGATGTTTCTAACTCTATTCCTTTCCTTCCTTTTCCTAAAAAAATAGAAACCTTTTTTTTTTTTTTTTTTTTGAAGAAAGCAGGAGAGACAGATATGTGTGGCTACAGATCAAAATTAAACAGCCATACATGGACAACAGGGTGATTTTAAGTCCTCTGGGAAACTCAAGAAATTCAGTCACACTTTCAAGGCTGACTCACCGAGAGAATCTCTTTGCTGGCCCCCCGGAGAAGAATGGTACAGGCTTTGGGGTCTTTACACTCAGTGATAAATGTAAAGTACTCATCTCCAATTTTCTTGATTTCCAACAGGCCCGCTCCTGTTCCAACATCGTCTTCTCTCAGTTCCTCTGGTCGGCTGACTATCCGGGCCCCACAGGCTCTATTGATTAGATGAGGGAGGAGGAGGAACCAGATGATTTCAGATATTTTTACTCATCTTCCTAGTCCCTAGAGTCTGTGGCTGGGGATAAGGGCAAAAGTGGATTGCTAGAAACATTGCTACCTAAAATTCAAGGTCTTGGCTGCCTGGTGAAATAGGTTTTCAAACATGTGTAAGTGAAGTTTCCCTAAACTAATTCGGCTTTATAAATAAAAGTGTACCCAGCTAAGGCAACTACTATAACCAGGTACAGTTTGGACAAATGAGCTCTTACACATATCTAACATGAACATACCACACAACAGTCATTTCTAGAAGAATTCATTCTATATACCTAGTTTCAAGGCCAATAATAGGACTCTACTAAAGATGATGCAAAGGCAAGTAAGGAGGAAGGTGAGTAAGTACCTAAGTATATGTCTGACCCAATTTTAATAAATGCAGGACTAACATTTTATTTGTCATTCTTTTCCCCCACTCATGGACGTGTAGACAATCAACTAAGTATATGTGCATATGCCCAGAGCCATTTCAGAGCAAGCTGAAGTATAAAAATCGATTGGATCTATGATATATTCTGTAATGTTGAGGCAGGCTTATATTTTATGTATGCAAGTTAGCATTAAAAATTACTGGTATCTGAGCACAGGCATCAGTGCAGAAGTAGTGAGTGAAATCTAAAGTTTCATTAACAGCAACTGAAGACCAATCAAGGAAGCTGATGGTTCTGCTATATTCTGAGCTAGTTAAAAACATGCTACTCTGTAATGGACCCCTACACCAAGGTAGCGATCACAGATGTCTAAGTAGAAGCTGGTCACTGCTGGTTAGGAGCAGTACAGAAGAGACTCATACATTAGACAACTGTTGGATTAGACAAAGGACTTCTGAAAAGGGCAGAGAGCTAAACCCAGGGCCTATAACTGATTTGGCTGATTATATCCTATGTTAGACCTTTTCAGGTAATGACGACTGCATTATGAAGCTACAAAATAGAAATACTTGGAAAGGAAGAATCTTATTTTTACTTGACCTACTCACCTAGCGATGCGATTATTGTCTGTCTTCCGGACTCTGCGGATGGCTGTGATATTGGCCCGCATGAGGTAGTGCTGAGCTAAATCTGCAAACCCAAGAGCAGAAGTAAGCTCAAAACCAGAACTCCTGGGTTCTGAACTGGTTTATCCTCAGATCCTCAATGTACTCTAACCATCACATTTATTATATTCAATCTATGCCAACATGGGGAGGGAGGCAATCACCCACTCTCTTCTACCTTAACAGTAGACTAAAAAAATGAGTAGAGTCCAGCCCAGCTGGCGTGGCTCAGTGGTTGAGCATCAACCTATGAACCAGGAGGTCCTGGTTCAATTCCTGGTCAGGGCAAATGCCCGGGTTTTGGGCTCGATCCTTAGTAGGGGGCATGCAGGAGCCAGCCGATCAATGATTCTCATCATTGATGTTTCTCTCTGTCTCCCCCTTTCTCTCTGAAATCAATAAAAATATGTTTTTTAAAAGAGTGGAGTCCTACCTGAGATGCCCTTTTCAGTGATGACCACGTCAGGCTTCATGTGGATAATGTCCTCACAGAGCTGCTGGATGTATTCTTCTTCCATTTGGAGGATTCGGGTGAAGTCTTCCTCTCGTGTGATCTCAATGTCAGTCTGTGTGGTGGAAAGTCACAGTAAATTGATTCTTATTCACAATCCTTATTTAATAACCTCCAACTACTTTATTTTCCTTTAGCACTTCAAAACTAAATTAACTACTATTCTATGTTCTACTGATGCATTAGAAAAGGTGACATGGTAGTGTGGAGTTGAGGCCAAAGAGAGCTGGCTTCAAACCCTGATTTGACCAGTTATCAGCTGTGTTCCTTAATCCAACTTTTCTGATCTTTAGATTCCTCATCTGTAAAATGGAAGTCAAAACCAACTGCCTTAAAGTGTTGTTGTAAGAATCAGAAATTACATATAAAGGTCAGTAACTGACACTTAGTAGGCATGTAATAAACATATCTTTTATAGTTAGATTCTTATATGAAGTTTAAGGAATAGAACCAGGAACCTTACCTGGCTTTCTCCTTTCTTGTATTCCAGAGAAGAATCCAGCAGCACTATGCGGGGGTTCTTGATGTAGCGCCGCATTCGTGGATGGGTCACATCTTTGTTAATCATGACTCCTCGTAAAACACACGAGTCTTCAATAATTCCCCCAGGTATCTGCGCAAAAGATCCACTTTAATCCCCAACCAGGAGGAGACAATTTCTCAACTCTCTTCCCAAATGTTCATCTTTCCCAAAGGGTCACTATTTTGGGTTTCCAAAGTATCATTCTTCCATGAACTTCAAAAACAAATACTGTTACAATCACATTTTTTTCCTTCTAGTAAGCACATCAATCTTGGACCATAACAGCTAATTTGAAGATCAGGTGAGACTCACAGAAACAGAGACTGACAAATATTTAATCACAAGGGGCTCAGATTTCTACTTCCTGAAAGATATTCCCACAGAATTTTAGGCTCAGGGCTCCATCTACTGGCCACAAGATATTAATGCTACTTTAAAAAATATATGCTTTTATTGATTTTGGAGAGGAAAGGAGAGGGAGAGATAGAAACATCAATGATGAGAAAGAATGATTGATCAGCTGCCTCCTGCATTTCCCACACTGGGGACTGAGCCCGCAACTCGGGCACGTGCCCTGGCCTGGAATCGAACCGTGACCTCCTGGTTCATAGGTCGATGTTCAACCACTGAACCACACTAGCCGGTCTATTAATGCTACTTTTTGATCTTAAATTAATAGGGAGATGCAGAAAGCAATATGGGGTTTATTAACAGTATATTGTAGAGCCTTTCTTTATATACCAACCAAGTGGCTGATATGTACACAAATACACAAACATGGAGACACCAATAAACCTTTCTTTAGCCCCTATAAACTTTGTGTACGGACAGCAGTGAAGGTAATAGAATTATTCCAGGAATACCCTTTTTCAAGTTTTTGTTTCCCAGGCAGCAAATATTCTTCTTCCTAGTTACAACTATAAAGATATATTGCTCTGATTTAAACCTATTTCCTCCACAAGTGGGATGACTCATGCTAGGAAACAATTTGTCTCCAAAGTACTAATTGGAAGTTTACCTTTTCCACCTTTGCGTATTTCTTGATATCAATCTCCTTCCGACCGTTCTCCTCAAACTGTACAGTTTTGACAGCATCCAGGGCAATGCTGCAAGCCAAAGAGGACCACCGACTGATTGCTTTGGTAGTAATGGAGCTGTTGATAATGTTCAGCATCATATCTCGGTTAGTGGTGTCGACGGGAGTACTGGGGAAAAGAAAAACAGGTAATGGGCTCAACAGGAGTCTTGTATATTTAAGAAAGTCCCTCATCTATATCTCAATGACTCTAATAATGGGTCAAAAGGCAGAATTAGGGAATCTGTTCCTTTGTAGGAAACTAAAAGTGACATCAAGTAATCTTGTCCATCCTTCTCCCTTTTCAGCAAGATTACAACTAACCCATCCCTGAAAGGTATATCAAATCCTCCAAGTAATCTGTTCCCATGTTTGACAACTCTTCTACACTTACCTATAGACCTTCAGTAAAAGAATTTGTTCTTCACCTTCTGCTTCAACCAAATAAAAATTCTAAAACTTTTACAACTTGGGTCAAAAAATGTTTGGTCTTTGAAACCTGACCCCTAGCAAATTCTGAGTTCCTCTTAATTATCAGCCTTAGCCCTGGCCAGTGTTCTCAGTGGTTAGTGTCAGGCCATGCACCAAAGAGTCATGGGCTTGATTCCCTGTCAAGGGTACATACCTAGGTTGCAGGTTCAATTCCCACTCCACTCGGGGCACATGAGGCAACCAATCGATGTGTCTCTCACATCAATGTTTCTCTCTCTCTTCCCCTCCCTCTCTTCCATTTTTCTTAAAAAAAAAAAATAATAATAATCAATGAAAACAATATCGCCAGGTGAGGATTAACTAAAAAATAATCAGCATTGGTTTGTACTATCCATTTGAACACCTGGTTCTAGTCTATCTAGCACCTTAATACATGGTGCACCACATAGTGTTTATTGTTTTTATGTGTTTGTCTCCCTTAACAAAATTTGTACATGGTAAGAACATTTAGAACCATAAAATGAAATTGTAAGTGTTCTTTGATATCATCTTGTCCAAATTTTCACATATTACTTAACTCTTATAAAAACAGTGTAAGGCACATAATATACAATCACTAAATATTGTTGAAGTATGCATTTTAGGGAAGAAGCAATAGCTCCAAAAGTATTATCTAAGATATACATGCAGTTACTGCTTGATAAAAAGAAAAGCTTTCTAATAATTCAGCTCCACACACTCATATCCTTTGGGTATTTCTACATTCTTTTTTTAAAAATTATTATTATTTTTTTAATCCTCACCTGAGGATATTTTTCCATTGATTTTTAGAGACAGCTGAAGAGAGAGGGAAAGTCAGAGAAAAATATCGATGTGAGGAGAAAAACATTGATTGGTTGCCTCCTGCACCAGCCCTGACCAGGGCCCGGGTCAGGGAGGAGCCTGCAACTGAGGTATGTGCCCTTAACTGGAATCTAAACTGGGACCCTTAGGTCCACAGGCCGACACTCTGTCCACTGAGCAAAACCGGCTAGGGCAGCTCTACATTCTTATAAAGTTTATTTCATAAAAATAATTTAAATCAAACTCTTCATCCCCTAAGAGTGCCAGATAGATTATCATATACTTTATAATAGCAGGCAGTACAATACGGGTACAAAGCTTACCAAATTACTAGGTACTTATGTACCCAATGATCCAACCATATAAAAGGGTAGAACATTATAGGTTTTACTCTTAAAACAATTTATTTTTAATCAAAAGAATTTTGCGTATCAGTGACTGGCAATTTTGAAAAGAAATAAAAAAAGAATTTTGCATTCTGCATGTCGTGATTTAACTAACATTCCCTAAAGTTAAGTGTTTTTTTTGGAAAATGTATTTTTATTGATTTTAGAAAAAGAGGAAGGAAGCGGGAGATAGAAACATCGATGAGAGAGATAGAAACATGGATGAGAAAGAAACATCAATCAGCTGCCTCCTGCACATCCCCTACTGGGGATTGAACCTACACCCCGGGCATGTGCTCTGACTGGGAATCGAACCAGTGACCTCAACTGAACCACACAGGTCAGGGTATTACATTCCCTGAAGTTAGAATTCATGTGTTTCTATATTCCTTTCATTACCCTATTAGCACTCAGCAAAAAGTAATATTAACAAGTTCTTTAATTACTACATGGGATTTAAATAGCATTTTCAGTCCCAGTCACCATCCTTCACAGCATTTTATTTTATTATTATTTTAAAAATATATCTCTTTATTGATTTCAGAGAGGAAATGAGAGGGAGATAGAAACATCAATGATAAGAGAGAATCATTGATTGGATGCCTCCTGCACGCCCTCTACTGGCGATCAAGTCCGAAACCCGGGCATGTGCCCTTGGTCGGAATCGAACCTGGGACCCTTCAGTCCACAGGCCGAAGCTCTAGCCACTGAGCCAAAACGGCTAGGGCCACAGCATTTTATTAGAATACTGGCTGAATTAGTTATAATCATGCATATGGTAGGATATTTTAAAACTTGTTACTACAGTTATCTAACTCCTTATTCTCCCCATAGGAATCTAAACTATGCCCTGGCTGGTGTGGCGCAGTTGTTTGGAACGTCGTCCCATTCACCGAAAGGTCATAGGTTCGATTCCCTGTCAGGGTACATGCTTAGGTTGTGAGTTCAGTCCCCGGTTGAGGTGCATATAGGAAGCAGTCACTCAATGGTTCTCTCTCTTTCTCTAAAATCAATGAACATAACCTCAGCCCGGCAGGTGTGGCTCAGTGGTCGAGTGTCGACCGCATGAACCAAGTCACAGTTCAATTCCTGGTGAGGGCATATGCCCGGGTTGTGGGCTCAATCCCCAATAGGGGGTGTGCAGGAGAGTCAGCCAGTCAATGATTCTCTCTCATCATTGATGTTTCTATCCTCCTCCCTTTCTCTGAAAAAAAAAAAAAATATATATATATATATATACACACACACACACACATATACATACATATATATATGTATATATTAAAAAAAGAATGAGGTGGTTAAACTGTCTTTAAAAAACAACAAAACCCTAGCTGGTCTTGCTCAGTGGATAGCACCTCGGCCTGTGGACTAAAGGGTCCCGGATTCAATTCCGGTCAAGGGCACATGCCCGAGTTGCCAGCTCGTGCAGGAGGCAGCTGATCAATGATTCTCTCTCATCACGCATCACTGATGTTTCTCTCTCTCTCTCCCTTCCTCTCTGAAATCAATAAAAAAAAATATATTTTTAAAAAAGAATCTAAGCTTTTGGAAGGTAGGTCTACTTTACTTACTACACATTTCCCACCATAGTGCCTAACATGGGAACCAGAAGATAACATGTAACCAAAATGTAACAAAGAATTAAACCTAGTTCCTTTTTATTTGGCTTCTTTGTATTCTTTGCCATTTTCTAAAACTTTTATTTCACTTATCCTTTACATTTTGTTCTCCCCTTTGTTCCGCCTCACAAAATGATACAAAGGGTTAAACCACAGTGTGTGTGATATACCTGGACTTCTTTTCACCTAAGAACAGATGGTTCTTCCAGGCCTCCCATAGTTGATCCTACCCACTTCTGGTCCTCCCGTAATACCTGATTTTCTTAAGGGTGTTGATCATATCATCCAATGCCTTTCGATAAGCACTGATCACCACCGTTGGGTGCATCTGCTGCTCGAGGAAGTGCTCAGCCACAGAGAGCATCTCTCCCGCTGAAAAAGGATACAGACAACATCATGTTTTAAAAAGTACCCGGATATAAAGGCAACTTCATTATGCTTCTTAGAGGTATCTTACCTTTGTCCTAAATAGTCCATTTGGCTGTGAATACTATGCCAAATTGTACACTTTGTACAAGGCAACTAATAAAGAAAATACCTTCATTGTACATATTATAATGATCAAAAATTGATCCTAGGGTTTATTTTCTTGATCTAACTATATATGTTATCAGTTTTCCAAACAAAAGGAAAACATTTTTCCAAAAACTCTAAAACAAAGAAAAACACATAACAGAAAACTGACTTATTTCAACACCTATGATGCAAATTGCTGGTACTAAGAAGAAAAACAGAACACAAAAACCTTACACCTGGAAGAATACCCCAAAAATGTACAAAATTTACCCTCTGGAAGAGGAATTATTAGTAAAATGTCCCTTTCTTTTCAAATTTGTCTTTACTTTGTAATTAATACACACACAAAATAATACAAAAGCTTGTTTCTACAAAAGTAACTTAACAAGAGAAATGTAAATGTATTTGGTTTTTCACAAGTTGCTTATACTACCTGTCCACAGGCATCAATTTTTTAAATTTACACAAATATGCCCAAGTTTGCATGTATACTCCTAGTTATGTACTCAAATGTTTGAATTTAATACTTTGTTACCAATTTCTAAGTGACCACCATGTATACTGAAAGATAATCAAATATTTTAACAAGATGCTCAAATAAGTTAGCTTAGAGCCCTGGCCAGTGTGTCTTAGTGATTAGAGTGCCAGTCCGCACACCAAAGAGTCCAGAGCTCGATTCCCAGTCAAGGGCACGTATTTGGGTTGCAGGTTTGATTCCTGGCCCTGGTCAGGGTAGGTACCGGAGATAACCAATTGAAGTCTCTCTCACATCAATGTTTCTCTTCCCAACCCCCCATTCTTTCCACTCTAAAAAAAAAAAAATCAATTGAAAAAATATCCTCATCCTCAGGTGAGGATTAACAAAAAAAAGGTTAACTTAAAAAGGATATGCCATTAAATAGAACAGTAACATAGAAGATGTCTTTAGTGATGGCAAAATTCCCTCCCTCCCTTTCATAAAGAATTATGAATTTACTAGAGGCCTGGTGTACAGATTTGTGCACTTGTGGGGTCCCTCGGCCTGGCCGGCATGGCTCAGTGATTGAGTGTCGACCTATAAACCAGGAGGTCACACGGTTCGATTTAGTCAGGGCATATGCCGGATTGCAGGCTCGATCCCCATTGTGGGGCATGCAGGGGGCAGCCGATCAATGATTCACTCTCATCATTGATGTTTCTCTCTCCCTCCCTCTCCCTTCTTCACTGAAATCAATAAAAAAATATATTTTTTTAAAAATGCTTCTGGCCCTGGCCAGTGTGGCTCAGTTGGTTGGAGCATCATCCCTTATAGCAAATGGTGGTGGTTTGATTCCCGGTCAAGACACATACCCAGGTTTTGGGTTTAATTTCCAGTCAAGGGAGCATGCAGGAGGCAGCCGATTGATGTTTCTCTCTCACATTGATGTTCCTCTCTCTGTCTCTCTAAAAATCAATTACAAAATTTTTTAAATAAAATACAAATGAATGTTTCTGTTATAAAAATTTCACCAACTTAAAACTTATACAATAAATAAAAGCAATACACCAAGTTTTAAGAAGTGATCCTTTATGATCCTATAAGTGGAACGATTAGTCATTAAAACGTAACAATCAAGCCCTGACCGGTTTGGCTCAGTGGATAGAGCGTCGGCCTGCGGACTGAAGGGTCCCAGGTTCGATTCCAGTCAAGGGCATGTACCTTGGTTGCGGGCACATCCCCAGTAGGGGGTGTGCAGGAGGGAGCTGATCAGTGTTTCTCTCTCATCAATGTTTCTAACTCTCTATCCCTCTCCCTTCCTCTCTGTAAAAAATCAATAAAATATATTTTTAAAAAAAAACAAACATAACAATCAAGACTCATTTTCAATTTGACTACTCACTAAAATTTGTAACACCAAAATAGGTATTTATATCACTTTCATGGTCACTCACAGACATGTGCAGAGATGAGAAATTTGAATCACTCAATGAATACATTCCCAGGTGAGGTCGAATAAGACAATCTTCTGCCTTGTTTTAGCTCTCAGTGTAAACAAGTTCCCTTTATGTCATATATTTAGTACAATGTTTTTCACGTTTTTGTTTCATTTTGTTGATTCCACTGTTTAGAATGGCCCCACGTATAAGCACTGAAGTGCTGTCTAGTTTTTAAATGCAATAAGGCTGCAATGTGCTTTATAGAAAAAACATATTACCTTTGTTTGGGCATGAATTATAATGCTATTGGCCATGAGCTAGTGTTAATAAATCAACAATATTAGATAAAATGTCTTTAAAACAAAATAAAAAACACATAAAATAAGGTATATACATTTATCAGTTGAATGTGACCAGAGGCTGACAGGTACCTAACCCCATATTTCAATCCTATTTTCCTTATCAAATTTCCATTCTTCTCTTACCAAGAATAATTACTGATGTGGTCCCATCTCCAACCTCTTCATCCTGTGTCCGGCTAATTTCAATCATGGACTTGGCTGCTGGATGCTGAACTTGAATCTGAAAAGAAAAATGTAGACTGCCACTAAAAACAACACTACTCAAAGATCTTTTCATCCATTCTGCTTGGCCCTAATCCTTAAGCTTCTTGCTTCTATACTTACTCCCTTTTTCTTTGTTTTACCATAGCTTGAAAGATGAAAAGTGGCCCCCAAAATATCTAAGTAAATCACCTTTCCAAGTCCCTTTCTTTTAAGGGAAAAATGTATTATGCCAACTGAACTACTGAAGTTTTTTGAGAACAGAACAATAACTTATAGCTTATTTACTGGGAGCACCACTATTGTGGTTGAATTATGTCCTCCAAAAGGACATGTTGAAATCCTACCCTCTTGCAACTGTAAATGTGACTATATTTGGAAATAGGGTCATTGCAAATGTAATAAACAAGTTAAGATGAGATCATACAAACATTACGGTAGGCTCTAAATCCAACCACTGGTGTACTTATAGTAGGAGCCACAGGAGAATGCTGTATGACAACTAAGGAGGAGACGAGTTTACAAGCCAAGGAATGCCACGGATGTGGTCAACCATCAGACTCTAGAAAAGGCAAAGAAGGATTCTTGCCTAGAGTCTTCAGGAGCTTGACACCTTGATTCCAGATTCCTAGCCGCCAGGCTATGAAAGAGTAAGTTTCTGTTACTTAAACTCACACAGGTTGTGTTAATTTGTTCCAGAAGCCCTAAGAAACTACGCATCATCATCTACACATATCTTTTTGAGTACTTTTATTAAATTGTTAGAAAGCATAATGAAAAGTCACACCTCTCGAAGAATGGCATTGCCATCATTAGTCATCACAATGCCTCCCATTGGATCCAAAAGCATCTAGGACAAAAGCAAAAGTAATATTTCAGTGTTCCAGATGAGAGAAAACCTGTAGTTGATGAGTTTCAATAAAAAATAACCCTACCTTCATCATAGACTTGGGTCCCAAACATGTTCGGATGATATCTGCAATAGTCTATTAGGAAGAAAAGGAAAAACATGTAAGTACAAATCAGAGGATGATGACAGTGTGTGTGCTAAGAAAGGGGGCATCAGAAACCCACAGGCCCAGTGCTTTACCAACGTCACCTATAAAGTAGGGCTGGCAGCCTCTTTAGATATAGCATGCCTGTGGCTAGATTCTGTCCTTTGTTTTTCCCTTTTGGGAATACTTTCAGGGTAGATGTAGAAAGAAATGGCTTTTCACAAGAAAAAGGGGGACATGCCTTCCAGAGCTTCAGTTTCCCAGTAGTCCAGATAAATGGAAATACATGACTTAGTATTTCTTTCCATGAAAGTGGCCTTCACACCATGCTAAATCAGACCTAGAGCTATTTCATTCAAAAGATATTAAATACCTATCCAGGATCTACTGTGGCACTAGGAATACAAAAGGGAATTAATATAGCCCTTCCACTCAAGTAACTCAGTCTAGTATGGGAGACAAACACAAATCCTATATAATAAAGAGCTAATATGCTAATTAGACCGAACAGCAGAACAACCACCTGGATGACCTTCTGGACGAAGCCGGGGCTGCAAGGGCCGAGCCCCTTGCACGAATTTCATGCATTGGGTCTCTAGTAGAATATAAAACAATATGCAGCAATGGAATTGTGCAAAAGTTACTATCAGAAGGCTATTAGACCTAATTCAGAGATGGAGGGCTTCCTTCTCCCTAACTGCAAACAGATACAGAAATACTAGGGAAGGCAGCTGGAGGAAAAATTATGACACTTAAAACAACTTCAAAGATATGCTACCTTGGCGGCATTGATGTTTCCAGATTGAACTTTTCTTCCAGATTCACGCTTTACGTTCTGGCCTAATATAGGTAAAACAAAAGAAAGACAACAGCTCATGATTGTACCATTATATATAAGCTATGGATTCCCCCACCATTGGAAAGAAAAACACACAAGTTTCATGGGTGTATATGTAGATGAAAACAACTGGCCAGGAAGCTTATTTGCCTAGACCAGTGGTGGGCAAACCGTGGCTTGCGAACCACATGCGGCTCTTTGGCCCCTTGAGTGTGGCTCTTCCACAAAATATCACGTGCGGGCGCGCACATACAGTGCGATTGAAACTTCGTGGCCCATGCACAGAAGTCGGTTTTCAGCCTGGGCGAGTCTATTTTGAAGAAGTGGCGTTAGAAGTGGGGGGTGTCCATCAGTCGGGCAATGGGAGACGCGGCGCACGCAATTCATGCACAAGTTGAGTGAGCCAGTCAGCAGTCTCATTGTGCAGTGGTTAGTGCTAGTCGCATCCGCAAATCATGCGCGGGTGACAAAAGTAAAGTTTATTTTATTTATTTATTTTTTTAAATATACTTTATTGATTTTTTACAGAGAGGAAGGGAGAGAGATAGAGAGTTAGAAACATTGATGAGAGAGAAACATCGATCAGCTGCCTCCTGCACATCTCCTACTGGGGATATGCCCGCAACCAAGGTACATGCCCTTGACCGGAATCGAACCCGGGACCTTTCAGTCCGCAGGCCGACACTCTATCCACTGAGCCAAACCGGTTTCGGCAAAAGTAAAGTTTATTAAGCTAATTTTAGGGAACATTGTGGAGTGAAAGAAGATGTAGTGTCGAGGATTGAGAAAGGTATGTTGAGATGGTTTGGACATATAGAGAGGATGAACGAAAGGAGATAGACGAAACAAGTATACAAGACGAGTGTGGATGGGAGAGTTGGAAGGGGTTGACCTCAGCGAACTTACCTCAATCAGATTGAGGACGTTTTTAGCAAAGGCCAGCTTAGGAGTACCCTAATTAAGTTAATAACAATGTACCTACCTATATAGTTTAAGTTTAAAAAATTTGGCTCTCAAAAGAAATTTCAATCGTTGTACTGTTGATATTTGGCTGTTGACTAATGCGTTTGCCGAACACTGGCCTAGACCGTGGTCCCGATATATCAAAGATCCAGGAAGGGCACATACAAGAATCAACTAATGAATGAATAAATAAGTGGAACAACAATGTTTCTTTCTCTCTCTCTCCCCCTTCCTCTCTAAAATCAATAAATAAATTTTAAAAATAATTTTTAATTGTACTCCAACCCCTGGTATGCTAAGAAACAACCCATGCTTCAACTTTGGAATCATGCCATCACTTTCCCTCTAACCAAACATTCATGTATTTACAGCAAGGATTCATAACTGAGACCCATGAGTGGGCCTCCGTGGGAAAGTGAAATCCCTGAGAGTATATGAGAAAATGGGAGATAATGTACTTTTGTCTGGGAAAAGGATCTATAGCTTTCATTGGATTCTCAAAGGGCTAGTGAACCCCAAAAAAGCAGCAATCACTACTTTATGTACAAAGGGAAAGAGTTTGAGGGTTCATATTTTCCTACTTGGATAAGGAGAATCACACTCTTTACAATTATTGATCGTGCCCCCAACAGTGTCCTGTGGAATGAGAACACAGTTTGCAAGATATAGTCATTCCATGTTTGGATATAATAACGCCTCGCCCTAGCCAGTTTGGCTCAGTGGATAGAGCATCAGCCTGTGACCGAAGGGCCCTGGGTTCGATTCTGGTCAAGGCCACATGCCCAGGCTCTGGGCTCCATCCCCAGCAGGGGGCATGGCATGCAGGAGGCAGTCGATCAATGACTCTCATCATTGATGTTTCTCTCTCTCTCTCCCTCTCCCTTCCTCTCTGAAATCAGTAACAAAAATCTATTTAAAAAACAACAGCCCTAGCTGGTTTGGCTCAGTGGATAGAGCGTTGGCCTGCGGACTGAAGGGTCCAGGGTTCGATTCCGGTCAAAGGCACATGCCTGGGTTGCGGGCTCGATCCCCAGTGGGAGGCGTGCAGGAGGCAGCTGATCAATGATTCTCTCCCATCATTGATGTTTCTATCTCTCTCTCCCTCTCCCCTCCACTCTCTGAAATCAATAAAAACATTTAAAACAACAACAACAAACACTGCCCCCCACCACCACCATTTACTATCAGTAAGACGTGTGTATGTATTTTAATAGGGGGCCCAATTGGTTACCGCCACTAATGCCAGGGGTAAATGCAGGACGCACCACTCACCCCAGGGCCCTCTCAATGGAGACCAGCCAGTGGTTCTAACCAAACCTACAAACCTATGCTCGTTTCCCGCCTCTCTCCAAACTATACACCCCCTATCATCTACATCTGTAAGAACTTCCACCCAGGCCCGCAAAGCGAACTGTTCACAACTCTCAGGATTTAGGTTCCCATTCCGGGCTGTGGTGAGTAAGCAGGAACCTTTCTCATCAACTCATCAGAAAGGTTTTTTTTCTGGGCTAAGCGGAATTTTTCCTGAAAACAGTTATTTCCCAGGCATAGAGAACATGGATGAACTCTGAACAGCATTCAGCACACAGAGGTTGGCGTCTTGCAGGTGTCACACAGAAGTGACACACAGAATGGAAGCACACCGGGGGAGACAATGAACGGGGTGCTTGCTAGTCCTAAGGAAACGTGGGGTGCTCCCACGGGGTAAGGAGAGCCAGTGAGAAACTCGGGAAAACTCAGGCTGGTTAGTGGGAAGGTGGCCACGCAGGGGACCTGGGGGGGTGGGTCCTGGCAGCGCATCCGAGGCCGACCCGCCAGTTACTCGAGGAGGAGCGAGGGCGGGGGTTGCCGAGCGGAAATGCAAGACGGCTGATCCCGAAAAATGAACAAGGATGCCACTGGCCGTCCGCCAGAAGCGCTCTTAAGCAGTTTACCTACTTATTCATTTGATCCTCGCTATTCTACGGGGAAAATACCGTTAACCCCAATAATACAGAGGTTAACGCTCAAGTCAATCAACATGACTGAGGCCACACCGGCTACTAAGGGATGGACCAGGTTATAAAGCCAGGCCAAACTAAAAATAAAAAAACACAAAAAACATGATCCATTTACCTACACACTGACAATCACGTAAGGAAGGGTCCGGGGGGAGGGGGGAGGGGGGATGAAGAACGAAGGCCGAGTGGGAAGGATCCCGAGCCGAGTCGCCGTAGGCCTAGGGGCTGGGCGAGGGGAAGGGCCGTTTGCGTCGGTGAAGACGGGAATGGGCTCAGGGGTGGCAGGAACGAGGGAGCAAGGGCTTCCCAAATAAGGAGGATGACTGGAAGCCACAGTGGCCGGAGCGCGGCGGGACTGGGCTGTGGCAACCCCGAAAAGTACGGCCGAGCGGGGAGAAGAGGGGGCCTCTCCCCCGGCTCCCCCACAACTCACTGAGCACGAGCACGGGACGATGGCCCATCATGGCGGCGCGATGCAGAGCCCGGCACCCAGAGCGGAGGAAAGCGGCAGAAGCTTCTGGAGAGGGAGCCTGAGAGAAGCCCAGAAAACGTTGCCTCCGCAGGGCTTACACCTCAACCCGCTACCCTCCGGGTCGCCACCAATCACCGCACCCACTTCGTTGACAGGCACGAAAATGGGCCAATTGACATTCTCAACTCCGCCTCCCACCCAAGAACGGCGGGGCAAGCTCGGTAGAGAGCGCGCGATGCTGGAAGTGGAGAGCACCGGCGCTTGCGCAATAAGGCGGCCGCTCCCGGCCGCGTGCTGGGCGAACCTAGGCGCAAGCGCGGAGGCTCGGGCGCTTGGCTTGCACGCCTTTGCGCATGTCTGTCAACTACAGGGTGGGTGCTGGGTGGGGTTGAGGCTTTCAATGCATAGCGCAGGTAGGTCATTGGACTGGCTTGCGGCTCAGCTTCTCTCGGGCCGCGAAGGCCGGGAAAGGCGTGACAGTTTCCAGTCTTTCGCTCCAGCCTAAGCTAAGTGGAGGAATAAAGGGGCGGGACTTCAGCGGCCGTTGAGGGAAGACCTGGCTGCGGGGTGATATGGGAGTTGTAGTTCTATCGCGCTGGCCAGCATTTCTTGGGGGCACGCTGCGAGTTGTGGTTTTTTTGCCTCTGGACTCGTTGCTCTGCTTGGACCTTACCCTATTAAGGCAAATGTTTAAACGGAGGGTATGAGTGGTACCAGAGGGTGATGGCCTATTTGCCCTCCCCTCTCCCGAATTATTCTATCCGAAACATTTTCTCAAGTTCCCTGTAAGGCTTTGAGAGTTTCTTCATGCCCATTGCCTCCCCTACCCTTTTCATCCACGCAACTGCTGGTCCATTACCTTATAGGAAAGGAAACGGCCGGATATTGCAAAAATTAAACGTGGAGAGAACACAGTAATTGCCCGTTCGTAGGACACTGTTAAGGTTTAGTTAAATTTATGTGGTTTTTGTTTTTTGTGTCCCCCACCCCCGAAAAAAAAGAAACAATAATAATGGAAACAGCTGTTTTCCAAACCAGTGAAGGGACCGTGGGAGCACGAACAATACAGGAATCACACCCTTTCACACTTTTTTCCTCCCCAAATTGGAACAGCCTAAGATCTGCTGGAGAGAACTTGTAAAATTGTCAATAGTAAAATAATAGCACGGGTTGTTGGTCATGTGATCCTATGATTCTTTCCCAGGCACCACACCTATATCCTACTAACAGAAAAGGTGTGTCAGAGGCCCTGCTTCCCTTCCCTTAAAAGCCAGGCCTTAACTGCTCAGCATTTGGGAAAATGATTCTAGTTGTATGTGTTTTTTCCTCTTACTTGGTTAATTGGAAAGTATTTGTTCTGCATTTCCCATTAAATGGGAATGTTGCTGTATTCCCAGTGCCTAAAACTGGATAGGCTAAATAATAAGTGCTCAATAATTATTTTTCAAATGAATATAATATTCTTCCTTTGTATCTCCTCTTAATACTTAGAACAAAAATTTGTACAGTGATCCCAGAAGACATTGTGTCGACTAGAGCGAACAGATACTCAGTTTGAGTAGGACAGTCACACTGGTGGCCAGGAAAATGCCTGAGGCCATCTGACTATCCACTTAACTGTAGGTGGAGGAGATTACTTGTTTAAAAATATTTTTTTTATTAATTTCAGAGAGGATGGAAGAGGGATAGAGAAATATAAACATCCATGATGAGAGAGAATCATTGATTGGCTGCCTCCTGCTCGCTCCCCACTGGGGATCGAGCCCGCAACCTGGGCATGTGCCCTTGCCCGGAATCGAACCTGGGATCCTTTGGTCCGCAGGTTGACGCTCTACCCACTGAGCCAAACCAGTTAGGGCAGAGGAGATTACTTTATCTGAGAGACCTTACTATGTCATAGTGTGGACATCAATGAACTAGCTCTTTTTGCAGAGCTAGTTGTGCGGTAGCAAAGAGCATGACTTTGGAGTTTACAGGCCTGGATTTGATTCCAGCACTGCCATGTACTAATGGTGGAATCTTGAACAAATTTCCCAACTTACGTTTTTTCAAAATGTGGATAAAGCTACCTACTTCATAGGATTATTGTGAGAAATATATAAAATAAAGAATGTAAAGCACCTTTTTGAATTTTCTCTTCTGCCACCGTTTGCTGCTCCCCAAACTCATCCTCTGTTATTGTCCAGTCAGAAATATGGTTCCTTTAGTATGGATTGTGTGTAAAGTATTCTTCAAATCTTACAACCCAGTAGGAAATGCATCCTCATATATCTAGGGAGGGCTCAAATTATTTAGAAGTGCATTGCATGGAAGTTCACAAATTTTTCAAATGGTGAAGGATGGTACTCAATCAACCAAGCCACACTGGCCAGGGCTCTCCAAGCGTTTAGTAAGCCAATTCCACGGTGACGATGGGGACCAACTGTTCCCCCATCTCCGAGTCTAAGACATCCATTCTCTAGGTAAAGCAACCCCGGGTTTTTTTTTTATACCTTCCTATAGTTTTCATCTGAACCTGCCTCTGTTTATTGCCCATCTTAGATGTGGCACTTCTGCCTGCATCCAGAGCTTTGGGTGTGTCGAGAGCTTGAAAAGTAGAATTTGGAAGGGGAGAGTCAGAACCCTGGAGGGGTCCTCCCAGCTCACTCCAGCGAGCATCTTCCCTGAGACCTGCTGCCCCAGCCCGTCTCCTATCTTCCAAACCCAGGACCTACTGGGTTTGTTCCATCTTCTGGCATTTGCAGACTATTTGGCCGGATTTCTGTGCATAGTCAAGTCACCAGTTTCAAGTAGTGACACATTTTAAAACAATACAATTAAATTTTTTAAAAATTAATGTTGCACATTAATGAAAAATCAGGGTGGTGGTGGTGGTTCCTGTTCCTAACAGTTTTTTCCATTGCTGTACAACCAATGCATAGAATAGTCCCTGACACATAACTGGTTCTTAAGAGATATTTGCTGCATATTTGAATGCTAATGAAATGAAATACTAAGTAGATAAATATTTATTGAATGAATATCTGGGAAGGATAATTTTGTTTACAAGTGATCTGGCTGAGAAGAAAGGAAGGTGAAGACCACGCTGAGAACCCCCCACGGAGCACACATAGGCCAGCCAAAGGCATGAATGAGTGCACCCCTTTCCTCTCCAGGGCCGATGGTGGGAGCGCGCCCAGGTGCCCCCTCCAGGGAGCTAACCTAAGCTGCAAGCCCAGGGCGAAGGTGCTGGTGTTGGAGGAAGGGGGGCCAGTGGGTTAACTTCGCTCCACCGCCAGGTGGCCCTCTGTCTCCAGGTGAGGGTGGGCAAAGCAAGTGGGAGGAAGAGGAAGCCAGAAGCAAGGGCAGGAGAGAACAGTAATAATCACATCTGTTGAATGCTTAGGAAATGCCAGCCCTCTACATCGATTATCTGGGATCTTCACAACATTTCCACAAGGGGAATATTATTATCCTATATATAAGGAAACATACAGTTCCATTCCCAGTCAGGGCACACATCCGGGTTGTGGGCCCTATCCCCAGTAAGGGACATGCAGGAGGCAGTCGATCAATGATTCTTTCTCATCACTGATGTTTCTATCTCTCCCTCTCCCTCCCTCTCTCAAATCAATAAAAATATAATTTTTAAAAATGTGAATGAATGAATGAATGAATCAATACATAAATGAACAAACAAATGTCTTAACTCTGGTGCTTTGCTACTTTTCTCTTTTGTTGCCCATAACTGTGTGGAGAAAGTTCATTGGAACTAAGGGAGCCAAGTGGCTTTGGGATTTCTAAGCCAAAACAGCAGGGAGTAGGGAGGAGGTGACCCTGATAAAGGGCAGCTCTAAGCAACCTCGAGTTACTCAGTAACCTGAGCCCTGGTCCCCATGGATGGCCTGGCCAGGCTGGGCCAGGGCAAGCAGCAGACACCGGTTCCCCTTGGCTACCCTTTAGGTGCTCAGCTGGTCACAGCTGGAAACTAGAGATGGAAAGTCTAAGATTGGACAGACCCCAGGCCAGGCAGGCAGGGAGCGGTGACAGAGCCAGGGGCCCCTAAGAAGAGGTCTGAGGTGGCGGAAGGAGTGAGAGATGAGGCCCCCAAATCCATCAGAGCTTCCGGGGCCAGAGGAGGCAGGAGGGGGCACCTAGAGCTTGCCATCACTGGGTGAGCCCAAGGAAAACCATGGACTGAGCCTTTCCAGAGGAGGTGGTGGGCCATGGAAACCCTCACAAGGGTCTCGATCTCTGCTGGGCCAAAGGGTGAAACCAGCTGGTGCTCACTAGTTGTTAAAATACCAAGATTGCCCCATACAAGCTGGTAAGGAGATGTTGTCCAAAGGTCTCCGAGTGTACCTGCTAGCGGCTGGCCCAGCTATCCTGGCCCTCCAAGGGCTCCCTCTAGACCTCTCCGCAATCCAGCACATAAAGGGTTACCTGCCAGGGCAGGGGGCCTCCAGGACCCAACCCTGTTACTGGTGTTGACTGGAACCCCAGGAGCGGGCCCAGGATTGGCACTAAATGGATGGTTGTTGAATGAGTGGATGAGCAACAGAGGAGAGGGAAAACCAGAGATCCTGAGGAATTTAGAAAAACTGTCGACAGGTCAGAAAGAGATGGAGGAGGCTGGAATCAGGGAGGAAACTCCCAGGGATGCTAGGAAGGCCCAGCTGAGAGGCCTTGCTCTCTCTGGTTCTGCAGAGACTCTTCCCCTTGTAGGGCCTACCCAGACCCTGCCTGGGCAGCCCAGAGCAACGCCTACACCCAAACAGGGCTCAGAAAGCAGGCTGTGCCTCTGGAGCGGAAGGCCGAGCCTGCGAGGATATCCAGATGCTGATTTACCAAGAATCATTACCCACAGACTGTTGACCAGACACCCACTGCCCACACCGTTCCACAGCAGGAGCTGGAAAACAGCTTTCCTGCTGATCAAGTAGAGAGCCTCTGGGCCAGGGGCCAGGGGCCAGCGAAGGCCAGAGAGCATGCCTGGCCTGCTGAGAGCAGTGCTACCAGAGGCTGCTGCTACCCAGCGGCTGGTCCCCCACCCCCCTGCCCGCCTGGCTGGGCACTTAGGTCAGGAAGTTGGACACCTAGAATGCCCACACTGTCCCCCAGAGCCCACACTGTCCCCCAGAGCCCACACTGTCCCCCAGAGCCCACGCTGTCCCCCAGAGCCCACGCTGTCCCCCAGAGCCCACGCTGGCCCCCAGAGCCCACACTGTCCCCCAGAGCCCACGCTGTCCCCCAGAGCCCACGCTGGCCCAGCGGCTCAAGCCCATGAGGGGAGGTGGGGGAGGAGGTGAACCGGAGAAAGGAGGAGGATCAGGGCTCCTGAGAAGGGCCAGGTCGTTCTTAGGAGGAGCCCCACTCCGTATCTGCTCTGGGGAGTGGCTGGCGCCTGTGGACCTGCACCACATCTCCTGGGAATGGCAACTCTTCCTTCAGGCAGGGTCTGGAACCTCTTCGCCAACACCCACCGCCCCTGCTGCATGACAGGCCCCGCGGTCAGTAGGGTGTAGGGTGGCAACGGCGGCAGAGGGCCTCCCCTCTCACCAGCCCCTCTGACACTGGCCTTCAGCTGTTCTTCTCGGAAGCGCCTTATGGCCCGCAGGTGTCAGAACCCATAGTCCAGGTCCTCCACCTGTTTAGAGCCCCCCAGTGGCCCAGCAGCCACGGGGCAGAGGCCATGTGCCTTAGCAGGGCCTTCCAGGTCTTTTTAGACTCCCCACCCTCAGCCTCAGTTCCTGGACGCACTGGACATCACACAGCCAGGCTGGTGTCTATCCTGAGCCCCTCCTTGAAATGTCCCTCTGCTTTCTTCGCTTGCCCCAGTTCAGGGCTGTCCTTCTAGACTGCCTGTGGACATCGCCTCCCAGGAAGTCTCCATTTCGGTCCCCTCCCTCCTCTCCTCTCCTGTGGGTTCTGCAGCCTCCTCCTAGGTCCCCACGGCCTCTGTGCTTCCCAAGGTCACATATTTGCCCCAATGGCAATTAAATTCCCTCCTAAGTGTCCGTCTCCCAACTGGACAGGGGCTCCCGGAGAGGGGTCAGCCGGTCCGTCTCTAAAGCCTGGCTCGCAGTAAGTGTCTCCTCGCTGTCCGTCTACCGCCCCAGTGGATGCAGATCTTGCTCGTGTAACAAGGACTGTGGACTCCTAAGTGAGAAGACCCTCCTTCCACCTGGCTTCCCTTCTCTACAGCTGCTGAGCAGCCTGAAGCCCCTCAGATCCTCCCTGGGCTGCTCAGGAAAGCCCGCTGTCAATGCGGCCCCTGCCAGCCTGCTGCACTGTGGTGGGTGCAGGTTGGAGATGGGTGGGTGCAGGTTGGAGAGGGGGAGGCGGGGGTTGGAGCAGGGCAAGCACCTGGCCTGCTGCGGCCCAGACCTCCCCAGCGGGGTTAACCATCCAGGTCTGGAGAGCCATCTCTTTATCTCCGTTCTCCATCTTTCAGTTTGGAAAAGCTTGAGTAACCCCTCAGCTCTTCCTTATGTTAACCCTGGAGGGGCCAGGCCAGGGCCTTTAAAATTTTTCTTTACTGATATTTTGATAGAGAGTAAAGGGAGAGGGAGAAAGAGAAACATCCATGTGAGAACAGAACATCCACCGGCTGCCTCCTGCACGCCCCCTGCAGGGGTTGGAGCAAGCAGCCTGAGCGGGCGCCCTGACGGGAACCCAAAGACCTTTTGGTGCAAGGAACCACACCCAACCCACTGAGCCACCGGCAGGGGGCAGGTGGGGCCTTTAAGGGGCACTTATTCTTTGGGAAACACTCTTTCAACTACACAGGTTGGGGGGGAGAGAGTTAGAGTGCAGGCCCCCTCGCTTCCTTCCCCCACTGGGTCCGCCGCTGCGCCCCAGCTGGCACAGTACATACCGAGCAGAACAGCGCCAGGGTCAGCTGGGCAGAAACAGGATCTGGGGTCCCAACGCCCCCATTCCTCCCAGTCCTTGCCCCACCTCCGGCCTCCAGCCCGAGACCCCACCCTCCCCCACCCCCAGCCCCGGGAGCCGCGGAGGGCCGGGTCTCCTCGTGGGCGGGGGCGAGGCCTGCAGGGGGAGGGCGCTGCAGGTGGGCTGGGTCTGGCTCGGTGAAACCTGCCCGGCACGCCCGGGAGTGCCTGTCGGCGCCCAGAGCCGGAGCCGGAGCCGGAGCCGCAGCCTCTGCCCCATGGCCCGGACCCCGCGCCGCGCCGCCCGCCGGCGGCTGCAGCTGCCCCTGCTCTGCCTCCTCCTCCAGGGCGCCACCGCCATCCTCTTTGCGGTGTTTGTCCGCTACGACCACGAAACCGACGCTGCCCGCTGGCACGAGGGCAACCACAGTAACGCGGACAATGAATTTTACTTTCGCTACCCAAGTGAGTGTGGGCGAGGGCTCGCGGGGAGCAAGGACCCCAAGGAGGGGGCACTCGGGGGCCCAGATCTACCCCTCGGGGTAGGTGGGCCACCCTCTCGCTCGGAGGTGAAGGTGCCCCAGATGTATAATAATACCTTTCCCAGCGTCTGCCCGGCCCCGGGTAGTATGCTGCGGGTGGCACATGCATTACCTCCTTTAGTCTATAAACCAGCTACTAGTCAGAGGTGGGGGACTGAGGCTGGGAGAGGTTAAGTGGCTGTTCAAGGTCATGCTGTCAGAAGTGAGGGAGCTGGGGTTCAAGCCCAGAGCCGGGGCCCCAGCTTTGACCGCGCCCGTGTCCCTCTCCCCGTCGGCCTCATCAGGTTTGCGGGGCTGTGGCAGGCAATTCGCCTTTCCTCAGGCCTCCGCCCTGACTGCCCACAGGAAGGAGAAGCCTTCTGGGCAGGGGAGACAGGGAGTGGCGGGCAGCCGTGGTCATGGCAGGTGGCTACCAAGGCAGTCCGGACTAGTGGGGCTCCGGCCCGTCTTCCCTAGTTGCCTAGAGATGGCCCCCCAAAGTCAGAGAGAACATGATTGCAACGGCCGACCAGCCAACCACAGAGGAGCAGTCCCTCGCCCTGAGGAAGAGGCATGGCAGGGTCATCAGCCCATTTGACAGGGGAGAACGCAGAGGCTCAGAGCGGTGGTGACTTGCTCATGCTCACCCATCGTGTGAGCGGCAGAGGGGAACGGGGACTCGGGCATGCCGAGCTCCTCGCACCCCAGTTCACCTGCCTGCTGACAGGGCCTAGGAAGCGGAGGGTTAACCCCTGACCCCTGCTGGGACAGAGCCTCTCAAGGTTGGGGGCCCAGCCTTGAGATTCAGGCCCTGGGTAGCTGAGACCAAGGACACCAGACTCTCAAACGTCACCACAAATGCTTGGGCAGGTCTCCTCTAAGCCTCAGTTTTCCCATCTGGGCAATGGGGAGAAGGGTGCCCCATTTGAAGGATATACATGCAAAGAAGGCTCAGAGTGTGAGTCTCCTATAAAAAAAATCACAGGCTGCTATTACTCTACTTTCTGTTTGCGGAGCTGGCAGCAGGCTGTCCCCCCCTGACCCTGTCCCAGCCCCGGCGTGACAAAATGAAGCTCCCAGTGCTGAGGCTCTGGAGGGTGAGGTGGAGGTTTGGACCTGGGCATAAAGCGCCAGACACCCCAGACATCCTAGGCAGAGGGGGGTGACGGCCCCTCCCTCACCCCAGCCCTGGCTGGACAAGGTGAGCCATGGACGCTGGGATCAAAGCCAGAGCCAATAGGGCAGGAATGGCGGACCCTTGGGGTCATGCCTTGTCCGGAGAGACAGGGAGTTGGGAGGGAACAGTTCGCAGGCTGAGAGCAGTAAGCTCTTGTCCAAGGGTCTGACCTGGCTGCCTACCATGAACCCCTATTGCTTCTCCCCGGGGCCTCACTGAAGGCCTCCAAGCCCGGCCTGTTTCCAAGTCCTCCCTGAAACCGGCCAGCTTCTCACCCCTCTGCGGTGGTGGGCTCGCCCTGGACACAGCTGTCCGCCCTGCATTGCAGTAAGAGGAATGGCAGTTGGGAGTCCTCCCTCTTTTTCTGCCCCAGGTTTCCACCCCTGTGGACTTGGGACCCTGGTGTGTGTGGGGGGGACGGTTGGGGAGGAGGGAGGTGTGAGGTCCCTGGAGCCTGTGGCTTTGATGAGCCGGGTCTTCACCTGTCCTTGTGTACAGGGGAAGGGATCAGGGCCAGAGTGGGTGTAGCCACCACGCTTTGATTTGGGAGATGAAAGGGAGCTCTGCAACTGTTGTGGTGCCCGGGGACGAGCCAATGCCAAGGGCATGGCTACTCTGAGGGTCTGTCTGTTATGTCTGTAGGAAGGGCCCTCAAAGCCCATCTGGTCAACTCTACCGAGATGTGGAGAGAGAGCCAGAGAGAACGTGTGGCTGCCCAAGTTCGCACAGCGAGTTAGCCGGGCTGGGACCAGGTCTCTTGGCTCCCTGTCTGCAGCCTTTCCCCAAGCTTCTTACCCTATTAGGCGGGTATTGGAAAAAGGAAAGAAGAAAAAAGACCTTACTCACCGGGAGAAGGACTTAGGATAGATGGAGTTAGGATCTTCTTGGAAGAGGTGGGGAAGGGGGATGTGACCAGGACCAGAGCGGTTTGTGTGACCTCTTCTAGGAGAATACAGACTCATCTGTCCCCTTAAAGACAGGAGCAGGGAGAGTGGGGGGATGGCCTCCCCATTTTTTTTAATTGCTTGTGGCCTCCCCATTTTGACACTCATGTTTCCTGCTCCTCATATTTTATATCCCCACTTTACAGATGGGGAAACTGAGGGTCAGAGAGGTTAAGTGGCTTGTCCAAGGTCACAAAGTTAAAGGGGGAGAGCTGGAATTTCAATGCAGCTCTGTCAGATGCGAAAGCCCCAGCTTTGACTTTCCTTGTCCCATCATCTCAATCTTGTTCAGGAGTCTAGTGGGGTTAGGGAGGGGCAGTTAGGGAAAGAGAGAGGACACTAGATGGCGCTACAGAGCTTTTATCTTCTCTCCAACCAGGCTCTCCTGCCCCCACAGGGACCCCTGAAGGACTGGGGAGGGGTCATCTTATCCATCCCCCTGCCTCAGCTGGCGTGGCCCAGGGAGAGGGTCTGTGTGCAGCCTTCTCCACTGAAGGAGATTTCTTGATGTTTAGACTTCAGTTGAAAGGCCAAGGGATTGAGTTTTGATTCCAAACAAGCCTGAGGTGGGAGACGTAAATATTGTTGCCATTTAAAACAAGTTCTGGAGTGGTTTCGGCAGGTAATGGGCACGGAGCCCTGTGACCCAGCCCCCTTCGTTATCTTTCTGTCCTTGGGCAAAAGAACGACATGGATCCCCTAATTTATTGTCTACGCAAGGAGAGAAGGCAGGCAGTGAGGCCTAAAAGAATGGCGGCTGTGGATTGAGTTCCAAATGAGGTCTCTCCTTTTCTACGAGGTTTTCCGACCTGGGAGGGAAGAGGAGTCTGGGTGGTTTGGGGAAGGGACGCCATGTTGGGACCGTTGAGGAAGGCCGGTGGGGCTCTAGGGCCTCACTCCCCTTAGCTGCCGGGGCTGGCAGCACACACCCAGCCCGCTGCAGGGGCTTGCAAACTCACTTCCTATCAGCCCACACACAGCACAAAAAAGCACAAAAGTTCGCTTCTCTCCAAATCATTGATCTCTCCAAATCATTGATCTCTCCAAATCATTGATTACATTCTGAAATTCAATAATACATTTTTGGCTTGTTGGTGCTTCTCCAGATTGAACAAAGAAAGATGACCGTGATTTTGCTTTCTTTATGATTTGTCTCTTTCTACAAGGGGCTTGAGGTCATTCACAACAAAAACATGTGTGTCAGAAAAGGGAAGCAGAACATAATGACGAACACCTTCAGGGCCTACCTATCGTGGCTGCGGTTGAGATTCCAGTGTAGCTCTGAGCTTCCAGGCGGCCAAGGAAAAAAGGAAATATCATCAGTTATCACATACGTGATGCTTTGATGTTTTGGTGTCTTTCACGCCTGTGAGCACAGGGACCGTGGCTGCTGCGTCCCGAGACCCTGATGCACCCGTGCTCGGTACACATCTGTCACCTGAATGCAGGACAGCCGGCTGGTTCCTCGGGGGAAGTGACATCTCCTCGAAATATGTTCTAAGAAAAAGCTCTCACGTGGAGCTGTCAAAGGGGAGCTTAGGGTCATGGTTGACCCTGTTTCTCAATAACTTACTTACAACAAATGCCACAGCAGCACTCATGAACCGCTGTCTGTGGTGTTTTAAATGAAAGCCAGAGATGCAGAGCGTGGCGCCGTCTACAGAGACCCCGGGCGGAGGAAAGAGGCCCAGATGCATGCCCAAGGTCACACTGGCTTGTGTTTCAAACCCCATTTACAGCGGACGGGAGAGGGATACAGAACTAACACTAAAGCAAATTATTTGTATGTGTCGTATTGGCAGTGTTACTGTGCATTACTTTATGAGCGTAGTTTCTTATGCCCAGTAGTGCAGAATAGAAAGCAAACAGAAGAGACCCCGAATCTCCCTGCCCAGAAACCCCACTGACAAGTAAAAATAGTTCAAATAATTCTGCTATTAAAAAAAATCGTACTATAGAAAGAAACAAACTAAAAGGTGAAATCCTCCTCCGCACAGTCGCCATGTTGCATAACTCCAGGAGCATCGTCTGCACTGGAGTCGAGCCCCAGCAGTCCCCCCCTCCCTTCATGTCCTTTTCCCTGAGGTAACCCGTTAACAACTTAAAGCTATTTTGTAAATTATTATTTTTTTACATTTAAATTTCTCAAAACGGAGAGGGATAGGTTCTGAAGTATGAGGGATGGAGGTTAGACATCGAGAAGGACTTCCCAGCAGAGAGGGACCACTGAAGAGAAGCCGGGAGGGAGAGAGGATTGTGAGCATGGTGGGCAGGGCTTGCAGCCGGAGAGACACAGGTGGACCTTCTTTGGTAAGTGGTTGTAAGAGCCCAGAGACAGGGCAGAGAAGAGAGCAGGAAAAGGCTCTATGTGCCCTGGCTCTGACACGGGGACATCAGCGATGGTCAGGTTCCCACTGCTGCTCCACGCTGGCCAGCTAGGCACAGAGGCTCAGTCTGGGAGTCCCAAACTCCAGCCTCAAGAGCGGGGGCCCGGGCTGGGTGGCTGCTGGGTTTGCGGGCGGGCGCCAGAGCATCCCCCCTGCCCCCTCAGGCTTCCAGGATGTGCACGCCATGGTGTTCGTGGGCTTCGGCTTCCTCATGGCCTTCCTGCAGCGCTACGGCTTCAGCAGCGTGGGCTTCACCTTCCTCCTGGCGGCCTTTGCCCTGCAGTGGTCCACGCTCGTCCAGGGCTTCCTGCACTCCTTCCACGGCAGCCACATCCACGTTGGCGTGGAGAGGTGGGCAGCCGCTGCTCCCCTGCTCCCCCAGGTCTGCCTGGGGGGCCCCTGCTCACAGGACCCCACTGAAGCCCTGTCCATCAGGTTCCGACCCATCAGTTGATTTCTCTCAGGGGCCCCGCCTGTTCTTGTTGCCTGATTTCTTCTCCCAGCCTCGGTCCACACACTCAGCCACACCCCTCTCCCCATTCCTTTAAGCCCCTTATTACCCAAGAGCTGTTGGGAGGGGAGAGAGCTTCATGGCAGGTTTGGAGGAGCCTCTAGTTCAAGATCCGGTTCTTCCACCTGTCGGCTGTGTTTGCTGGGTCCCCAAACCTACCTCCCTGAGACTGTTCTCCCCATCTGCACAGAGGCACAGAGATCTCTCCCCTCCTCCCAGGGAAGAACTCAGACATGCAGTAGGCTCATGGCCTCCTCCCCTGAGCCCTTCCCCAGGGCTCCCCAGGTTCCCCTCGCTCACCCTCCCTATCCCTCCCTCCAGCATGATCAATGCTGACTTCTGCGCTGGGGCTGTGCTCATCTCCTTCGGGGCCGTGCTGGGCAAGACCGGGCCAGCCCAGCTGCTGCTCATGGCCCTGCTGGAGGTGGCACTGTTTGGCATCAACGAGTTTGTGCTCCTTAGTCTCCTGGGGGTGAGTCTGGATGGGGATGGAGCGAGGGTGGGGGTGGCCAAGGCCAGGCCCTGACCGGGGCCAGGGGGAGGGGTGGGGCAGTGGGGCAGGGCTCCCCTCCAGCTCAGCTCTGCCTCCCCAGGTGAAGGATGCCGGAGGCTCCATGACCATTCACACCTTTGGTGCCTACTTTGGGCTGGTCCTCTCCCGGGTGCTCTACAGGCCCCAGCTGGAGAAGAGCAAGCATCTCCAGGGCTCCGTCTACCACTCCGACCTCTTTGCCATGATTGGTGAGCCTGCCAAGGTGGGGCGGGGTGGAACCAGTTCCGGGGACCCCTGATTGGGGGCCAGAGAGGATGCTCTCCAGGCAAGGTCTCCGGGTGCTGCCTGTAGTCTTCGGGGGTCTGGCTGAGAACTCCCTTCCTACTTGGGTTCTTCCATGAGAGTCCGGGACCTGTGCTCCTTCTCAGCAGTTTTATGACAGGTTCTTAGAACTCAGCCTTGAGGCCCGTTCCCAGGGGCCTTTCAGAAATGTTGGCACCGACCCTTGCTTAAACCCTCCAGGGCTCACCACCCTCAAGTCAGAAACCAGACTCATCCGCCTGGCACCCAGCCCCTCGCCCTCCTCCTCCCTCCCAACTCCAGCTCCCTCACACGTGGCTTCTCCCCCCTCTTACCCCCAGGCCTTTGTCCCCAGGGCTGCCTCCCAGGCCTAAGGACACTTCCTCCCAGAAGCCCCTGCCCTGGGGTTGGGGGTTGGAGTTTGTGCATCACGCCTGGGAGCAGTAGGGCCTGACCTGCGAGCACCAGTCACCACCCCGTGTCTTTTAAGCAGGTACCTCCACCCTGGCCTCTGCTCCTCTCCCTACCTTCATAAACGAGCCAGGAAAGGAATTGATTTTTTTTCTTTTTTTTTTAAAGATATGTTTTTACCCCACTGCTAAACTTGACTGATTTAAAAAACATATATATGTTTTTACTGGTTTTAGAGAGAGAGGAAGGGAGAAGGATAGAGTGATAGAAACATCGATGGAGAAAGAGACATCAATGGGGCTGCCTCCTGCACGCCCCGTACTGGAGATCAAGCCTGCAACCTGGGCTTGTGCCCTGATTGGGACTGGAACCTGGGAACTCTTGGTTCATGGGGTTGACGCTCAACCCCTGAGCCACACGGGCCGGGCCAAATCTTTTGTGTGGGTGGGGGGTAGTATTGAAAAATAACTGGGAGGAGAGGGCTGGTGTTGTATTTCACGCTCCGGGTTTGCTGGGGAAATAGAGTGCGTGTAACCCTAGGGCAGCGGAGGCTCCTTGCCCTTTGAGACCCAGAGACATGGGGCTTTAAGTCCAAAGACGCCCCAAGACTTCCGTGCTGCCCCAGAGGCCTGCATTCTCAGCTCTCCTCCGCCTCCAGCTCCTTCCACAGACACGTGACCTTCCCTTGATTCCTCCCCACGCTCTCCCGCCGAGCACCAGTGGGTGAGTGGGTGGATTTTATTGCAGGCTGTGGGGTTGCAGGGAAGTCACATGGCACACCCAAGGACCACTCAGCACCCAGGGGCAGTCCCCCAGCCCCTTGCCAAGCTCACCCTACCCCAAACGGTCCCAGCCTTCCCTCACTGTGCTCCTCGACCCCTCCTCCCTCTCCCTCCAGGACTGACCTGGGAACCTCACACGGACAGGCAGGGCATGGGACACACAGGCCCAGCTCACCCACTGCTCGGCAGACAGCGGCCTCCCTGCACCCTGCAGGGTCCATCCTTTCTAGGACGTCACTGAGGTTATAAACCAAATTATTTCCCTGGCACGCACACCAAGGACCCAGCTCAGTGCCTGGAATGCGGTGCACTTGGTCTTTTTTTTTCTTTTCTTTCCTGATACTTAAAAAAAAACACACCTCTCAAACCTCTGATTTTCATTAAGTAGCTCCCTTTGGGGCCAGAACCCCTCCGTGGCTACTGTTTTGTTGAGCATTTAGTACCCACCAGGCCGTGGCTGAGCACCTTCACGTGTGTCACCTCCTTTAG
>NW_005871259.1:1517941-1525503 GCF_000147115.1 Myotis lucifugus | reverse complement strand
TTTGCTTTGTCAGCCCTTTGTCGGGAAGGACGGGCGCCTGGACATGGTATGGGAAGAAGGCTTTGGAAGAAGCAGAGGGAGGAACTGCCCGGGGAGGGCCGCGGGGGGGGGGGGGAGGTTTGAGACCCTGCAAGGCCTATTCTCCAGGGGCACAGGGAAGGGCACAGGCACAGGCACATGGAGTTCCACCTGCACTGGAGGCGGTGGGGTCTGAGAGACAGGGGTACAACAGCAGGAGAGTCAGAGGTTAGATGGTGGAGGGACTTCCAGAGGCAGTGGGTGCCACCGTGGCGGAGGGGCTTGGGTTGGATGTGGGTGTGACAGTTTGGAAGGTCTCCGATGCCTTGCTCTTCCCTGCTCCCTTAGGTCCACATCCAGAACGCAGCATTGGCCGGAGGGGTTGTGGTGGGGACAGCAAGTGAAATGATGCTGACACCCTTTGGGGCGCTAGCAGCTGGCTTCCTGGCCGGAACCGTCTCCACGCTGGGGTACAAGTTCTTCACGGTACAAACGCCCCTCCAGCCCTGGGCGGAACGGGTCTTCGGGGCCCCTCCTCCCACCTCTCTAACAGGCCTGGGGTGGGAGGGCACACGAGACTCATTATTGGTGTCCTGTCCTCCAGCCCGTCCTTGAGTCAAAATTCAAAGTTCAAGACACGTGTGGTGTCCATAACCTTCATGGGATGCCTGGGGTCCTGGGAGCCCTACTGGGGGTCCTTGTGACTGGGCTGGCCACTCATGACGCTTACGGAGATGGGTAAGCCCCCCGCCCCGCCATTGATTCACACTGAAGTCATTTCCACTTGGAATGACCTCCCTCACTCTCTCCCCAACCCCATGTGCACCAACAAAAAAGCATTTTCACTTATTCATCCCTATTCTGGGAGCTGAGGAAACCAGAGTGAGCAAGACCAACCAGGGGGGCTGCCTTCCTGGTCCTCGGTCAAGGTTAACAGGTCACTGAACAAATGATCTCAACAATGTCACTAAAGGGTCAGGAAGAGATAATGAGCCTTATGATCGACGTTTGCACATCAAGGCTCAGAGGAGAGGGCAGGCCAAAGTGACCCTCAAACTGAGTCTCGAAAGGCATGGGGGTGTCTGCTGGCACACGAGGGAGAGTGGCGGGGGTTCCAGGCTGCGGGCCTGACTGGGGCAAAGACAAGACTCAGCCTGATGGGTTCCCGGAGGCCCTTGAGCGGCTGCATGACGCAATGCTCTCAGACACCGACCCGCCCGCCTCCCCACAACCTCCCCGCAGCCTGCAGAGCGTGTTTCCGCGCATCGCCGAGGGCCAGCGCAGCGCCACGGCCCAGGCCATGTACCAGCTCTTCGCGCTGTTTCTCACGCTGACAGTTGCCGCTGTGGGTGGGGGTGTTGGAGGTGAGTGATCTTGGCTGGGGCTGGGGGGCTGGCAGGAGCTCCAGGGAGGGCAGAAGACCGAGGAAGGGGGTTCTCTGGAGGGAAGGCATTGGGACATTTATTTACTCGGGTATTTATTGAGCACCTACTTTGTGCCAGGCGTGGGGTGGGGTGGCAGAGTTCAGGGGTGACCTCCTGGGGGTCAGGTGGAGCACTCCGCAAGGGGCTGAGTTGGGTTCCTCTACTCTGGTTCTGTGGTTTCCTTGTGCTGCTCCCTCTACCCACTAGAGGGCAGTCCAAGCTCAGGCTGAGGCCCTGGAGATGGCGAGCTGTGCATATTGTCGGCGTCCCCCCCCCCCCCCATCCCCCCTACCCCACAGGGGCAGGGAGCCAAGGGGTTGGCTTGGCTTACCACTAGATTGCAGCACAGAGAACGTCCACAGAGGCTGACTGCCCACTAATGCTGGCTCAGGCAGTCCTTCCTGATGTCTGGCCTTAGTCCTTTGGATCTTCAAAAGAAAAGCTATGATGCGGTATCTTCACCCTCCTGCTCTCAACTCGAGACTGTCATCCTTAGACAAGGTTCAGTTCATTCACTCATCTAGTTATTATTCAGTACACACTTTCTGCCTTTCTGCACCCCTCCTGGACAGGAGGCCACAGAAAGCAGCCGTGGCTCACGAGAGAATCACTATTTGGTTCATTACCAACTGTGCCAAACCTGAATTAATTACTTCACTTCTCTGAACCTGAGTTCCTTCTCTGTAACACAGGGATCACATTCACCTTCAGGATCACTACGATTACTCGGGAAGGAAATGCTTGTCAAGCCCTTTGCATGGCATCTGGCACACAGTAGGTGCTCAACAAATATGGCTGTGACTTGCCTGGGCTAGGCGGCTAGGCATCACGCTGACCCCAGGCCTCCCGGCTCCCGGCACCTTGTGGCCCTGGGTGGCAGCCTCTCCCACGGGAATAGCAAAAAGCCTCACACATCTTCCCCTACCACCACCAGGGTGCCTACTAAAGCTGCCCTTTCTGGATGGCCCTCCAGACTCCCAGTGCTTCGAGGACCGGATTTACTGGGAGGTAAGACCGAGCTGTAGCCCCTCCGGCCCACAGGGCCCTGTCACCCTGCCTGCCTCACTCCCTATGACCCCACCTGCCTCTTTCCTTCCTCGCCTGCTCATTCTCTTCGGGGGTGCGCCCCTGAGCTGTGGCATTCAGCCCCCCGGAGCCACCCCTTGACCTGCTCCCCCACCCCTGCCCTCCAGGTGCCTGGGGAGCATGAAGATGAAGCCCAGGGACCTCTGAGGGAGGAGGAACTAGACACTCAGGCCTAACTCGCACCAGCCCTTGAAAGGATGCTCTCCTTTTGGAAGATAATGCCTGGCTACGCTTGGGAAGTTCTCCTGTCGCTCCCATCCTTCCTTCCCGCTGCAAGAAGGAAGTCACGAGTCAGAGGGAGCCTCCTTTCCACAGGCAGCGCTAGGGGAAGGGCTGCAGAAGGCGCGCGAGATGGTGGAGGAGCAGGGCTATAACTGGCCCTATGGGGGGAAGAATCTCCCAGCAGCCTCACCACCACCACCAGCAGCCACAACCTGCAAGTGAGGCACCCAAGCGGCTGCTGACCCACGGGTCCAGCATCACACAGTTACAGTGTGAGCCAGGGCCCGGCTCTCCGCGGGCGATAAACACACGGTCACCAGGGACTCCGACTCCTTCCTTGTGCATTGGGGGTTTGGGGGGGTCCCTCTCACCCTGTAACTCACAGTGTTAGAAACGGGGTGGGAGACGTCTCACCTCCCGGGGTCTCTGGGACTCCCTCAGGGATGCTGTGTTCTTCCAGGCGGGTACCAGCATGGGCTTTCCTGCCTGAAGAGACAGGGAGCTCAGTCTCCCAGGAATCTGGGGCTGCTGGAGAGTTCTAGTCCAGAACTGCTGTCACTCGGACCCTCAACATGGGCAGCTTCTGAGTAGAGTAGGAAGAGGGCACCCACAGGGCCTAAGAGGGGCATAAAGAGTTCTTTGCCGTTAACTCATCAGAAGCTGGAAGCAGCCAGGCACCGCCTGATGTCCCTGTCCCCAGTCCCAGGAGCAGAGGAACTCATGAGAGTTGCCTCTGAGAAGGGCCTCCCGCTGCTTCAAGTCGTCTGACCACCAGAGGGCACTCCAGACCCAGCAGAGGAGGAGGCGGCTTTCTTGCCCCTCTGTCCCTCTTTCAAGAATGGAAGTTCTTCCTATAGCCTAACCGCCTTCCAGTCTGCTTCAGCTCTGGTCCTCATCATTCATGCCACAGCCTTCTTTGAGCTCCCAGCCCCCACTACGTGCCAGGCGGGTGCTAGGGCTTTCAGATCTCATCCAACAGAGACATCATCCCCCCAACAGACCCAAACTCCTTTCCCAGCCCTGAAGAACGGGGACCTCCCTCTGTCCTCTCCTGCCCGTCCCCAGCGCTTCCAGCAGGAAGTGAGCATGACTGCGGATCTTTCTCCCCCAAGACCAAGCCCCATTCAGACCTAGGATCCCAAGGAGGCAGAGGAGGGATTTCTGGGACCTGGCCCTGTCCCAGGTACCCCATCAGGCTCATCCTCACTGTGGTTGGATGGACTGAGTTTGGCTGGGGAAAGAGGTCAGGCACAGAGTTGGGAGGGGGAGGGCAGCTAAGGGACAAGCTCTGTCTGGGAACCATCCCTGCCCCCAGCCCAACGAGCTCCCCCTCTTTACTCCCCTCCTTCCTCTGCAGCCTCCCCTGCCCAGTGCTGGCCGGGTAGGTGTGTTGGGGGAGATTCTCATACTGAGGCACAGGATGGCTGCTGACACTGCAAAGAGGTTCCCAGTCCTGTCAGCCCCTGCTGGGCGGGAGGGTGTTTGAGAGAACTGAGGCCAAGCCTGCATTCCACCCTCTGGGGCCTGAGCTCCCAGTCCTGCTGACCTACTCTGCCCCAAAGCTCCCCAAGCAGTCCCCAGATCTGAAGACTTCAGGCAAGGAAGATGCAAGGATAGGATGAGACCCCTCCCTGCCCCAGCTCATTCTGGGTGGGGAAGTCTGAAAAACAGGTTATTCACGACACCTACATTTGCTTGACCTACACTGCTGGTTCCTCCTTGGCCACAACTAAATCTTCTCCAGGTCTGAGACAAAGGCTGGTCACTGCTCCCATCTCCATCCAGGACGGCTTCCTGGAGAAGGGACGACTGAGCCCTCTCCGGTGGAGAGCAGTTACCAAGCCAGCTTCCAGAGGAAGAGGCCACAGGTCCCCGACGGCCCTCCAAGAGGCCCCTGGGAAAGGACAGTGCCTGCTGTCCCACCAACCAGGGCCCTGCATCTCCTGCAGCCGGGCAGCTCCAAGCTCTCACTCCCACGAGTCCTCCTGTGGCTGGAAGATGTGACCAGGGCACTCTGTCTGGAGGTGAACTCTCCTAAAACAGGCCCTTGGTTTTCCTCTCTGCGTTTCCCTCTCTCTCTTCCCCATTTTGCTTCTAACGACTAGCACCTTGGTGGGCCATCCATAGGTTGTTCTGTTTAGTTGGCCTGAGCCATCATCGGTGGGCTGGGTGGGGGGCCATCTTCCCCATCGTGCAGGGAGCTCAGTGGGCAGGAAAGACAGGACCAACCTCCTCCGTCTCCTCTGCAGTCTCTGACTTAGCACTGCTGTTCCCCCACATGGTGGCCCATCCATTCAGGCTGGGTCAACAGGGTGACAATGAGCAGGTCAAGAAGATGGCAGGGCCAGGGGCCAGGGGCTCCTTCCTCGCCCCCTCAGGACAATGCGGCCTCTGCCGGTCAGGGACAGCCCCTCTGATCACCACCATTATTCCTCTCAATGCAGGGCCACCAGACACTTGCCCACTCATGAACTCTGTCCGGCACCAATGCCTGAGCTCTGGGACAGTGACGGACCAGGACACTGGCCCCTGAACATCTCCCAGGGCCCTACCGCTGGAGGCAGGCTGCCCGGAGGTCCTCAGTGCAGAGCCAGCAGAGCCAGAGGACCGAGAGCAGGGTTTCCGGAAGTGGCCACTGTTCCCTCTTGGCACAAGTGTGTGTGGGTGACAGTCCCTGCCCAGAGCTCTGGGTGGGCGACCCAAGGTCCCCCAGGGCCTCAGGGTGCTTCTGTGCCTGTGCGGCCAGGTCCCCCTTGGCCGGGAGCTGGGAGCAGCCCCGGTGACCTCTGGAGGACCCGGCTCCGAGCCCAGGCGGCCTGGGAAAGGAGGCCTGGGGCCTGACCCCCTCCCCCTCATTGGGATTCACATCACGGCACGCAGCTGCCCCAGCGGGGGTAGGAATTAGACGCGGCCTGGGTGTCCAAACTGGGGGGTGGTAGCCGTCCAGGGGCAGACAAACCGGGCAGCCTCGACCCCCCACCTCAACTCGATATTTCTCTCCCACCGTCAGGATGGCCCAGCCCGCCGCCTCCCGGCTCTGCGCCCCTCTCCTTTGTCTGCCGTCCGCCGCCCAGAGCCCCGGCCCATGCGCCCGCCGCCCGGGAACCGGGGGAACAATGCGGGCCAATGTCTCCGGCGGGCGGCGAGCCGGCTATGCAAATGCCAACAGCCTGTGAGAATTCCCTCGGCCCCTGAAAGGGGCGGGATGGGGGAGTCGGTCACTGCATAGGGATGAGCTGCCGGCCGGGCGCCCGCCGCCCGGACAGAGCGCCATTGTCTGTGGCCGTCTGATCGCCAGTCCCCCACGCCAGCCCCGGGATGAAGGCAGAAGGTGACTCAAACCAGGCCTTGGGGCCAAGGAGGGCTGGTCACCTGTCCGCGCTGTACCTACGCCTCTCCCCAAGGAGGGGTCAGACCCGGGGGGCCCACAGACTAACCCTCCCATACACTCTCAGTAACCTGCCCAAGCCAGTGGTCGGCAAACTGCGGCTGGCGAGCCACATGCGGCTCTTTGGCCCCTTGAGTGTGGCTCTTCCTAAGCCTTAGGAGTACCCTAATTAAGTGAATAACAGTGTACCTACCTATATAGTTTAAGTTTAAAAAATTTGGCTCTCAAAAGAAATGTCAATCGTTGTACTGTTGGTATTTGGCTCTGTTGACTAATGAGTTTGCCGACCACTGGCCCAAGCGGTCCTTCCGCCGAGGCTCTGTCTCTTGGACATTCAACCTGGTCAGTACTTGGTGCTCTTCCCACCCTCCCTCCCTGTTGACCACGCCCCTCCTCAATCTCTGGAACCTCACAGGTCCCGGGAGCCAGGTCCCTTCCAGAACCCGACGGGAACACCCCGGAGTGGGCTGTTACTGTTCCGACGCCCCAGGGATCCTCTTACTCTGAGCCCAAGACTAGTCCCGGCCTTCCTGCCGGCCTCCCTCTGCTGTCCACCACCAGTTAAGGAACCGCACGTTTTACTGGGAGAAAAGCAGCCATGGCAGGACTGAAATGAACTGAACGTATCCAATGATGTGTGTGTGGGGGAGGTGGGGGGCGGTGTTGCCACAGAAAGCCCCTGCCCACGAGTGAAAGCGGCGAGTCCCTCTACCTACCCCAGCCCAGGAGCCGGTGTGCACCCAGCAGATGCGATTGGTCCAGCCCTGGAGGAGACGACCTGGCCAGCGGGAAGGGCGCTGTGTGCTGAGAGCAGGGTCCCTTTTAGCTGGGAACCGGCCCCTGCTTTTGGACGGAACAGGGTACAGGCTGAGCTCCAGTAACGGGGCTTGAGACCCAGCCAGTGCAGGACGCGGGTCCCTCTTTTCTAAATGCCCGTGAAGGCTTAGATCAAGGGCGGAGGCCACTCAGGGGAAAAGCTGTTTCGGAGACGGTGCAGTGGTGCTTCTAGAACTCACCATCGTTTAGGGGGAGAAAGCCAATCAGGGCAACACCAAAGTGAGAACTGTCTCAGGGAGCTCAGGTGTTCGGCCCCAGGTGGCAGGAGGGGGCTGAGTGAGGTGGAGGGAGAAGACGCTGGCAGGGCCGGCAGTCTTCCTAGAGGCAGGGTCCTAGCTACCTATGAGCCTCTTCATGTTAGGGCTGGCCCAGCCTTCCACGGAGTAGAGCTCTTCCTCCTTTTCTCCTCCCTGATGAGGATCCAGGTGCAATCATCCATCTTGGGGTGGGGGTGGCGGGGTTGAAATGGGGTGGAAGTGGGGGGGCAGTAGAGCCTGGATGCCTGGGAGAGCATGTGGGAGACTATTACATAAAGGCAGGCCAGGGGACTTGGGGGGGCGGGGGTGCCAGGGAAGCAGTGGCGTTCT
>NW_005871259.1:1515776-1517537 GCF_000147115.1 Myotis lucifugus | reverse complement strand
CCTCCACCCTGCTGCTTCTCTGGCTGAGTCTCTGCTTCAAAGCATTCTGACCCCCCCCCCCGCCCCCCGGTTTCATGGAAAGGGCACCCCTGACAGCCACTCAGAAAGCAGACAAACCCACATCCACTCAGGGCTGGAGCCTCCCCTGCCTGAACCCCAGAGCACACCCTCCCACGCCCCCCTCCCTCTCTGCGGCCCTCTCTCTCTTTGGCCTGTACTGCAGGGCCCTCTGGGTCTGCTCAGCGGCTGAGAGAGGAAGTGGCTTTGTTGTGCCCGGGGATTGTCTGGATTCTGAAACTTGGGCTTCCTTCCCTGCTCTTCTTGGCAGGAGGATCCTCAGCTGGAGAAACTGCCGCCCCCCCACCCCCAATACACACACTCCAGTGTCCCCTCCTCTCCAGCTCAGCACCATCCATCTCCGTCTCCTCAGGGCGAGGAATGCGGCTCCGGACACTGTGGGGCTTGTTCCCAATCCCCTTCTAGCTCATTGCACTTGGGCTCTTACAGACTCGCCTTCCTCCCGCCGGCTGCTGTCTGAGTTCTGGCTCTGAGGCCCAGACAGAGGTCTCCCCTCCCTGCCAGCCTCACATTTCATTCTGTCCCAGCACCATCTGAGGTGGCCTTGGGGGGTCAAGGCACCCTTGGTGGGAACCGGTGGTGGGGGGTAGGGCCCCCCTTCTTCCCATTTCCAGCCATTCAGGCTGACCTCTGCTGTGGCCGGGCCCTGCACTATATGCTGTGTCTACAAGCCCTCCACCTGCACCCACCCTTCCTGGCCACGCCCCTCAAGCCCCGATTATTGCTGGAATTAGCACAGGGCTTCTTGCTGGCAGTTGCTAATTAGGACCATTAATACATTCGATTATCAATGTGGTAGCTGGCTGCAGCCCCAGCACCTTCACCGGCACCACTGGCCAGGAGCGGGCACCAGGGTGACGGTGACATCCGCCTGCCTCCACCTGGGGAAGGCTGCCCCTGCCAGGCCTGCCCCACGTGCCTCAGGCCCTTCCAGGCACAGGTGGGTGGGTACAGAGGCTCAAGGGGACTCAGCTGAATCTTCTGGAGAAGTAGAGGGACAGCCTTCACTCCTGGGGACCCCAAACTGAACACAGGGACGCCAGTGTGTGCATGTGTGCGTGCGGGGGGCTGGGGGGGGGGGTGCGGCGGGGAGGAGAGAATGTGTGAGCCAGCGATGAGGGCATCTTTCTTCCCCAGGACCTCCGGGGGCAGGTTGGCTGGAGCGTAGGAAGACTCAGGGGGAGAACTGGGGTGACACCCTAATGCACATCTCCGCTTCCCAGCACCCAGAGCTCTTGGCACCTCCAGTTCCCCCTAGCCTTCAGCCAGGTGATGGCGTATTTTAATTTTCCCAGTGGGTAGGGGACCATCCCATGGGACGGGGAAACTCTGTAAAAAGGGGAACATGCACCTCACAGTGACTGAGGACCTACTAGGCGCCAGGCCTTCGGAGTACTTTTATCAATAAAATGTAGTTACATCTTCCAGGGGACTGTCCCTCATCCCTCCAGACGGGTGAGGCTGCCTCCTCTGCAGGTGCCCTCACCCTTTCATTCCCAGCCCCTCACAGGGCGTTGTAAAGGAGCTGTTCTAACGGAAAGCCAGTGGCTGTGCGTTGTTCTGGCAAGGAAGGGCCCCCACCAAGGCTTTGTTGGGACAGCCGTGCCCTTGCCCGCCGTGCCCTACCCCTCCCTGCCTCCACCCTCAAGCTCCAGAAGCAGAATGAACCGCAAGTCGTCCTTT
>NW_005871259.1:1506106-1515165 GCF_000147115.1 Myotis lucifugus | reverse complement strand
CCCCCCCCCCCCGCTCCCCAAAGCCTGCTTTCACTTTCTCCACCCGAACTTCAATGGCCTGACTTTTATCTGCAGCTTTTGAAGGAAGGATCCACCAAGACTTTAGTCTCCCTAACCCAGGGAAAAAGAAGAGAAAAAACGTCCTGAAAACAAAACCCCTACAACAACCTTAAAGTAGGAGATTTGGGTTTGGAAGGCTTTAATCCCTTAATCCCTCTCAGATGGGCCTTGAGACGCTAATGGTTTTCCTAATTATTCCTTCCCATTTTCCCATTGCCCTGTAAGGACTTCAAGAGGAGAGAATTCAGTGAAGGACTGTGTGATGAATGGCGGCCGACCTCCCCCCAAATCAAGCCCTGAGTCCAGACGGCAGGAGAGGGGGGGGAAGGGCCAGGAGTGCTCCAGCTGGGGGCGAGCCTCCCTGCCAGGGACACCCCTGTCGGGCAGGCCTGGGACAATGGGGCTGCGGGGGCTGCCTGGGAGTCCAGGTGTGGGCTGGGGTCCTGCAGTGTGAATGGCCCATTATCCTGCCTAGAGGATGGGAATTGAGGGTCTCTTTGTGTCCCCCAGGAAAGGCCCCTCTGGGTGATAATCACCCTGGGAGGGAGGTGGAGGTGGTGATAAGGGTCTTTATTGGGGGCCAAGCCTCCTCAGAGAACAGTTGGCCATTCAGCCTTCAGCCCTTCACTTGTCTCTGGCCGCCTGGGATCCCATGGTCCATCCACGGGGGCGGGGGGTGGGAGTGAGGGGTGAGCCAGCAGACACAGCCACACCCTCCCCATCACTATGGCTACTAGACTGAGTTCAAGGACAGCTTTCTACAGGAAATCACTCCCGGGCCCCCTTCCTAACCTCCATCTAGCCTTGGAGACCGTAGGGGCCTTGTCTCATCGTCACCAACTCACCGAGTGTCTCTAAGGCCGGACCTGCCTGCGAGTGGACATGGACTCTGCGCGTCCCTCCACTTCTATGGAACACTCACCGGGGGTCTCACTCCACCCCTACACACGCCCTTTAGAATAAGGCATCAGCCCCGATTCACAGATGACAAAACTGTGGTTCAGGGCAGTGAAGAGGCTCCTGTGAGGCTGCACAGCCAGTAGGGGAGGGCCCGGATGAGAGCCTGGTCTTTCAAACACTTGCGTCCCTCTACCTGGAATGCTCACCTCCCCAGTCGCCGAAGGGCTGGCCTCCTCCGCTGGCTTCCTTGTCTCCTTCCGTCTTTGCTTGCATCACGCCTTCCCTGGAAGGAGATGTCTAAGATGTGCTTCTAACAGCATAGGCGGTGTGTCAGACAGACATGAGCAGAGCCAGGACACTCCCCAGGGCAGAAAGCCCTGGTGCCTAGCAAGGGGCAGAACTGGGAAAACAAGAAGCTTGCCCACAGGGTAACCTGTCCTCACCTAGCGATCTTTTCCTCCCTAAAGATAACATCTAGGCCTCAGCTCCAGGCCAGAAAAGCTGCAAAACCAGAGAGGGGATGCCCTGTGGGCCTCAGCACCAGCTGTATTGACTGACCCCCTGCCCTGGCACCGACCAATCAGGAGACCAGGAAGCTGAACGAGCACACCTGGAAAGCTGACGAATATTCTATGAAGACCCTCCCCTGAGATTTCCATCTGCAAGAGAGATAAGTGTGCTGGGGACAAAGGACCCAGTGCCATTCCCTCACAGGCACGGATCCCCCAACCTCTAAGGGACCCCAGGAAAGTTGCAACCCGGGGAGCAATGGGCAGTGGCAGCTCCTCCCGGGCTCACCCCTGGACCTGTCTCCACGGCCGGCCCCCTTCTCTCTGATTTCTCAGTGAGCCAGCGCAGCCTGCCTAGACTTCCCTGTTGCTTCTTCTATGGCTATGCCCTTCCTTGTGGATTCTGGTTCGTCTCCCCACTGGCCTCAGGAGGTCCGAGGTCCTGGGGTCTGTTGTACAGGCTGGTGCCCCAGCACACAGAGCAGCACCTGGCACCTGGAGGCGCTCAGTACGTGTTAGCAACGGCTCTGGTGACCTGGGTTTGTGTTTGAAGGCTCTTGGCTGAACCACCTGGAAGTGGTTGGGTTCCTAGCCTGTGGGGCCCCTCAGCACCTGGAGCCACAGCTGGAGGGTCCTTCCCGGGCTAAGCCCCGAAGGGTCACATTATGCACCATTCACTTCTCACTTGGTTGGGCCCATCCACGGCCACTGAGTCCTTTTGTCAGAGGGGCAGCGAGTGTGAGCAGCCATTACCACAGCCTCATTATTCCCCACGGGGCCAGAGCAGTAATGAGGAGCCTGCCCTATGCCAGCACGTTCTGCAGGTCCCTCCACTGAACAACTCCAATAACAGCGGCCACCATCTATAAGCCAGCACCAGGCCTGTGTGTGCCAAGCACTTCACATCCATAATCTTATTTAATTTCCCCAACAGCCCTGGCATATAGCTACTGTTTATGTCCCCATTTTGCAGATGAGAATGCTAAGACCAGGCCATCAGAGCTCCTTCAGCCTCAGCTCGGCCACACAGAGACAGGAAGGGCAGGGATGCACCTGCGTCCCAGGTGAGGCACTGATGTGCAGAGAGGGACGGGGCCTGCAAGAGAACACTCAGCAGGTCAGCAGGGCCCTCAGTGCGGCTGGGCCGAGAAGGGCAGGCAGCCGTCCCCAGGGTCTCCGGGTGAACTCTTACACACACCCCTCAGATGTAAGGAAGCAGCCAGGCCATCGCTGTCCCCCTTACAGGGCCAGATGCTGGCTCAGGGAGCATCGGTTACGTGCCCATGTGCACAAGGGCTAGTGAGAATCCAGGTGTTCTGCCCACACACCTGGATAGGGAGGGGGCGGGGCGCTTCTGCTCTCCAGCCAATCTGGTGAAGCTCTTGGAGGACCCGGGCAGAGGGTGGGGCCCAGCTGGCCTAGGAGGCAGGAGCGGGGTGAAGGAAGGGGAGGTAGAGAGAAGGGACTGAAATGCCACTGTTTCCTCTCAAATGAGGAGTCTCAGAGGTTCTCTCATGCTCTGGTCTTTTTTTTTTTTTTAATATACTTTTGATTTCAGAGAGGAAGGGAAAGGGAGAGAGAGAGAGAAACATCAGTGATGAGAGAGAATCATTGATCGGCTGCCTCCTGCACACCCCCTACCAGGGATGGAGCCCACAACCCCAGCATGTGCCCTGACCAGGAATCAAACTGTGACCTCCTGGTTCATAGGTCGACGTTCAACCACACCGGCCAGGCTCAGACTCTGGTCTTTGAGGTTAAACACTGTCCTTCCCCAGCCTTTAAAAAGGTGCAATAATTAATATTTAAATTAAATTTATTTCTGAATTTAGTAATTTCTTCACTTCAAAGGCACGAAACTTTACCGGCACAAAAAAGTGCACTATCCAGTAGAAGCTTCCTCCTGCCCCGGCCTCCCCCACGCAGTTCTCACGGCACGGCACGCAGACAACCAGCGTCCCTAAGTCACCCTCAGCGCTCACTCCGGGAGCCAGGGGAGAGAGGGAGAGGAGGGTCTCTCAGAGGAGCAGATGAGTGAAGGGACGGGTCTCCCAGGGGAGAAGACAGCATGTGCCAAGGCGTTGGGTGTGGAGGCCGGAGGGGAGGCTGCACCCACCAGGTAAGGCTGGACTCCCCCAGCCGAGGCCTTTGGGCTACAACCTGCATGTCTTCGGAGTCTAGAGAGGGTGTGTCCACCATTCCCTTCCTCAAAAGGAGCTCCTCTGAGTCAGTGGGACCTGTGGCATCTGCTTAGTGAGGGGCTGAGCCCTGCTCTAGAGACAGGTGTCTCCCCTCAGTCTAGTCCCGAGGGAGACCTGCTTTACAGTGTGGTTGTGAGGGTTAAGTAAGTGCATAAACTGTCTCATACAATGCTCGACACAGAGTCCATTTTCAACGAATGTTGGCTGTTATAATGATTCCGAGGACCCCCTAACCATCCCCTGTCTCAATGTCTCCTCTACGGAGACCTATCTGTTCTCTTTCCTCATTCCTGGCCCCAAAAAGTCTTCTCCAGGCCTCCCAGTACTCCAGTGTGCCCCAGCCCTACCTTGGCTTCCCAGGGAGGGCAGTGGGGAGGGCCCCTCTGGGCACGTGACCCTGCGAGTTGGGGTGTTCAAAGTGAAGAAAAAGACTTTCACTCCGCCGGACCATGAGCACCTGGTACAGGGCTAGGTGCTGAGCCCGAGCCCGAGCAAAGCCCACTCCCTTCCTGCCGCCTCCACTTGAGCCTGGGCTCCAGCACCTTCTGCCTCATCCGATTGGAGCGGCTCAGAGGCAGTCTCCACACCCGCAGGCCTCAGTTGGTTGCCCATTTGGAGGCAAGGGACCCCCTTATTTCTGAACGGAGCACCTGGCAGGAAGTCCCTGCAGCCTGTGGAGGAAAGAGCAGAGGGCTCCAATCCTGGAGGCTGCGTACAAGTCCTGGCAGCCATGTCCCAGCCTGTGCCCTGGAGGGACCTCCGGTAATACAGCGACAGTTACAGATGCACAGAGGGACCTGCAGCCTCCTGGGCTCGTGAAAATGGGGACCACACACATCAGCTGCAGAGACCGTCCTGACTCCCAATCCAGCTCTGCTCCACCCCAGCCGAGGGAAGCGCCGAGGCCTGGTTCTGACCCGTGGCCTGGTTCTGAGCTGCGGATGGGAATGATGTGCTGGGCTGGCTCCCAGTGGGCACCGGCTGGGTGGCAGGGTGACTTACTTCCTGCAGTAACAGGAACTTGCCAGCAGAGGGCGACAGCCTCTGCCGCCTCCCAAGGCAGGCACCGGCAGCTGGGCGGAAACCACACCTGGTTCCCCTTCGGAAGGGGCAAGGGGGAGGGCTGAAGGGATGGGCTTTGGGGCCAGGTGGGCACCCAGCTCCCCTGTTCTGCCCACCACCCTGCAGACGGGTCCCCTCTGGTGGCCGCACTGCGCAGGCTGAGCCCTCCAGGAGCAGGACGTCAGCACAGACTGGGTGCTCTCGGCATTTCCTCCGGGGAGAAGGGGAGGCCGGGTGTGGGGGCGCAGTACCCACCTGGTGTCTGCACCCCTCTGCCTAAGGGGTCAACTCTCAGGGCCCTACCACACCGGTTTGAGGACCTGGGGCTGCAGGCAGGACCTGGGGAACTGGTGACCGGCCGGGCTCGGGCTCAGCGGGTCCCTGGAGCTGCAGGGCAGCGCTGAGGGTGCCTGTGCTGAATGGGGGCCCAGGGGATGAGCGATGCTGCCACGGCGGTGGGGGGGCATCGGGGACTTGGACCAGGAGGCGCCGGGCAGAGCCACGTCTCAGAGCGAATGCAGGCAGTCTGCTGGTTTGCAGACCCCGAATCAATTTCATTTCGAGGTAAAACAAAATCTACCAGGAGAGGCAGGCGGCCTAAGCCAGACGGGAAAATCATGGTACTTTGTAATCTAAGCCACAGACGGCGAGGGGAGGCGGGATGTTCCCCACGCAGGGCCCTCGCCCCAATGCAGCGGGACTCCGCCAAGGTCACCAGCTGGGAAGGACCTTGGGACAAAGAGAGCAGCCGCCCGGAGGCACTGGTGCCGAGACCGGACCCCTGTCTGCTGGGGGTGGATGGGGGGTTCGGGGAAGGGTGAAGCCCATCACAGCAAATGGCCGCTCACCCAGAGGTCACAGGTCAAGGAGACAGAGGCTCTGGGCGGCCGAGGTTCCATTTCCAGCTCCGTCCTTTTACTGCTGTGCACCCTCCAAGGAAGAAGTCACTCGCCCTCTCTGTGCCGCAGCAGCTTCACCTGTGCAATGGGCACGTGAACGGGGCGTGGCCACGTGATCTGCCGGAAGTGAACACAGTGTGGGGTTATGTTAGGAAGGCGAGGGGGCACCTGAAGATGGAGGAGAGGCCACGTGAAGACGAGGGGCGATTGAAGGGAGCAAAGGAGCCCCAGGAGCCCCAGGAGCCCCCAGAGGCTGACCAGGCAGGAAGGACCCTGCCCTGGAGCCCTCCGAGGGAGCCCTCCCTGGACGCCCTGATTTCAGATTCTGGCACCCAGATGGGGACAGCACTTGTTCCTGTCGGTTTACTCTATACAAACAGAAATGAAAATATGTCCTTGGGAAAAATCATAATGACTTTGACTTTGACCTTTAATGTTCTCATTGTTTCTTTTTTTATCTTGAATGGATATTTTAGGGGAAGTATCTCTTGTCTAGAGCAAATATTTATATGAATCCAGCAATTCCGTCAACTTCTTTTTCTTTTGTGAAATTCAAGTAAAATGAAATTTAAAATTGTATCTGAAATAAAAAATAAAAATAAAAAAGACTTTGGCTCCTGGGCCCTCAACTCCGCCTCTCTCAGGCATCCTCCTTTGAAAAAGCCACCCCCACTTATTACCAAGCCCAGCAGCCAGGCCCTGGCTAAAGCGAAAGCGCTGGCTAAATAAAGGCAGCAATTAGATCGTTAGCACCAGCCCCAACCCACCTGCTCAGAGTCCCTCAAACATGTTTTAATTACAATCCCTTAATCTCCTTCAGATGGTGAGGCTGGCTCTAGGGCTTTTGCCCCAACAGCCCCTGCCCCTCCCTCTCTTCCCCCAATTAAGGGGTCCCCTCGGCCGAGAGCCCCTTTCCCAGCTAAAGGCCTCCCAGCCCTGGGAGGAACAAGTCCATGCACAGATGGCAGCCGGTCCACCTGAAGTTCCCATAGTCAAGCTGAGCCCCGCCAGCTGTGTGGCCCCTGCCTGGGCACGAGCTGAGACGCCTGGACCATTTCTCTCCCCCCCACCCCACCCCCACCCCGGGCCTCCTCCTGTCCTGGTTTCTTTTCGTTCTCTGGGAAGCAAGCGTCTTCCCCGGCTCTTTCATAGTGGCTTCTATTTCTCTGTCAGTCTGCGCAGGCCACCCTGTCAGGCCAGCTGTCTGCCTTGGCAATTCTGTGGAGGAGCCACCAGGTTCTGTTGCAGGTGGAATTGAGGTCAGGGCCCTGATAGGCTGTCTCCTGGTGGCAGCCCTCTCATGACCTCCAGCTGACCTCAGCAGAGTGCTGCCTTGCTCCTGGCCCTTCATGCCCAGGCAGGCCGCTGACACGCTCGGCCACATAGGGCTGGCAGAACATTGGGTGGGCCTCTATCCCTGAGCTCTGAGCAGGGCAGAGGTAGGGGGAGGGACAAGATGACCCAGTATGTGGCCCTGTCTGAAGCCAGCCGGGATGAGGCTCTTTCCTGGGAAAGTTCTTTCACTAATTGACTTGCAAATGTCTCGTTTGTCCCTGGATTCATAATTAGTGCTAAGGATTTCTAGGGCCCCATCCTGGAGGGGCTTTTCCTCTCCCCTCTCTGAGGTCGGCCTGAATGGGGGTGGGCAGAGCTGGGCACCGGTGCCCAGCTGCTGTCCAGCATTCCCACGACTCTGGTGCCAGCATGTAAAAGGCGAGGTGCAGGGGGGTGGGGGAGTGGGGACCAGGGCTCCCCGCCATCCTTCAGTGGGACCAGGGCCAAATCCCTGAGGCTCCAGGAAATGACAGAGCTGGGGAATGAGCAGTGGCCGTGGTGGGGGCTGGCTGGCTAGCACCCCCAGGAAGGAGAGCCCAGCCGGTACTGGGGGCCTGGCATGGCTGAGCCTCCGGCACAATGAATGGGCCAACAAGAGGCCTCTCTTCCCCATGGTTTCCCCACAAAGGCCTTGGCTGCACCATTGGATGTGGGGGGGCTGGAGCCACTGAGGAAGAGGAGAGGCCATTCTCAAAGACACCCCGACTCCCAGGCTCTGCACTCCCAGGAAGGGGGCCTGGGCCCGGGGCCCAGTGCCTTGGGTTCAGGCCCAGTTTGCACTTGGATCTGCTGAGCAAGGAGGTCACCCTCCCAATCTCTCTGGGCCTCAGTTTTCCCCGCGGTAATATCCCTGGCATCCTTCCCAGCCCCGATGTGCCCCTCAGAATTTCTACCCACTCAGCTATCACCAACAGCTCCATCCCACCTCCCACTGCCAATTCTCAGCCCTCAGCAGGCCCTGTCTGGGTGCGATGCAGCCAGACCTCCCCTCGGGCTGTATCAACACCCCTCACCCAGGCATTGCCCCCCAGTCCCTAACACCCCCACGCACCTCCCTTCAAGTCAGGAGGAGCTGCTCCAGTCTCCGGGTGCCAGGAAGTAGGAAAGTTCTAAGCTGTGGCTGCCTGCCAGGGAGTCCGACAGGGCCCCGCCATTTGCAAACCACGTGACCTAGATGTGTCTGATCGCCTGTCTGGGCCTCACCTGGGAAAGCCCTCACAGGTCATCTCCAGGGTCCAGTGTGACTGCAGGTGGAAGGCTCTGTGTGGGGAATTGGCATGAAGTGGGTTCTCAATCCACGTTCTTTTTATTCCTGTCTCCCTCCCAAAGCTTTTGGTCAGTTTTCCTGTTTCCCGATGAGTGACATGTTCTTTCATGGTCTACCCCCATCTTTTTTTGCCTGACTCTCCCAGCAGTTTCCATTTCATCTCCAGATATGGCCATTTTCCTCTGGTAAGTCCTTCCTGAAGTCTAACCTATTGCCAGTTGCCCCTCCCCAGGCCTGGCTTCTTCCCACTAGCCCTGCAGCTGGGGCCCCAAGGGAAGGGGGTGGAGGTGGGCTCTATGGTAACTCTGAAAGAGAATGCCCTCTCCTCATCTGCATACAGACAGTCTCATTTGCATAGAGACAGGTCTCATCTACATAGGCTCAGTAGGACTCTGAGAGCACATTCCCACACATTCCCCAGCGTCCTGCCTGGACCCTCCTGGCATCCTTGTCTAGGGGAGGGTCCCTCCCCACCCCTACTGCCCCTGCCTCGGGTCCCAGTTTTTTTCTTTCCAAAAAGGCAGTCCACCCTCTGTCGCTCCTCCCTGCACCTGCTGTCGCTGGTGCCCCTGCTCTCTTTTTCCTGGTGCTCAGTGGGTTATCCCCGCCTTCCTGCCCCTGCTCCAACTTCCTTCACCAGGAGCCTCCCTTCCCAGCCAGGTAAGGAGGCCACTCGTGGGGCAGAGGGCTTGGCCCCCATCCACTACCTGCCAAAATTATGCTTGTGCTCTGGAAGTCCAAACTGGCGTGGGGGAGACCGTCCCTGGGGAACTTCCCTTCATGTTTGACCCCCTAGGCCGAGAACCGGTCTCCATTCAACTTCTGA
>NW_005871259.1:1504371-1506006 GCF_000147115.1 Myotis lucifugus | reverse complement strand
GGGTCCTTGCCAGGCTGGGCAGCAAGAACCTCAGAAGACACTCCCCTGGGCCTGGAGAAGCCTGGGGCCCAGCCCCCTTAAGTATGCCACATGGATGCAAATGGCATCCTTCTTCCTGCCTGCTTCCTAAGGACTCAATCAGCCCTCCCAGACCACTGTCCTTTGTGGGGGGACCCTGGGGCTCTTTGGCTTATAGGTTGGGGGGGCCTGAGAAGTCTTCTCCTGACAGGCGTCCACCAGACTGAGGGACCCTGGACACAGTCCTACCCCCCCCCCCCCCCCCCCCGGCCTCATTTCCTCTGTAGAATAGGAGCTGGGCCAGACCAGGTGGCTTTAATGTGACCCTCCTTCCTGGAAACCGGGCCCAGGTGCCCAGCCAGCATTCTGCATGCAATTTCAGCAGATGCAAGGATCCCCTGAGGCACATCTTGACCTTAGGCTAGGAGTCCTGGTCTAGAAGAGCTAAAAAGTTGTGATCAATATTTAAATGGGAGTGTAGATACATTCTTCTTCTTCTTTTTTTTAATAGGGAGAGGGATAGAGAGATATAAACATTGATTAGAGAGAAACATCGATCGGCTGCCTCCTGCATGCCCCCTAACGGGGATCAAGCCCAACCTGGGCATGTGCCGTGATTGGGGGACCTCTTGGTTCATGGGTCGATGCTCAACCACTGGGCAACACTAGCTGGTTGTAGACACATTCTTGAATGTCTGTGGAGTATCTCAGGGAAGACAGGAACCAGTGGTTGCCTCCTGGGACAGAAGGTGAGTGGCTGGAGACGGGGATGGGAAGGAGACATCCGTTCCCTTTCATGCTGTTAGAATTGAACTATGTGTATTATCATAAGCTTGTTTATTTAGAAAAATTCCAGGATTCAGACTATTTTTCCATGGAGGCATTGTTCCATTAGATGAGAGGAAGGACTTTTTATTATTTTTTAAAGAGTTTTTATTGATTATTTTTTCTTTTTAGAGAGAAAGAAAGGGAGAGAAACATTGATGTGAGAGCAAAACATGGGGTGGCTGCCTCCTGAAGACAACCTACCAGGGATCAAGCCAAAACCTGGGCATGTGCCCTGACCAGGAATCGAACCGGCAACCTTTCAGTGCACGAGATGATGCCCAACCGAGCCACACTGGCCAGCCAGGGCGAGAGGAAGGACTTTTTAGAGGACGGTGGAGAGCTTAAAAGGTGCTGGCAGTCGACTCTGCTAACACTTCCCAGCAGGAGCTGAGAGTGAGAGGAGGACTATCTCTTGGAGGAGCCTGTGGGGAAATGATGGGATCAAGGGCACAGTCCCAGCCTCTTGGTGTGGCTCCCCGGCCCCCGAAGCTTCCCTCCCAAGATCTTATTGAAAAGTCCTGCCTGCTCTCTAACCTGAATTCCTCTTGACAGACATATTCATTCCCTTTTATCACTGCTGAGGGAGGAAGGGGGGGGGGGGGGGGGGCACAGGGGTGCTCTCTCTCTGGGGTCTGTTCCAACCCAGGAGGACATATCTGAGGAAGGGACACTTCATGGAGGAGACAGAGGCCCACCCACCCAGTGACCCCCACACAGGCACTCTGGGGAGCAACCCACCTCCTCTATTCTCTTGGTTCTTGGGATGATATTGAGGGGCCTCCTGGCTGG
>NW_005871259.1:1493688-1501744 GCF_000147115.1 Myotis lucifugus | reverse complement strand
TAGACATTGGGAAGGACTTCCCAAGATAGAAATAAGCAAGATCATAGAATTTCCTGGTTGGAAAGAGGAAAAGTCTGTCATAGAAACAGGAAATTGGGTGGGAACCTCTTAAATTTTACCTCCTCATTGCTTTCCTAGCCATATTAAATAACACACTGGGAATATGTAGCACAGAACCTGACATATAGGAAGCCTCCATTTGGGCTATTTTTAAGAAATCATATATTAACATGGATTCTTACTGGATAAATATCAGGAGGAAGGGCTCCATCCCTGAAGACCTATCTCCCCTCCTCCAGGAACCTATGGGAAAATCCAGATATGAGGTAGTGCCCTGAGTATACCATGGCAGCCAATTGCCATGGCAACAGCAGGAGTCTGGTTGGTTGCAGGGCAGCGTGGGGAAGCCAGCTGGTGCCAGATGGATGAACCCAGCAGAAGGTAGCCCCAGCCGGGTGAAGCTCATGTCCCCTGTGCCCAGGGCTCCCCTCCATATGCCAGCCTCCGCCTGCTCCTTCCCTCCAGAACGAAAGGCCCCACTGCTATCTGTGGGGGATGATGCCAAAACCAGTCCTCCTCCCAGCTCTTGGCTTGTGCAAGGAATGACTGCTTAGAGACAAAAGCCCCCTCCTGCGTGAAGTCTCCCTGGACCACGGGCTGAGGGATCTAACTGTTCTGAATTTAGCTCACTCCTGACAATGCTGAGGAACCACAAGATCAGGGACTTGTGAGGGTCCTAAGTGGCAAGGCTTGGAGACACCCTGTTGCACACATTCAGTGGAGGCCAGAGTCTGGCCTGCTCCCTCTGGTGAGCTGAGATATGGGCTGCAGGGAGGGAGCGGAGCAGGTCAGGGCAATGGGGGAACTGAGCTTCACTGCCCGTCCCCTCCCGGGACTGCTGGACAGTCTTCACACGGGGCCAGGGGGAGTCCTTCCTGCGGATGAAAGAAGCTGTGGTCAGGAGTCTACCACCCGCTTGTTACAAATGTGCCTCCCAAACCAGGCCCAGCAAGATGCTCACCCGCGTGAGCACTCCAGCCAGTCCAGTGCCCTTCGCCACGAGCTGCACCCAGCGATCCATGCCCTCATTTCCAAACCCTGGAAGCCTTCCCTGATGGTCCTCACCTACCTGCCGTGGCCCCTCTGCATTTAAAATCCACACTAGACATCTGCACACAGCCTTACAAAACCCTCACTCACTCCTCCCCATCTGGCCCTCAGAACTGTGGAACTAAGTTAGGGACATCAGGTGACTTTCCTAAGGTACCCGCTAGTAATGGAGAGCCAGAATGTGTAAACCGACCAGCCTGCCTGATTTGAGTCAAAAAGCAAAACCTCCTTGCCCTGGCTGGTGTGGCTCAGTTGATTGGAGCATTGTCCCGTGCATCAAAGGGTTGCAGGTTCGATTCCCGGTCAGGGCACACGCCCAAGTTTCAGGTTTGATCCCTGGTTGGGGCACCTGTAGGGACAGTTCAGATTAGCAATCAGTGACACAGGCTGCAAGGGGAAAGCCTCTTTGGGGAGGACAAGATTGGGTGTGGAAACTGAGGTGGCCTGAGGAGTCCTTTTGTGTGTTTTTTTAATCCTCACCTGAGGATATGGAGAGAGAGAGAGAGAGAGAGAGAGAGAGAGAGAGAGAGAGAGAGAGAGAGAGAAACATAGATTGGTTGCTTCTTGTAAGCAACCCGACCAGGGATCAAACCTAAAACCTTTCAGTATACAGGATGATGCTCCCACCAACCGAGCCACCGGCCAGGGCTGGGGACTCCTTTTTAGCTCTGGTCAATCTTGCCTTTCCACCCTCCCATACGCCCTCCCTGGACGGGGAGCCCTGCACAGGAGAAGGGGGGACTGAAACAGTCCCTATGTTGGGAAGATGAGAGACAGAGTGGAGTCAGCCTCAGAAGCATGTGTGGGCCGGGGAAGAGACGGGCAGGACTTGGAGTTTCAACTGCCAAGAGAGGGGAAGGGGGGGGCGGGACTTGTGGGCTCTGACTGGGAGCATGAACAGGAGCCTGTCTGGGAATGACTCCACCGCGCCTGTGAGACCACGGCCAGGTCTCAGGTTCTTTGTCCTTCCTGGACCCCGTTAAAGCTTGAGGCCACCCCTCAGGCCTTCCCTTCTCCAGCCCATTCCACCGCACCCCCAAAGGGCCCCCTGGGAGCTAAGCCCCCTCACCTGACAGGGCCACTCACAGAGAGGGCTTTGTGCAGAGGCTGGGCCTGGGGGAGGGGCAGCAGCCAGCATTCCCCGCCTACATTCCACCTCAGTGCCCAGCAACAGGCTGATCATCAGCTCCTCAGCTGTCCAAGCCTCTCACCCCCTTTCTCTGGGAAGAATCCCCTCAGAGCCTTGGGCCAGCCCTGGATCCCCTTCCCCTTTCTGTACTCCCTCTTCCAGAAGTTTCCAGGACTGAAGCCTACTCCTCTGTTCTTCACTCCAGTCCCCAGCAGCCCATCCCCTGTCCTGACCTCAGGGCACTCACTGTGCTGGGGACCAATCTTGGCTTCTCCACATCTCTCCAGAGAGCTCCCCCAAGCCCGTGTGCATGTATGTGTGTGTGTGGTGGCGGGTGGGGGGGATGATGGACATTCTAGTGCGGAAGAAGCAGAGACCTTTCCTGAAGCAGCTTCCAGGCTTCTCATATGTTCCTTCATTTGGCCTGAACTAGCTGAGAGCCAGTTAAGTGTCTGGTCGGGTGCTGGGCTCAGTGGGCAGCTAGATGGGGTGTCCTCGCCCCTCCTGGGAGTGGTTATAGGCTGCTTCCCAGCCACACCCTGCACCCCGCATCTCTGAGTAGTCAGCTAATTTCCCAGCACCCCCATCAAGTCCAGGCCTCCTGGTGGAGCATGTAGGCTCTTAATAACCACACTTGTGCCTCCATCTCCTACCTCCTCCTAGCCCAGGCTCCCTTTGCCGGACACTCTAGTTCCCTAACATCCCAGGCTCTCCCCTACCTCCTTGCTTTCAAGTATACGCTCTATTCTCCACCACCCACTTCCTCAAACTCCTTAGACTGACACCTCCCTTACCCTCTATCTCCTTTCTCTTCTATCACTCATCTTTTGCCCCCTCCAGGAATGATGGCTGAAGTGATCAAAGTGAACTGACAGTGAGAAGAGAGGAGGAGAAAAACCTCACAGCTGAACCTTGGGGAGCCCTTTTGGCTGGAGAGTTGGTTGACCGGGAGGACTGGAGGAACAGAGCCCAGAAAGAATGATCAGGGACATAAGAGAAGAACCAAAGGCCAAAGGAGAAGACTGACTGGAGTTCACCAGGCCTGAGCCGGGCTGGTGGCCCAGCTGAGGAGGCTGTGAGGGCCCCAGAAGGCGCAGTTTCACCAGAGTCATGAAGATGGAAGCCAGGCTGCTGGGCCGAGGAGGGGAGACTTGGAGCTTCACTTCAAGGACACAGTGGCCTTCACAGGCCCCAAAGAGACCCTCAAACTGGCAAGTGATCCTGCCTGTCCACCCAGGAGGGTAACGCTCCTCCTGCTGCTGATACTCGTTCTGATTCCTCCAGTACTTGTTACACGACCCACGGTCCTCCCGAGGGGTGTCTGGAACTAGACCCAGTGGAGAGGCCTCTCCCCCACCCTGTTCCTTCCTGTGTGAGGCTCCCATCTCTTCTGGGGCTGCCATGCCTCATCTCTCCCTCCTTCCGTCTCTCCCAGCCTCTCTTCCCAATTCCACTCACAGGAAGACTCAACGTTCCTGATCAAGCAGGAAGTCCTTCGTATAATCTCACCTCCCTCGTGTCCGCCATCCAGGGCTGGCTCTCGGCCTGCACCTGCCAGGGAGGCCGGTTCCCAGGCGCCAGTCACCTAAGATGGCGGCCTCCCTCTGCTTCCGTTCCCACAGCCTCGCCTCCTACCCCTGCCTCTTTCTTTCTGAAGCCTGAGCCCGACAAGGTGGGGGGCCAGGCTGGGGAGCCAAGACCGGAGGAAGCGAGACAAAAAAGGACAGAAAAGCCGGCCCCTTGGCATCTCTCGGACATTTGAGTCCAGCCTGGGAGGGAGGGCAGAAGGGAAGAAAGAAAGTAGTGTGAGTTTTTATTTCTGTCTTCTTCCTGCCACTTCCCCCCACTCCACACACACTTTGATGAAAACAAAATCTCTCCCCTTTTCTCTCCTTCACCCTCCTCCCCCTTTTTCCTGGCTCCTACCACAAGCCTCCTGGAATGCAAATGAGTTGTATTATGCAAATCTATGCAAATAAGGCTTAACGAGCGGAAGGAGGGGGCAGAATGCCTAATGAGTAATGGCGGAAAGGTGCAGATGGAAGATGGCAGAAATGACCCCCTCCTCTTTGTTCCCACAGCCTGGAGGCTTGCTGGGGTAGTGGGGTATCCGCCCTCCCTTCTGGCTGAGAAGAGGCCAAGGCCCCATTGCTTCAGCTGAGAAGGCCTGGGATGGCCTTGGCTGTAGGTAAGGGACCGGAGAGCTTGGGGGGAGAGAGGGTTCAGTACAAAGGATTCCTGCTCACTTGCACAGCTTTGCCCAGAGACTCTGACATGCCAGCTTCCCACCCTTCAGCTCCAGGTGCTGAAAAGAGGGTGATGCTTATGCACATCATGGCTGTGCATCAGAAAGAGGATTCCCAAGGGAAGATTCCCAACCAGACCCAGGTTCTTCCTGGGAGTGGGGGGTAAAAGCTGTCTCTCTTTGTGCTGTAGAAGGTGAGGGTTGGAGAGGTTGCCATAGCAACATAGCATGAAACACCCACCTCCCCAACATCCAGCCCCAGAGGACCTAGGAGTTGGGGGGGATAATAGATTGACACCCCCTGGTGCCCCCACCACCTGGCACTGCCAGCCGGAGATGGCGCCATCAAATCCTAGAGAGAATGGCCCCTTTGTTTCTCGGCTCACGATGTTGGGGGAGCAGGCTGGAGCACACAGAAGGGCCTTTCCCAGGCCCTGTTCCAGTTTGCGTGACTCTTGCTGGCCTCTGGAGAATCCTGTGGCCATCCACTGGTCTTTGTGCCCTGGCAGATGGCTGCCACTGTGTCTTTTCTCTCATGAGCTTGCCAGCTACTGCTAGGTATGCCTTCCCCTGTGCTTCCCCCTCCAAGCCTCTCACACAGAGATGGTAGTCAGTTGCACCCCTTCCTGGCTTGTGTGGACATCTCATATGCCCAGATGTGCATCCTGTTCTTTTTTGTCAGGGGCAACCTGTGAACTCGCTCTAGCAGCTTTAGGACAGTTCCATCCAACTCAAGCAGGGAGACCCCCAAGGGAGGCATCAGACACAATAGGTGGGCCAGGCTGAATGTAGCCTGCATTGGCAGGAGTTGGCATTTCCACTAACCAGCAGAGTTGGTCACACCTCTTCCATTCTCTGGGGATCTGTAAAATGAGGGATAGAGGACTGATGACATCTAAAGCTCAGTTTAGCTCTACCTGATCAGTTCACTCTATATCTTACAGGAACTTAGGTTAAATCCTTCCTGAAATCTAACTCTCATCCTTCTTACTGCTAGAGAAGTCCCTGCCACTCAGACTCCCCAACGTAGACAAACCCTACTTCCTGGAGATGGAATGCCAACTACCCTCAGCCTTTCCTTCTCCCTGAAACTCCAAAGCTGCCTGAAAACACATCCCACACATTAAAAAAGCTAGAGTCTCCTATCTGCTCATGCAGACAGGACTCCCTCCTAACCCTCTCAACAGGGGTCAACCACAGCCATCTCACTCACCAGCCGGGAGCTGTCCGTGGTGCTGGAGGCGGCTTCGATGCACGAGTGGATGACAGAGGGTGGGAGGGTGGTGGGGGACCCATCCACCCCAGGTGAGAAGTTAAAAGGAGGGGAAAAAGCAGAAACACGGAAACAGTAAGGAAAGGAGTAAATGCATTCCTGAAAAAAGTTTCTCCTATCTGAAGATCTCCAGCTTGCCAATACTACTTTGGGAAGGAAGGGCACAAAAGTCATGGAAACTCTGAACCTCCCACCCCTCCATCCCTAATGACTAAAGCAGCGGTTCTCAACCTGTGGGTCGCGACCCCTTTGGCGGTCGAACGACCCTTTCACAGGGGTCGCCTAAGACCATCCTGCATATCAGATATTTACATGACGATTCATAACAGTAGCAACATTACAGTTATGAAGTAGCAACGAAAATAATTTTATGGTTGGGTCACACCATGAGGAACTGTATTTAAAGGGCCAGAAGGTTGAGAACCACTGGACTAAAGTGTCCAGGATTATCTCGCTCCTCACTGGATCCTTTCTAGAAATTCACAAGGAGATGGAATCATAGTTTCTGCCCTTGGGGAAGAGTTCAGGTAGAAGTAATTGACAGGGTACAGACCTCGAAGCTCCATCCTAAATTCTAAGGCTCCTACAAGGAATTTACTAATAAAGATGAGGAAGATACACAATCTGCCCAATAGTATAATAGATATCAGGAGCTTGAGAGGAAAGGTAGAGATCGGAAATAGAGAGCACACGCACGTGTGTGCATGTGTCTCACAGGCAGAAAGATAAGCCTCCTAGTATATCAGTGGTTCTTAACCCTAGTTCACATTAGAAACACCGAGGGAGTTTTTATACAATACTGGGGCCTCAGCCTCATTCCCAGATACTCTGATTTCTCTGGTCTGGAGCTGAGCCCAAACATCAGTACTTTTAAAAAAGCTCCCCAGGTGATTTTAGTATGCAACCAAGTTGAGAATCACTGTCTTGGGAGAAAGCAGGGGTTAAGCCTGCTCTGGTGGAGGAAGAGGCAAAGCTAGGCCCCGAAGAAGGAATGAACAGGGAAGAAGACAGGCATGTGACTCCTCTCCTAGGGCTCCCATTGGCCTGGAGACCAACTCAGGTGGTGGGCTTGTCTCTTCTGAGCTGTGAAAGCCCAAACCACTCCAAGGCAATGAGATGAACTGTCTCTCCACCCCAGTCCCTGAGCAGAGACAGGAATGGGTGCAATGAACATAAGGGCGTGCTGCTCCCCTTCACCCAGAAGGTCCCCAGGGAGGCAGTTGTGGAAGGTAAACAGCAATAATGGTCTCTTTCAGTGTCCAGATCCCAACCCTTCAGCCCAATTAGCAGACACAGCAAACAGCAATTCAGCTGCCTTCAGCTGCTGTCATAACAAATTCAGAGCAGCCTTAATGGGGGATTAGGGCAGGAGAAGGCGGGGTATCACTCTGAGTCCTGGCAGAGCCTGGGTGGCAAAGAAGGGTTCCCCTTTTCTCTTACCTCTCTCCTATGTCAATACGCACCCACTCACCTTTACCTGCCAGAGCCCTACTCCTCATGCTCCTCAAAGCTCCAAGAATATTTTTATAGTTTTGTCTCTTCTTTCCCTCCAAAGACTTTAAATCATTAACCTAAAATCTCTTCTCTCCTAGGGAAGTTGGCATACCCTGCTTCTGGGTGAGAGAGTGCCACACCTCCAGCTCTGAGATCTCAACAGCAAAGGGAAGAGGTGGAAAGGCCAGCCTGTCCCCAGAACATCGGGCCGGGAAGGAGGTAAAGAAATAAGTATCAGCATTCCAACTCCCAACCCTTGGAAAGCGCAGACTCCAAGAAGGACTTGCAGATGGAGAATGGGGTGGGGGGGCGATGCTTCTCTGGTGGGTTACCAATTTGGGGAATTCAGTTGGGAGTCTCTACTTGGTTTGTTAATTATACCTACTACCTAACTGGTCCTTTAATTTAATAAACTGTGTTTTAGTAACTCTAGAAGCTTAATGGAAAAACTTGGAATTGTCACTTACACGTACCTTATCTCTCTATCTACATAAGTCAGTTTACCAATCACAGGTACTCTTACAGACAAATGGTAAGATCCATTTAAGGAGAAAAACACAATGGCCACTCTGCCATGTGGACTCCAGCCTCTTCCCTTAACAGGCTTCCCAAGGACTGTTGTTGATCCTCTGCCCGGGCTTCAGACATTGCCTACACAGGCCCTCCCCCCCCCCCCTTGACTCCCAGAGCTATAAAAGCAAAATAAACTTCCTCCAGTTTAAATGCTTTGAGCTCCTCAGTCAAGAATATGCCAAAGAGCTGTCCTCTTTGCATTCTGATTTCTGTCATAGGCTTTCAAAGAGTC
>NW_005871259.1:1490262-1492920 GCF_000147115.1 Myotis lucifugus | reverse complement strand
CTAACTGGTAACTGGTGAGGCCCTTCCCAGCCCCTTTCAAGCCAGCTTTCGTGCACCCCATTCCATCAGTTCTCATCTTGGGTTCAACTGGAGGAGGTGCTATTTTGCATAAAGTTTGGGGAAGGACTCAGTGGTCACTGTAATGTCTGCATTTGGTAAATCCACTCCCCCCCCCCCCCCCCCGGCCCTTAAAGGGGCTGTTCCTCTGGGGGGTCTACACCTGTACACAGCCAGGGATTCTCATCTCACAGTGGAGCTTCCTGCCCACCGGGGATCACACTCAGCCAAACTCACACGAGGGCACACACCAGTCAGTATCTCACCCTCACATGCAGACACACACAGCTCACAAGCAATCACCCATCATTCAGACAGCCCCACCAACACACCTGCAGGCACACATCAGGCAGACACAAACCCTCACCCTGACATCCTTCTGGCCTCTGTCCCCCCTTTCCACTGCAACACCTGTTTGTAGAATGTAAACCCTCAACCCACCAGTTCCCTTGGGCTACCTATTCTCTTTTGGGGATTCTGTAGTCAAATGGGCTAATGGGACACAAGGATCATAACCTAAACCCATTGTGCTTAATAATACAGGTTCTAAGTCTCATGTGGATGAGCCTCATTAGATCCCAAGTCCACATTTTCAAACCAGACTACATGAGAAGTTAAAAAAAGGGGAGGGGGCTTTTCTTTTTTGGCATCTTATCAGATGCCAACTCCCTTCAGCCCATGGTCACCACCAGGCTTGCATCTGCACAGACCTTCCCTCTTCCCTCCTCAGCTCATCCCCATCTCAGTCTCCCTGCCCCACCCTCTCCAGATCCTCTCACGGCAAGTGTAAAGCAGTGGAGAAAGCATTGGGTTTAAGACCAATGAGTGGCATAGCACCTCATTTGAGCCTGTGGTTCCTCATCTGTAAAATGGGATTAAGAACAGCTACCGCACAGGGTTGGAGGATCAAAGCCAGGGGCGTAGGCAGAGCACTGTTACCTGAAAGTATAGTGTGGTATTAAGGAGTATCAGTCCCTCCTCCGAACCTGCTCCCTTTCTCCCTAATCCTATCTCCAACCGCCACCCTCAAAAAACAAGACCCCCCAAATTCCAAACAGCTGAGAAAGCAAGAAGCCATTAACCTCCCCTTCCTCCAATCCTCTGAAGCAGTGGTTCTCAACCTTCTGGCCCTTTAAATACAGTTCCTCATGTTGTGACCCAACCATAAAATTATTTTCGTTGCTACTTCATAACTGTAATGTTGCTACTGTTATGAATCTTAATGTTAATATCTGATATGCAGGATGGTCTTAGGCGACCCCTGTGAAAGGATCGTTCGACCGCCAAGGGGGTCGCGACCCACAGGTTGAGAACCGCTGCTCTGCAGGAAGAAAACGTACTCTAGGCTCTCTGAAGCACCAGAGTTTCAGTTTGGAACCCCCAATATTTCTCCCACATAATATATAATTGAGTAATAATTTTCTACCTTCAAAACCAGTTCCTGAGAGGAAAATGTAAATTTACATGGGAAGCTGGAGTTGTACAAAGTCGTTTTGTCCAGCTGGCCTGCCCTCCGTTTACTCCTCACTGCCCTGCCCCGTGTTCTGGAATGCCAGGAGGTATGGGGTGGCGGGGGGAGAGGGAATGAATGCAGAGGGGGCTCCTTCTAGCTGTGGCCACATTTACTTTTATTTTACCAAATGACTCGACCATGCTCCTCTCCACTGCGCCTAAGCACCCTTTTGCCTAAAATATTTAGGTCAGGCCAGATCAATGGACTCTTTTAGGAATGACCCTGATTAATCTAATTCCTTGCTTTCTTTGGGCAGCATAACCCCTAAGCTACAAATTCCTTTGTGTTTGAGCTCTTTAAGGCCATTTGCTCCTGGGGATGAGAGAGAGAGAGAGAGAGAGAGAGAGAGAGAGAGAGAGAGAGAGAGGAAATGGAGTGGGAAGGTGGGGTGTCCTGAAAGACCCCACCTCCACCCTTTGGTCAGGGAAGACAGGGCTGGCATGAGGAGCTTTTCAAGACATCAGGCTCAGGTCCTGGGTTGTGGGGAGGAAGGAATATGGACACAGGGGGCTGAGACATACTCTGCACTCACTGCCCCAGAACCCAGGCTGCTCCCCAGCCACTGTCCTCCTTTCGAGCAACCCCACCGCCACCGGGACCTCCAGCCCTGTCTCCACTTTGCCACTCCCAGCTCCCAGCCAAGCCGGGTAGACCTGCATGGCTTCAGGGAGCCAAAAAAGCAACACCGGGTTCTCCGCTCCCACCCCCGCCCCAGCTGCGGGCAGCCGCCGGGAACCTGTCCCAGAACCCAGCGGGGAGGCCTGGGCCGGAGCCCCGGGTGCGGTCCCGAATAACCGGCCACCAGGTTTCAACAGCCCCTCCCCTGGAGCAGCTCCCCCGGCAGCGGACCAGCCACAAGCTGCCAGGAAAGGCCCCTTCCCGCTCCCGAACTCAGCGCGCCGAGTCCCTGGGCCGGGCCGGGCTCGAGCGAACGGAACTGCGGCTCCCACCTGCGCGGAGGGCGGGACGTCCCCCGGACCGGGGCGGTCTGGAGGCTGGCGGGCCGCCGGGTCCTCTGGTCGCCTCCTCCGGCCGTGGGTCCCGAGGCTGCGGACCCTCGCTCGGGCCGCCCCCGCTCCCTCCCCGGC
>NW_005871259.1:1489067-1489899 GCF_000147115.1 Myotis lucifugus | reverse complement strand
GCCCGAGGCAGGGTCCACGGATTTAGATGGGGGGCGGACCAGAGGAACGGAGTCCGAGACCCGAAGGCTCGGAGGCACCGGGACACACACCACAGAGACCGAAAAAGGCGTGGAAAGGACACGACGGCCGGTGGCACCGAAGTCCGGGGATCGCCCCCCACCCCCAAAGCTTCCGACGCCGCGTTTCCCGCTCCCCATTCGGGCCTGAAGCGGGAGCTCCGCGGGTCCCGGGAGGAGGGACTCGCGGCTTTCGTACCAGCCGGGAGGACCACAGGCGCCGAGGCCAGGCCTCCGGACCCAGCGGGTGGAAGTGGGAGTGAGGCCGGCCCACCGTCTCCCAACTCGCGAAGGCCGTGGGAAAGGCTGCATCCAGCAGCCGACTAACGGGGGAGCGGGCCGCGAAACCCGGGGTAAAGCCCCGGAGGCGCCCCGGTAGGAAACAGGGAAATCCCGGCGACCCAGAGAGAGGGAGGCCGGTAGGGTGGGGTGGGGGTGGGAGGCGACCCAGGGATTCCCAACCAAGTCTCTCCCGGAGAGCAGAGGGCAGAGACCCTACCCGGGGAGGGAGCCCGGCCGGCGCCCGCGATGGAGTGCGGGAAGGAAAGTGCAGGGAGGGCGGGCAGGTGAGCCGAGCCCCAGGCCCCGCAGGACTCCCCAGAAAAGCGGCATGGTATCCAGAGCTCCAAAACCACCCGGGGCGGTGAAAATGGCCGGGGTCCTAGGTGAGAGGTGCTCTGGGGGTTGGCGGGGGTTTCGATCAGGAACGAGAACCGTTCCAGAGGTCTCGGGGACCCCGAGAAAGGCGTGGGGCGCGGCCGGCCCCTCGCGGCGG
>NW_005871259.1:1477531-1488656 GCF_000147115.1 Myotis lucifugus | reverse complement strand
ATGTTCCATTTTGGCCCTAGGTGCACTGCACCAGGACCAGGACTCAAAGATGGAAAAGACAACCAAATGATTGGAGACGATCCCTACCTGCCTCCTCACATTAGGATATTCTTTGTGCTTCCCGGGTTCCGGTTCCTCCCAGACTGTGACCCTAATCTTTTAGGACGGGCAGAAACCTTGCTTGTTGGTTTCCAACCCCAAACAGTGAGGGATTCTGGAAGTTTGGGACTCCTATTGGGAGACGTGGAGTCTGATAGAAGCTGGGCTTCCTTTTTTGTCGTGCAGAAACGGGAATAGCTCTTGTACCTGTTCACAGCACCAAAGTTCCCGGTGGGAGAGGCCGGAGGATCCCAGCTGGCATTAGCTTGGGCAACACCTGCAGATTTTGACTCAGTCACGGAGGTCTTCCTTTCCTTTCTCTACCGTGTGCGCCTGCATCCCTCAGGCCTGGTCCCTACCCCTGTTCCATCTCTGGGTGTCTGGAGAGCTGGAGTAACTGGGAGCAGGATCCCTCTTCAGCAAGGTTTCAGGTTCCCGACCTGGCTCCCCATCTGGCTGAGAGAATCAGAGCCCCCGTAAGGCCAGCCCGCAGGCGGTATTTGGGTTCTTTGGGCTGGAGAGCCTAGCTGAGCCTCTGTGCCCACCAGGGAGCAGTTTGAATCCTTGGTCCTGAGATAACTTACACTCCCTGACTGTACTTGGTCCCTTTTCTAAAAAAATAAATCAATCCTACAATTTAGATTTGCAAACCTGGAGACTGTCAGCTTAATATGGGCTGTTCCTATCACCAGGGATATTTGAACACTACACCAACCAGGGTGCACCCCCAGAGTACCCCTGGTTTGGTCATCAGGCCTGGCTGGATTGCTCCCATCTCTGAGCAGTCTGGGACAAAGCCACAAAGCCAAGCCTGAATGCTATCTGCCTGGGTTAGATGCAAGCCAATGGCCAGTGGGTTTCATCTGATGCTTCCCTCAAAGACTGCAGCATGTCTGAATAACTGCTGCCTGACTGAGGTGGAGGACACTGAAAACTCGGATAAAGCCCCGGGACTGAGTGCTTCCCTCCCAGAGCACAGTGTGGAGCGGAAGCAGACTGCCTGGTTCCCCCGGTCTAGGACATTCTCAGGACTGTGCTGGCATAGCTTCTCCCTGTCAGTCTCCACAGTGTCCCAGGGCCCTTACTCAAGGGAAAGGCTTTTTAGAAGCTTCCACAGTGTCCATCTTTCACCCTCCCAGATCTGGGAGCACACCAGCCAAAGGCAGGCAGGGAAGGAAAGGGCCAAACTGTCTACTCCCTACTTTGTTTCCTCCTGCCCCTCCCAGGTGCCCCTACAGCTCAGAATGGAACATTGTGGGAGCACGGGGGTCCCTGAAGGTATATCTACCCCACTAGGATGCTGCTAAATGTATTCCCTAAGGGCATCCCCCATACCAGGCCCCCGAGGAACTATAAGTCCCCTCTGCCATTCCTCTTTGTGCCTACAAACCTCAAATATTTCTCAGTACATCACCTCACAACCCTTTATAGGATACCCAGTCATCTCTAGACATTCTGGCAATTCTCAATAGAGTCTACACTTCTCCAGACACACCACCAACTTTCCCTACAAAGACTTCCCCATTTGCCCTCCCACAAGATCCCTTCAAAGCTCCGTAGGGGTCCCCTTTCTTCTCTGTCACCAATTTCCAACCAATTCTCCTACCCTTTGTGGCACCCAATCTTATCTGCATGGGACCGCCCTCTCTGATGAAGTCACTGGTTTTGTCTGGGTGGACGTGAAACCAATGGCCCACCACTCCTGCTCAGGGATGAAGGTAAGCAGGGCATCTGTCTTTATTCCAATGGAGATGGAGTGATAAGACATGAAAGGACGGAAAACTGCCCACCATCATGCTCCTGGGATTTGTTTGTATAGTAAACCATGTTGCTCCAGTTTCAAAGAAGAAACTACTTCAGGTAGCAAATGAGACAGCCCCTCAAGGGCAGAGGCAATTTCATAGATATTCAAATCGATGGTATCCAACACATGCCTAAGACATAGTAGATGCTTGATAATTACAGAATTAATCGTCCTGGACAGGTAGCTCAGTTGGTTAGAGTGTCAACCTGATGTGCCAAGGTTGAGGGTTCGATCGATCCCTGGTCAGGGCACATACAACTCCACAGGTACTTCCGGCAGTACCACTTCCCGATGCTGACACGCTGGCACCCCCCCCCCCCACAGTGGTTTAAGCTCCCCAGTACCTATTCACCACAAGCCATGCTCCTCTCCTTTCTCACCTCTGTCAGCCATGAATAGATAGCTCTGCTCCCTTCTCCCTCATGGGCAACTGGCCTTCATCTCCTCCCTCTGGAGCCTATGAGAGAAGGCCAAAACAGTTCCCTGGATCCCCAATGCTTCTCTCTCTCTCTCTCTCTCTCTCTCTCTCTCTCTCTCTCTCTCTACCGGGCACAGGGGGGCCTTTCACTCCTAAGCCACCTTGTTCCATTCCCATTAGCAGTGACTATACAGGTCTTACTACAATCAGAGTAGAACAAAATCAGGGGCTGAAAGCTGGAAGAGACAGGGAGTGGGATAGAGAGGGTGTAGAGACAAGAGAGAACAGATGACACAGGGCCAGCTTTCCTTTTCTTCCACACACACACCACCATCAAAAAGAAACAAATAAGAAAATAAATACCCCAAAAGCCAAAGGTGGCCACCTACGATGACACCAGGAACAAACAGGCTTCCTGGATGCCCAGCACCTGTCAGGGAAGAGAATACAAAGGTTAAAGTCCTTTGAGTGACACCAATCTTCTCCCCTAACATCCCCCAGTTTCCCTGTCTTTCTCTCACCAACTCTTTTCCCCCAGTCTTATATTTTTAGGGCCTAGACGGTCTAAGTTTCTCTCTTCAATTGCCAGAGCTTGAGGCTGCACAGGGAGATAAGCCAAGCAAGAAAAGCCTAGACATGCGGGGAGGGCAAGGCTCCTGCCCAGGGCCTCTCCAGCTCCAGCTCCACCTTGTGTGGAGGATTCCACCCAGCCTCATCCCCACACCCTCCCTCCACCTCCATCCCAAACCTTAGGGTCCAGGGGTTTGGAGCCTGTGGGGGTGCGGTGGCCCTTCTGACTTAAACCTACAGGAATAACCTCTGTCCAGTGGACACTACCTCTTCAGAGATTTCTGCTGTCCGTGGCCAACAGAAGTCATGCTCAGGATAGAAGGAAGGATCTGGGGTCCAGGGTGTATTTTTGTCTGTCTAGATCTAATTGCATTGTACATTGTAAAGTGCTATGTAGTTAAGATATTGTCAATCATGTGTTATGTCTCTAGCTTTCTCCCCCATCTCTGTCCCTACCTATTCACCTGTCATCTCTCCATGCATATCACTAAGGATCAAGACATATCCTGTGTCTATCCATTTTCTTTCTCTCTTCTCTCCTCTTTTTCACATATACAAAACGGGTGAGTACAAAGCAGGGTTTTTTTTTTGTTTTTTTTTTTAATGTTAGTTGACCCAGATCCTAAAATTCTAAGAGGGGGGAGAGAGAGAGAGGGAGAGAGAGAGAGATGGTGAATCCTTTTTCCTCAAACTCAATTCCACAACTACTTTTTTGTAAAGTTAAGAAGGTAACCTGACTACATGTAGAGGAAATCAGAGAAAAGGAGGGCTGGGGAGCTGGGATAAGCCTCAAACCCAAGCTTTGAATGGCCCCTCCCCATTTCTCACACCCACAAACACCCACTTGACCCCCAGCCTCAGCTCTGCTAGCCCATCCATTTCATAAATTATCTTCATAGCAAAGAGGGGAGCAACCCAGGTCCCCAGCTTGCAGACTTGCTAGAAAATAGGCACAAGCACACTTGCCTCTAGAGTCTAGCTCCTGCTTCCACCCAAATAAGAAAGAGTCATAAGGTCCCTGGAGCAATAGTACCTCTCCTCACTGATCTCTGCCCTGCCCCCCCCCGCCCCGCCCCACAATGCCCAGGGGAAGGTGGTGCCCAGGAGCATGGAACATGTGTATGTGTGTTTGGTGTCTGGCAGCCTCAGCCTCGCCCAGAAATCTGGCCTCTGGGCTACCAAAAGTAGTCTGGGGCCCCCAACCTCCACTGCCCCACAATGGTCCCAGCCCATCTCCCAGAAAGCACTGTGTGGGTGGGGTCTAGGGGCGAGAATAGTGCCTTCTTTCTATATCCTCTGGCTTTTCTTGAAAAACAAGAAATTAAAAACCAAACACTATCAGATGGGTGTGATGAGGGCTACAGGAGGGTTCTCCCCCTTCGAACCTAAGCGTCTGCTCCCAACACCTCCCTGCCTGTAAGCTTCCCTCAGCTCCTTTCCCACCTGCCAGCTCATGGGGAAAGCAGAGAAGGAGGGGATGAAATGAAACTCATTCCTAGAAAATGTTTTTGGATTTTTTTTCTAATTCTGGTCTCCACTTTTTTGGAAATGTGGCTCCTTTCTTCCCATCCCCCCAGACCCTCAGACTTAGTCCTCCCCGAAAACCTGAGGCTGGGGCAGAGGAATGAGCAGAGCGAGGGAAGGTCAGAAGTCCAAACACAGAAGCATTTTCTCTTTCCTCCATCTCCTCCATCAGCCTTCCTGCCTCTCCTCGGGTGAGAGCATTAAGATGTTGGCGGGTTTTGTAGAGAGAAGGGCGGGGCAGATTAATAGGATCAGTAGCACCATGACCCTAAAGCCCCCTGAATCCTATTGACAAACTTAGTGAGCTGTCTCCCAGTTGGCCAGGGCGAGGTGAGGAGGGGGACCAAGAGGAGCTCTGGGGTAGCTGGGCAGGGCCGCTGCCTTGGTAGATGCCCAGGAAGCAGGAGGTGAAACCCCACTCTGCCAACTACTTCGCCACACACCTGCCTCGTCCCTTTTGCTCACCCCCTCAACCTTCCTCAGCCTTTCCTTTCTGTGATTATTGTACCCACCTCCATTAGTCAGAGGGCAAAATAGGAAGGGTAGGGGGCCCTAAGTGATTTTAGGGGATCCCGCCCCACTCCACCCCCAGCCCAGGTGTCTGAGGGGGTTAAGACTCTCCTGAACGGTCACTTACCAGGCTCCTGTGAGGACAGCCTGATCGGTGGCCCCGCTGCTGGACTGCGTCTCCCCCGGGCTCCTAGCCTCCTGCCGACGGGAGGATGCAGCTCTGATGACGTAGCATCTGTCTCTCCATTCAGGAATTTCCGTTTGCCTCTTTCTTTCTCTGGTTGATCTCTCTGGAAAGGCAGCAAAAAGGGGGTGCAGCCCCTGTCTGGAGATACCACCTCCACCAAAATAACAACACACTCCGATGAGCCCCCTCCTCCTTCCTTCTCACTCCCGTGTGGGAAGGGGTCTTTGTCATCTCTACGGTGCCCACCTCATCCCTCTGCCTTTTCTAACATGAGACAGGACGAGGGGCTGAGGGAAGCTATTGTTCCTCCAGGCCACCCTCATCCCCCGAGGAAGCGAAGCGAGAGGAAGGGTGCAACAGAAATGCCCCTGTCCCCAGTCTCCTTCCAGTTCTAATTCACTTGGAACTGGAGAGCATGATTACATGCTGTGTGTGCGGCTCACTGGGGAGCGGAGTTGTTCATGCTAAGGAGAGATGGAGGGCAAAACTTGCCATTTGGAGGTTCAGGGCGTTCCAGTCCCTCCTTCCCCAACCTCCCCCGACGCCCTGTCCCTGTCAGCTCAACTAGTCACAAATCCAGTTCTTAGTTGTGAAGGAGAGAGTGACAATGGAAGACGAAGGCTGAGAGCTGGAGTTGGGGAACAAGGTAGGGGGCCGTGAAGGCCACCGCTTGAGAGTCTAGACAAGAGGAGGGGTGGGACCACAGATTCAAAGTAGGAGATAAATTATCTTGTTCTTAGAGGAGGGAGAGCAACTTGGGGTTGGTTTCCAGGGCCAGACTGATATTTGGTGGAAGCTGGGGCCCAGAATGGTACAATGGTCTGGTCTTTTTTCTCTCTCTCATCCCCACCCTCAGCCCTCCCTTTTTCCCCTCCCACTCTTCCTGGCCTGCATGAGAACTCAGTCTGGGCTGGAGGTGACAGACAGCAGGCCTGCATGCTAATGAAGTTTGTCTCAAGTTCATTGTCAAAACCCGTCCCTTCCCCAAGGCCCCCTCCCCGCCTCTCCCATACACAAATCTCCTTCCAACTTTTGTCCCACAGACCTGGAGGCCACTTGAGTCTCTGCGGGCTCCCCTCTCTCACCCTCCCCCACTGCTTTCAGTCTCCCTCTCCACACCACCTCCCTCAACTGGGGCGGGGGCCTCTTCTGCTCCTCGTGCCTTCCCAGCCACCTTCTGGCCTGGCCATCACTAAGCTCTGAGAGAGGGATTCTGAGGGCTAAGGTCAGAGTCTGTAGACCTGATCCTTCTTTCCCCACCTCCAAGTAGGAAGACTTTGGGGAGGTGAGAGAAGGCAACAGACTGCCCTCACCCAAGGCTCCCTGCCCCCCATCCTGGCCCAGTCCCCCAATTCCAGCCTCAGCTTCCCCCTCCCCTCATTCCTCCCATGATGATTATTTTGCTCTCCCCTTGATTACATCTGCTTCACTAGCTCAGAAATAAAGATCCTTTGAGACTAATTTTGCACCCCCCCCCCAGCTCCCCACCCCTTCCCTCCCCCTTCCCTCTAGACCAGGACTCCCTTCAGCTCCTTTCTCACCGGCTGGAAGACATTGAGTTCCTTGTCTAGGGAGCTGTGGGGCTGATGGGAGGGGGTGCCAGTGGAATGGGGGGGGTGTCTCTCCAACTCTGGGACGTGTCCAGCAACTCAAACCTGTCCTTTTGTTCCTATAAATCTCTTCACACTGTCACCACCCTCTGGAGTCTGCCTTTCTCCCAGTAACCAGGGGATAGGGGAGGAGGACCCTCATCTCACTCCACTTCTCAATTCTAGGGCAACGAGGGAGGGGGGAGAAAAGGGAGAAAAAAAATTAAATCCCCCTTCATTAGCCAGAAAGGAAGCAAAAGGGGATAATTATAATTAAAAGCAGACAGCTGTGGATTGCGTCTTTTATGTTCCTCCAAGCTTCCTACCCACTTCTGCACCATCATCCAAAAATCTGCACAACTCCACCAGCATCTCCCCTGGTCCCTGAGCGTGGGGAGAGGGCTAGGAGACTAAGGCATGGGGGTTATTTGGAGAAAGGGAGTCCACTTCCTCTCCCCATAGACAGTGCATACTTAAACATCTCAACAGGCCTAGGAGATGGAGGTGCCCTCTTCTTATCTCCCAACCTGCACCCCCAAAGTGTGGGCCTGTGGGGGGTGGTCTGGCATTCAGGTAAAAAAATAACTAATTTGATAATTTGGGGAAGTCTTTGATTTTCCTAAAAATACTAGTAACTTATTCATAAGGATATTAATACTAAGAATTAAATATAATCTAGCATATCTCATTCAGGCATCTCTTTCCTCCTTCCTTGGGGTTGCCTCAACACACAGAAGGGCTCTCTGACAGCCAAAAGAGCTAGGATCTCTAAGGGGGTGTATTCTAACAGAGAGAGGGGCCTGCGTTTAGAGTACACAGAAGTGCACACGTATACTTACACACTTTACAATTTGGGGGTGGTGTTGCTAGGCCTAGCTCTGCTATTCTATGTATTTATAGAACTTGATCATAGGCCAGAACAGCAGGGTAATTATAGCATTATTAGCATATATGCAAATCAGGTAACCTATATCCGCTGAATGGAAGCAGATTATTATTTATTTCTCTCCCCCCTCCTTCCCTGGTATCAGCTCTGGCTCCTGCGAGCTGCACACCAGCAATTATCTGACATTGTAAGAGGGGGTGGCAGCCCTGGAAGAGGGGCCTGAAGGGAGGAGGACAGGGAAAAACCTCCCAGCGGGTTATCTCTCATTTTACTCAATGTTATTCTGGGAAGAGTGGGGAGGGGGCTCAGTAAGAATCCTCTGAATTAACAAAGGGGTGGGGGGTGATAGAGAGACAGAGACCTGAGAACAGAGACAGATGAAGCCAGAAAAGCTGTGAAGCAGTCCCAGAGATGGGGAGAGACTGACCCCCCAGTTCAAGGGAGTGGAGGAGCCAGAGACAGAGTCGCAAACTCACAGGGGGAGAGAGGCACAAAGGATGGAGGTTGGAGGAAACAGGGGTCTGTTTATCTGGAAGTGGAGCGGCGAGTGCTCCAGGATCGCTGGGTTGGGGGCAGCCTGGGGGCCCAGACCTTTCGGTCCCCTGCTGACCCCAGCCCATCCCACATTAGCACCTCCTTTGCACTCTCCCCACCACCTAATAAGAGGTCAAGGAACTCAAGCGCAGGCTTTTGGTTCAGTCTTCATTCCAAGCACCACGTGGGGAGCACAAACTGCACAAAGTCTGACCCTGCCCTCCTTCCTCCCCCGGGACTGAGCAGGAGCCCTCCTCTCCCTCAGGCTTGTCTGTTGTCTGTCCAGCCCTGGGCTCTCCAGCTCCATGTCCTGCACGGCTGGGAAGCAGGGCCCTGAGAGTCGTTATTGCTTCCCCTTCGTATTGTTCCCAGGACTTGCCCTGCTGAGCTGGGTGCCTCTTCCCTTGCCAGGCTGAATGGCATTCTGGTGGCTCTCGGTGGCCACGAACCAGCTCCTGGGATTTCAGAGCCTCATCCATATCCTTCCCTCCACCACTCAGAGGAGGCTTCCAACCCCAGGTGGATTAGGAAGCATCTCTGTGCCTGGCACCAGAGCCCCTAGCAGTGGTTCTCAACCTTCTGGCCCTTTAAATACAGTTCCTCATGTTGTGACCCAACCATAAAATTATTTTCGTTGCTACTTCATAACTGTCATGTTGCTACTGTTATGAATCGTAATGTAAATATCTGATATGCAGGATGGTCTTAGGCGACCCCTGTGAAAGGGTCGTTCGACCGCCAAAGGGGTCGCGACCCACAGGTTGAGAACCGCTGCCCTAGAGCAAGATATTGTATCTCCGTTGCTTCAAATATCTCTTTCTCCGGGTACTGCTTGCAATGTGGCCATCCAGCCCTCTCTGTTCCCCCCAAAAAACCTTTGGCAAACCACCTGAGGCAAACCTCAAAGAAGGCAATGCGGGGGGAGGGAGGATTGCTAATTCTGTGGCAGGGTCCAAGGGCCAAAACGCCTGCTCTTGTGTGGTGTCAGGAGGAAGGGAAGGGTCCCTGAGAGGACTGGACACAGACACCCAAAAAGACAGCAGCCAAAAACGAAATTTCAAGGCTGTCCTTAGATTTTTACAGAGAAATGAAAATGTGCTCACATAAATATATATAGACCAGCAAGATGGATGGGCTTTATCACCAATGACCACGCATCTACGATACGCATCTGTATTTGTATCAGCTCCTGGGTCTGGCTGGGTTTCTTTGTGGCTGTGTAAGTCAGAAGAGTCAAAGGGCTGAGAGGCAGTGAAAGAGACAACCTGGGCAGAGGGAGAAACCTACACACAGCAACTGAGACCCATAAAAGTGAGAGAGAAAGGGGCTGACAGGCACCAGAACCCCAGTCAAGCACAAGGCAGACAGACTGACAGCCAGCCCGCCCAGGGACCACGCTTGCCATTCTCTGTCCCACGTTAAAGACCTGGGATGTGGCCCTCACTTCTGCCTGTTTCTCCCCCAGCCTCAGCCCAGGATTTTGGCAGGTAGACTGGCAGCTTCAGCGGGCACACCCCTCTGCATTCAGCTGGAGTCATTTGGACAATGGATCGACCCCCTCCCAGTCCCAGGGCTGCCCTTCTCCACCAGCCTGGCAGTCTACGATGGGGACTCACCAGCATCCCTCTTTTGAGCTATGTACTTTCCTACTTCTGTGGCTCTCCTGTACAATAACTGAGTTCCAAGCCTATAGAGCCCTGTGTGCGCACAGAAATATCTCTTCTCTCCTCCAAAATGAATCACCCTGGCAATCCAACGGGACATCTGGGACCACACATTTCCTGCCTCTTGCCCAGGGGTTGTCAGGAGCTGTCTGTGTGAAGCAGGTCCGAGCATGGTCTCTGTGTGCTGTCAGGCTCCACCATCAGGCGGGCGTATCTGGCCACCACTTGCTCTACTCCTGCCAATGGCACCTTCCAGACCCAGGACTTCAGGGGTGCGGTCTAGATAGTCTTTTACCCCAAAGTTCCCCTCCCCCTAAAGTTGACAAAATCACCCTTTTGGTGGATTGATAATATATCAGATACGTATGGTTCTCTGACAAGCCAGCCTTTCCCCACAGAGCAACCATGACGCCAAACAATCATGTCTGCCCTGGAAGGGAGATCGGACCTCCTCACTGAGCCCGAGCCAGCGCACCAGCCTGATGACAATACCCTGAGCTGGAGAGAGAGTTTCTACTTTCCATCTCCCTGGGTTTGGACTGTTCCCTATATTTGTATACACGTGTTACTTTTATCCCTGGAACCATATACATCTCCTCCTTTGCTCGTTTCCACAAAAATAACGGTCTCTGTGTGCGCACCTGGCCGAGCGCCAGAACTGTGTGTGATACATGCAGCACGGAACGCAGGCTGGCACACACAGCCGTGCCTGCTTGATGCTGTTAGCACCGCGCTGTTTTCTTGGTGCAGTGACGGTTCTGTTTGCTTCTCTAGGTCTGATGCTCATTTCTGGGACTCAGGCTCTTGGATTTGAGCTGGGTCCCTTAGCTAAACAAGTAGCCAGCATTTCCCGTCTTTGAAGCCCCTGCAACCTTGTCCAGAAGGTGCTGAGCTCTGGGCGGCTGTGTGTATGGCTGCTGCTGGTGAAAGCAGGCGGGTTCTCTTCCCATGGCCGTGCTCAGTGCTTGCTGGAAGGTCATCACTGACCATCGCCAGTCCTAACCTGGCAAGAAACCCTCCTGAGCTGCTGGTGTGTGCAAGCAGGGTCATGTCTGTCTGCAGCGTGCAATCGTGTGTGGTGTTGGGGTGTATGTACTACAGTCACATCTATGTCCATAGTCCGTATGTGCACGCTGTGTTGTGTGTGTGGCTGGGGCCTGCATGTGTGACGTTTGTGGATCTCAGGGTTCCCCCTGCGTGCTGTGGGTGCACACCCCTTGACTTGGCTGCGAGGTCTGGGTTCGAGGCCATGGTCTGCGGGCCCTGAGGCGTCCACGTTGTGTAGATCCTGTCCCCCTGCCTGGACCTGGGGACCCAAAGCCAGGGTGAAACCTGCCCGC
>NW_005871259.1:1439514-1476946 GCF_000147115.1 Myotis lucifugus | reverse complement strand
GCGAAGACATAGAGGTCACTTTCGCTCTTCGCTACCGCAGGCCGGGCCGCTCCCGGTGAAATAAAACCCAGGCCTCGCAAAGCCCGGCCGTCGGGGGCTCAGCTCCCCGCAGGTTCGCGGTCTTGGCCTCGCAAAGCCCGGCCGGTCCCGAGCGCGGGCCCCGGGGCCGAGCAATCGTGACCAAGAGGCGCTGGGGTAAGAGGGCAGCCCGCAAGCCGAGGAGCAGGAAGATGGGAGAGAAGAAAAGAGGGGCCAAGAACACGTAGCTTCTTTTTTTTTTTCTGATTTAGAACTGTCATGTGGACTTCTTTATTTTCATATGGGGGGGGGGTCAAAAGTGGGGGACATTGAGAAATGGGGAATGACTGTAGCTTGCTGCCTCTCCACTGTGCCTTCCTGTTTTCTGGTCTACAAATCTGTGTCAGCCTCAAATTACCTCCAATAAACAAATATATAACATAAAGTGTCCCTCTCTTTTAAAATTATACTAAAATAAAATAAAATATCCCTCAGTTCATTGAAATAGCCTGAAATAAAATACTACCCAGGTCACATTCCTCATGGAGTCTCCACCAGTCACCTGCTACATCTCTCACAGATAAAGTTAACGCACTCAAAAGTGTTGGAATTTCTACTTGGAACTGAGTAATTTGTGCCACCTTTCTACCTGTTCACCCCCTCCCACTTTCTTCATTTATATATTTATTTTCCGAGAATGGTGATAACTATGTATGGGAAAATACATGTTAAGACAGTTTGTGTTTATTTTTTAATCCTCCAAGTTAATTCTATACATTTGATACAATTCCAATCAGGCAGTACTTGTTCAAGAATGGCTGTAGGAATAAAGTCTTGGAAACAACTTAAATGCTGACATGAATAAATAAAATGTGCAGTAGTTAAAAAAAATTAGACATATATATTTTGAAAAGATTTTTAAACTGATTTTTAGAGAGGGAAGGAGAGGGAGAGAGAGGGGGAGAGAAAGAGGGAGAGGGAAAGGGGGAGAGAGAAACATCAATATGAGTGAAAAAATGGATCATTTGCCTCCTACATGGCCCCTGCCCAGGATATAGCCCAGGACCCGGGCATGTGCCCAGACCTGGAATCCCCCAACCAACTCAGCCACATCAGCCAGGGCTAGACTTATATTTATCAACATGAATAGATCTCATAGTATAATGATATTAAATTTCATTCCTAGCTCCATCACTAAACTAGGTGACTTTAGGCAAGTCGCTTACCCTCTCTAAACCTGCTCTCCAATTTTTCAAATGTTACAAGATCTCAATGATATTCTGCACATCAAAGTTTCTTTATCAACGACAAAGTGATCTATGGCTGCAAAATATCACACATATTGTAAATACCTTATATGATCCGACTACATCAGTGCCTCCTACTGCACCACACCTCATGCTGAATGGGTCTCCCATATGCCCCCAACTCGGCAGCCCAGGTTCTCCAGATGGAGGGGACCCTAGGCCTCCAGGCACTTGGGCTCTGGGGGATGGAGGTGAGTTAAGAGGCTGGAGGGTTGGGCAAAGTGGTTCATTATCACCTTACCGCCCCTTTCACAGTTTTCCCTCTTCCCTAATCCCTGCCCCCAGTTGCAGTTCACCTAGTCCTCCTCCTCCTCCTGGCTCTTTCTTTGCCTGGCTTTCAAGCGTGTGGAGCGTGGAGGGGCCCACCTGAGCTGCAGGGTTGGAGTGGGAAGTGGACTGAGATTACAGTGCAGGACTATAATTGGGAGTCGAAGAAGAATTTTCTGACCTTCCAAGGCAGGTGGCTCAATACAGTTCGTTCTCAAAGAAGAGTCCCCTGGCCGCCCTGGGGATGGAAAGGGATGGGGGCAAGGGGTGGTGGTGAAGACACTCCAGCACACCCAGCTGAGGGAGGGGGAGGAGAAAAAAGAGGCTCTGAGAAGGCATAGGAGAATTCTGATTCTTGTGTTCTCTCCAGAAGAGAGAGGCTTGCATCACACAGCTAACGAACTTCTTCCCAAATTCTCTGTGCTGCGGGGATTTGCCTGCTCCCAGAGGGGGATCCTTTCTAACAAGGTGCCCCCCCCAGCCCTGCCCCTCCTTCCCCAGAAGCTGAAGCCGCCAAAGGTTTGTGGAATATAATGGATCATTTTCCAATTTACCAGGGTCTTAGAGATTACGCCGCTAATCCCATCAAAGACCATCTGCTTACATTGTCCTTCCTGAGCCAAAATAAATAGATCCTTTACTCCCTCCACCTCAGCTCCTCTGGGGTATTGTTGCCAAAGAAAGTTGGACAAGGCCCATCCCATTTCCCCCTCCCTCCTGCTGCGGGCTGGACAGAAAAGGAGAAAACAAACTTAGTTTGTCTGAGGTGTGAAAGGTCGCTTATGCTCCTGACCTGCATTCTTCTCGGGAGCCTGCGATGATGGGAATGGGGAGAGGGGCGGGCCGGGGCTCTGGGGGTCTGCGAGGATCAGCCCCCTGCGGAGGTGTGGGACAGGCTGTTCCTCGCCCCACAGTCCTGCTGTCTCCGCTCCGAGGCCACCTTAGCCCCAGCTCATTTTTGGTCTCTTTCTCTCTCGTCTCTCCTGAGTTCCTCCCACCTGTGACGGTCACGAAAAATAATGATTAAAATTTAACTTTCCTCTCTCCCTTGGCAGAACTGTTGGGGAGAAGGACACAAAACCCCACATAAACACTAATTTGATTCCGTCTGAGAGTCATTTATTCTATAGGCTCTTCACATTGTCCTCTTATTTGTTATGGGGGTTTCGTAAATGTGGGGGAGCAGGAGGCTTAGGACAAGCTTCTTGGGAAGCTTACGGAGATCAGGCTCAGGAATGAGATCGTGCAAGTTATCAGTAAAAGATGATAACGGCCATAGAAGAGAAATGGAATACAAAACAGGGTAAGGGAGTGGGGGGCGGTGCCTCTTTGAGAAGGTGGCATTCGAGCGAAGACTTACCGGAGATAAAAGTTATTCAAAAGGGAATCAGGAGAAAGAGAGCTTCACACACAAAGAATAGCCCTCCCTTCCCACAGTTTCCTTCTGTCTTGGTCACTTCTGTTCCATTCTGTCCCCTAACCATCACTCTTAGCTATTTTCTAGTCTGCTCCAGAACTTAAAGGGGCTCCCCGCAGCCTGTCCGATCCCCTGCAGATGGCCCCCAGCTCTGCCCAACACACCTGGGCTCCCGCAGGGGCACATGTTTCACTTTAGAAAAGCAACAGACAGAAGCCGCACAGTCACGGGAGTCAGGAAGATGTCATTTTGAACCAATCCCAGCTCCGCTACCTGCTATGTGATCTGGGGTCTGGATCCTGGCTCTCTGACCATCCATTTCCTCATTTGTAAAACAGAGACCATGCCTAGCTCACAGGACTGCTGTGAAAAATCAAGGAGATATATACAGTTCCTGGTGGGTGCTCCATACAAGAAACTGTGCAAGACAGAGCAGGGACTGAGCCCCACACCACAGAGAAGTTAGAAAGGATTTGCTCAAGAAATTTAACAGGGATGTGTGAAGCATTTATATATTTAGGGACAAAGTATGAACTCCCAATCACAACATTTGTTCATTTGACAAGTGTTTGCTGGATACCTCTGGGTACAAGGCACGAAGAAACACACAGGGGAATGAGGCTCATGCCCTGATTAAAGGGTGAAGACAGGGACACAAATTACTGGTGTACATAGCAGAACATGGTGTGTGCTCAGAAAATGAGATAGAAATTCTACGGAGAGAGAAAAAGATAATGTTCACTTGGGTAATGTGGAGTCAGGAAAGTTTTCATTAAGCAGGAGCTGGGCAGTCCTTGAATGGGCAGGACCCGGACCTGCAGAATGTAGGGGAAAGCAGAGAAAGTGAGAGACCACACTTGACAAGAGAGAGTGCTTATCAATAAGACCTCAACATTTAGGTAACTACAGCTCACTGTGAGTCAATAACATGATATAACTGCTTAAAGTGATTGTGTCTTTGGCTCTAAGAGCAGAAGAATCACATCTAGATCAAGAAAGGTGAAAACTGTTACTATTCTGTGAAAAGGTTTCATCTGAAGTGAGATACTGACATATGAGAGGGTTGAGAAGATAATTAGCCAAAAACAAAAAAAACACACAAAACAACAACAACAAAAAACAAACAGTGAAGGGGCTGGGCTCTGCTACACACAAGGCGTGTGACCTGTGGGGGTTACTTGACATGTCTCATCTTTGTTTTCCTTATCAGTAAAATGAGAATGCTATTTACTGCACAAGGTTCGTGGTGAGGTTAAATGAGTGCCTAACACATGAGAAATACTTAAAATGCTTCTTCAAAAATAAAGCATTGTGAAAAAACTGCTGGATGCCTGAGACATGGTATCTGTCTTTACTTATTTAATGGGCCAGGCCCTGGCCAGGTAACTCAGTTGGTTAGAGTGTCATCCTGACATGCCAAGTTGTGGGTTCGATCTCTGGTCAGGGTACATACAAGAAGCAACCAATGAATGCATAAATAAATGGAACAACAAATCCTCGATGTCACTCTTTCTCTCTCTCCCTTCCTCCCTTTCTCTTTCTCTCTCTCTCTCTCTCTCTCTCTCTCTCTCTCTCTCTCTCTCCAATAAATAAATAAGTAAATAAATAAATATTATTGAATGGGCCATCATGAGAAGAGGGACAGACTTACTTAATGGTGCAGGAGAAGAATCAGTGAATAGAAATAAGCAGATTAGGGTTGGCATGAAGAAGAATGTACAAATGCCTGGAAAAGGCCAAATATAGAGAATGCTAGGTTAAGAGTGGCCCCTCATCAGAGATGTAGATGAAGGAATTTCTGTTTGGTTAAGTGGTTGAACTAGCCAGTCCTACCATGTCTCCCCAGTGCCAAGATTCTAATCCAAAGCAGTGGATATGTCAGCTTAAACAGAAAACTACAACCTCCTTGAACGTTCCATGAAGGCAGGAACCATGCTCATTTGTTTATTTCTCTATGAAGTGCCCAGAGGAGTGCTGGGCATATAGCAGGCATTTGATTGATATTTGTTTGATGAGTAAATGAGACAATGCATGGCAAATTTCTTGTAAACTGTAAAATACTGCAGGTGGTTAGAAGTGGCAATGATAATGGCTGATATTGTGTTCTGTTTCAAGTGCTTTATTTCTTTTTGTTTGTTTGTTTAAATATATTTTCATTGATTTCAGAGAGGAAGGGAGAGGGAGAGAGAGATAGAAACATCAATGATGAGAGAGAATCATTGATTGGCTGCCTCCTGCACGCTCCCCACTGGGGATTGAGCCTGCAACCCTGGCATGTGCCCTTGACCAGAATCGAACCCAGGACCCTTCAGTCCACAGGCCAACGCTCTATCCACTGAGCCAAACCAGCTAGGGTCAACTTGCTTCTTTCTTATACCCTTTTGAGAGCTGGAACCAACCCCCGGTAATATGTATCTGGCTCCCTTCCAGGTTTTCTCTCCCCTGCCTGCTTCTGTGTCTTTCCCATTAGAGAGAGTGCCATCATGTGAAAGCACCTGTGCAGAGAAAAGGCGAATACCGAATACCAACGAAGTGCCGCTTCTTTCAGACAGCCAGGAAGAGGCACTCCTCTCTTGATTTGTTGTCTCATGCTGCCACCTGGTGTCCTCAAACCTTAGAATACCTTACCCTAGAGACCATATTTCACTCATTCACTCAGATGCACTTACTCAGCTCATTCATTTTTTATTCACGGATTTGCTTAATCTTTTGGCAAAAATATACTAAGCCTTCCTTCTGGCCAATTATGATGCAAGTCACCCCATCCCTCCGCTTGTTTCCAGGTAACCCTGTTTTCATGCTGCCCTCTGTCCCTTTCTCCCTGTTTAAAGAGACTCCAGCTTTTCTCCTCTAAATATCACAGATAACTCCAACCCACTCCCTCTAGCTATGGTTCAAACCCATTCCTTTTGCTAGCAGGAATGGAGACAAGGGGCTCTGCAATCTCTCCCAACAGTGGGTTTCCGACCTGAGACACGAGGTTGAAGGGCATGAAGAATGTCCACTGAAGCCCTGGCTGGTTTGGCTCAGTGGGTAGAAGTGGGTAGAGCATCAGCCTGCGGACTGAAGGGTCTCGGGTTTGATTCCAGTTAAGGGCACGTTCCTTGGTTGTAGGCTCCTCCCCATCCCGGGCCCTGGTTGGGGCTTGTGCAGGAGGCAATCAATCAATGTGTTTCTTTCACATCGATATTTCTCTCCGTCTTTCCCTCTCTTCTACTCTCTCTAAAAATCAATGGAAAAATATCCTTGAGTGAGGATTCAAAAAACAGCAACAACTAAACAAATACCCCCCCTCCACACACACACACACACACACACAAATAGTACACTAGAGCAGTGGTCGGCAAACCGCGGCTCTCGAGCCACATGCGGCTCTTTAGCCCCTTGAGTGTGGCTCTTCCACAAAATACCACGTGTGGGCGCACACGTACAGTGCGACTGAAACTTAGTGGTCCATGCGCAGAAGTCAGTTTTCGGAAAGGAGATAGACAAAACAGGTATACAAGACGAGTGTGGATGGGAGAGTTGGAAGGGGTCGACCTCAGCGAACGTACCTCAATCAGATTGAGGACGTTTTTAGCAAAGGCCAGCTTAGGAGTACCCTAATTAAGTTAATAACAATGTACCTACCTATATAGTTTAAGTTTAAAAAATTTGGCTCTCAAAAGAAATTTCAATCGTGGTACTGTTGATATTTGGCTCTGTTGACTAATGAGTTTGCCAACCACTGCACTAGAGCAATATACTCCAAACCGAAGATACGCAGCCTGGAGACAGGGGTCTTTTACTCCTGCAGAGTTGGAACTCCTTCTGTGGCACAAATGCGCCTCCCAGTGGTCATGCCAGGTTATGGCAATGTCGTCATCCCCCCCCCCCCGCCCCCCCCAAGGAGAGTGGGGCGAGGACAGGAAGAAAAGGGGCTGGAGGGGCTGAGCTGGGCTGGGAAGAGAGGTAAGCAAGCAGCGTCATTTAATCTGCACTGATGTGAATTTCCAAAATGGCGGGCACATTCTTATTAAAGTATAAATAGATAAAACCCATTTTGAATTGGTTTTATGTAGCCCTTCTATTACTATAATAACTAACATTTATTAAGCTCTAATCTTTGCTAGGCACTGTTCTAAGTGCTTTACTTGCATTGTATAGACCCCTCAAAACTCACAGAGACTCTGCAGAGAGATTAAGTAACTGTGCTGAGTCATATGAGTAGTAAATTGTGGGGCCAGGCCCTGAACCCAGATCCGTCTGTCTCCAAAGCAGGGAACATGGTGTCCCTCTATTTCTTTGGAATAGGCTGACAGGGGTAAAAGTAGGCAGAGTTTATTTATGTCAGAATCCAATGGAAAAAATAATCTCTCTTGCCCTGACCGGTTTGGCTCAGTGGATAGAGCGTCGGCCTGCGGACTGAAAGGTCCCAGGTTTGATTCCGGTCAAGGGCATGTACCTTGGTTGCGGGCACATCCCCAGTGGGAGATGTGCAGGAGGCAGCTGATGGATGTTTCTCTCTCATCGGTGTTTCTAACTCTCTATCCTTCTCCCTTTGTCTCTGTAAAAAAATTAATAAAAATATTTTTAAAAAAATAATCTCTCTTCTTGGAGTTAGCTCTGATCTCTTCCAGCTTGCTGGAATGTCTCCTGCCTACAGGGCAAGTTCCTTCAGAAACACTGCATAGAACCTCACCTGACAGAACCTGGAATTCAGAAGTTGAAGGATTAACAAGAATGGATCAAATGTTTATTTTGATTGGTTAAAATCAGTCAAACTAAAATTTACCCACAGAACGTGGCCTACTATTTTTTTAAAATCGATTTCAAAGAGGAAAGGAGAGAGAGAGAGAGAGAGGGAGAGAGAGAGAGGGAAACATCAGTGATGAGAGAGAATCATTGATCGACTGCCTCCTGCACAACCCACACTGGTGATCAAACCGTGACCGCCTGGTTCATAGGTGGACACTCAACCACTGAGCCATGTCGGCCAGGCTTGGTTCTGTTCTTTTTTTTTTTGCTTCTGTTCTTAATATTCTTCTACACATTTTCTTTTTGAGAACTTGTTCAACTGTCACTTCTATGAGATTACTTGCAACTCAATATTGTAAAATGATTGAATATTGGAGTTGGAAAGGAATTTAGAGATCAGATACTTCAGTCCTCTCAATCCATAGAACATAGCTGGATAACAGAATTCTGTAACTCAAAAGAACTTTAAAGATTAACTTGCTTAATTTATAAATAAAGAAATTTAGGTCTCAGAGAGATTAAATGATGGTCTTTTCTATTTCACCACACAATTCTGTGCAATTCAAGACATATCTACTGAGCTCCTACTTTGTGCAAAGCACACGTGGTAAGTCATATAATGGAGAAAGAACATGATATGAGACAACAGAAGAAAAAAAAGTTCCAGTTATGGATATCTGATTATTATATGAGTAGATTTAACTAGATTTTGAGGAGATTGGCACATTCTTGTTGTGTGTGTATGTTTTTTAATATATGAGGAAATAGTCTCAACAGATTAAGCGACTTGTCCAAAATGACATGTCCAAAGTGACACTGTGAAAGACAAGGCCTGGTCTAGAAGTCAGTCCTAACTGAAACTCCAGTGCCTTTTCTCTTACACCTCAGTTTACTGTCAGCTCTATTTCTCCCAAGTACTGTCCTGTATTGCCAACTGCCTGCTAGGCATTTCTAAATAAATGTCCATCTACGGTCTTGTTTTACCTAGTCAGTAGCACAACCATTCTTTTTTTGTTTGTTAATCCTCACCTGTGGATACTTTTCCATTGCTTTTTAGAGAGAGTAAAAGAGAGGAAGGGGAAGAGAGAGAGAGAGAAAGAGGCATCGATGTAGACATATCGATTGGTTACCTCCCACACGTGCCCTAACCCAGGACTAGGGATTGAACCTGCAACCCAGGTATGCATTTGACCAGGCATCGAACCTGAGTTGATGCTCCAACCACTGAGCAACACCGGCCAAGGCACACAACCATTCTTCCAGTTGGGATGGATCAACATCCAAAAGCCACGTATGTAGCTGGACAAGTGGAATGAAAAGTTAACTAGAAGAGGACGTTCTACCAAGAAAAGGCGGGGGCCTGCAAGCAGGCCACGTCAGAACAAAGTCTTGCACGCAAGACTTATTGTTCAGAGGCAGAACTTTCCTTGATGTGATACATAGTCCATGAGGGCATGGAAAGCCAGGGAGGGTACACTGCTGCAGGTGGAAAGGGTCTTTGTATAACAGGAAATTAATAGTGTAATGTATAACTTAGCTCTGATGATCTCAAAAGCATGCCTGTTAATCATTGTCACTTGCTGTACTCCATTGTTATTTGCTGTACTCCCCAAATAAAAGCCATGAGAGCTTTGGGGGCTTTGCTACTTGCCTGACTAGCGGTAGCCCTCTGCTTCTCTAAACTTAATCCTGCACGCCCAGCTCATCTCAGCGTCACCGTTCACAAAGAACATCAACACACGTACAACAACATACAACAATACACACAACTACAGCATACCTCAAACATATTCTGGCAATAGGTCGTATTGACTTCAAAATGTCTCTTTTGCCCAGGCCTTTCTTTGGTGACCATTTCTACTACCTGGGCAGAGAGCCTTATTATCTTAATACCGGTTTTGTCTTCAGTCACTGATAAACTTTAGAGCCTTAGAGGTTCTTTCACCCAAAGAGAGAATAGTACTCCTGTTCCTGACCATGGTCAGCCGGCTACTGCGCAGGGTCCTCAACCACTCTCAGGACAGCTGCTTTCCTATGAGACACCCAAGTAATTAGTAAGTTCAGTCGCTTACCACTCAACAAATGTTTACTGACCATATTCTCTGTTGCAGGCACAGTGCTCGGTAGACTGGAGATTTAGCTGCAGAGGGCTCCCCACTGGCCTTCTGCATTCCCACCTTTCCTGTCTTTGTTCACTGGCCTTCAGTAACTTCCAGTTGTGTTTCTTCATCTCTAACATGGAGATAATATCTTGAAGGGTTGTTCTGAAGATCAACCGATAAAATATGTGTAGAAGTATTCTGGAAACCAAGTGTGATATAGGTAAGGCTTTCTCCCTTGTTTCCAACTATGTAATACATAATTGGGGTGGGGGGTGACTCCACTATCATCTTTTAAATTACATCTTATACATACAAAAGGATAACTGTTATATGTGATATAAAAATAAAATTGCCCATAAATTTACCTTTAACCCAATAATTAGAACATTACCAATAGCATCCACCAGTTCTTCCCCATCCCATCCCCAGCCTCTCTCCGAGGTAACTACTAAAGAATTTTGTATTTATTATTCCTCCTCTTTTTAAAACGTTTTATCATATATACCTAAAGAATATGTTGTCTAATTTTGCTTGTTTTGAAATTTACAAAAATTATTTCAAATGTTTGCATTCTGGGATTTCTTTTTACATCCAATAATATGTTCCTAAGATTAATCTAATCCAGCTTCATCTTCTTCTCGTGGCCTTTTCAGATCACAAAAGCACATAGTGATCTTTCCCCTTAGCACTCAATGTTTATATAAAAAATGGGCTGAAACTGTACCTTCACTTTTCCTGTATCTTTAAGTGTCGTGTCATCACCTCAACTAGACAAACTCCTTGGAGAGCAGGGAGGCAGCTTGTCAGCACTGAATGGGGAGTTAGGAGGCCTGGGTTCCAGTCCAGGCTACACCCCCACAGGCAGTGTCTCAGCCTCCCTTCCAGCGTCGGAGCCTTGATCCTAACTGTGAGGAACTCCTGAGATGGTGGATATAACATATAGGTGAAGAAAGGCGTTCTGTGGAAAGTAATCCCACCGTTGTGATCCGAGATGAATTCCTAACGGGCAGGCTGTGGTGGGTGGCCACGTTCCAGGCCTATAACCTCTTTGGTGAAAGGTTTGAGTCCAGCCCTGTGCATCGTTCTTGTGCAGGTAGGTTAACACCCCTTCCAAATGCCGGAAGTAATACCCTTCCAAGGGAGTAACCCTGTTAACTATCTTATAACCCCCCCCCTCCCTTGCTTTCTCTCGCCTTCTTAATTTCAAATGCGTTAAAAAGCTGCAAAACTGTTATTCTCTGGAGCATTTGAGATCTTTCTCTCCAGGATATGTCATCAGTTTGGCTCAAAAAAAAACACAACTCATAAAAATTCTCTACAGATTTGGATGTTTCTTACGTCAACAAAATGCTTGGTAAACTGAGAAGTGTCGTTCTCAAATTAATATTCCTATTATTGTTGGCCCAGAGGGATCTCTGCACAAAGACCCGAGCTAATGGCTGAGTTAGGGGATGGGGTGTCCTCCCTCAGGGCAGGGACCGAGTTCGTTCGGGATCCTCCGGGCAGAACCAGGTCTGACGTAGCGGTGACGGAGGCCAGACATCCGGGAAGACTTACCAGGAAGACAGAGGGCGCTACCTGCCCCTCAAACTGGGCAGAGAAGAGGTTAGGTCCACGCATGCGCGCCTCCTTCTCTAGGTCTTGGTGAGACCCAGCCCAAACTGGTTCGCCGGGCTTCCCCCCACACCCTATAGGGGCTCAATCTTTTGTGTACGCATGCGCCTTTTCCGGGCTTCGGTTGGCTGACGATCCCATCCGTCATTAGGAGAGCCAATGAAATGAGCCTCAAGGTCCACGCCCCGCAGTGGGGGACACTGGGAGTGGGACCGGGTCTTTGTGGGACCCGTGCAGCGGTGGACCTAGTCCTAGGGGGTTGAGGAGTCTGTTCCGGCGCGGGCAACAGTTGGCTCCCGGCCGCCCAGACCATTGCCTTCTTTGTCATGTTACAGCCGGAGGGTGAATGGCGGGTGAAAGGGCCCGTGTGAAGGGCGGCGGGTTCAACTCTGCTTCGGGCAGTGTCGGAGGGGTGGTCGCCAACCAACCATTGAGCCCTGCTGTGCCAGGCACTGCGAGGCGCTTGGGAATGGCGGCCTCTGCTCCCCGGGGCCCTACGGGCTGCAGGGGAGGTTTGACCAGCGCTTTTATGCCTTCCCCCTCCTCCCCCTTCGCCTTAGATGGAGATTTCTTCTTCCCGAGATCTGAACGGCTCCATCGTCCCCGCCCATCCCTGGCCGCCAGCGAGGACTAGGCGCCAGCAGCCACTCTCAGCTGAGAGAGGACGGGCGCCGCGGCCGCGTGAGGGCGGGCCTGGGCGGGCGCGTGACCCTCCCGGTAGGCGGGGTCCCCCTCCCCCTTCGGCCCGGGGTGGAGTCACCAGCTCTTCCTCGGCACGTGGCGGCGGATGCGCTGTAAATAGGAGTGACTCTGGGCGGCCACGCTGCGGAGGCAGGGGCCGCGCTTTACGAGGCCAAACCGCCCGAACGAGGCCCAAGAGCTGTAAACACGTGGAAACGAGTACAAAGCACAGGGGACGGATGTTAAACACACATCACTTGACCCTGGAAGCAGTTCATCCTGGGCCCCCGGGCTGACATGAACTAGATCTATCCAGGAACAGCGCGAGGCCCGTGGGAGGAACCCGAGAGTGGCCTCTTACTTTGGGGCCTCGGGTTCACCAACTGTAACATAGACGCTGCGTCTCGTTATAGAATCAGCCCTGAGCCTTGGCTGGGCAGTAACACAGAGTCATTTTAAGTCTGTAAACCAGGGGTCCTCAAACTCTTTAAACAGGGGGCCAGTTCACTGTCCCTCAGATCGTTGGAAGGCCGGACTATAGTTTAAAAAAAAACTATGAACAAATTCCTATGCACACTGCACATATCTTATTTTGAAGTAAAAAAACAAAACGGGAACAAATACAATATTTGTATTTGCATGTGGCCCGCGGGCCGTAGTTTGAGGACCCCTGCTGTAAACAAACACGCAGTCTGTGCGGGCTCCAGTAGGAGCGCCGCTTTGGAGCCTGGGGTGGGGTCGCCTTATGCCCCTTTGACATCGGCTAGATGTTCTTGAAACAAGTTTCCACAATCACAAGGCTGGGAAAGTTACTCAGCCCATGGGACTGAGGGGTGGTGAGTCAGAAGAACATGAGGTACAGGGAACTGGCCTGGCCGCCTCCGCTGGAACAATCCGAATCCACCCTTTGCTTCCTGCCTCCCCAGAGCTCGCTCTTTGGGGAGTAGGAGCCCGGTGGGTGCTAATCCTTCAGTGGGCTGCCGACCGCGAAACCCAGGAAACTGGAACCCACACTTGTTTTCAGCCTCATCGGTGCTCCTGGAGCTGGAAAGTGGAAGAGAAGCTGCAGGAAGTCACCACGCCCTGGAAGGAAAAATCCTCCAGGTTCGTAGCGCTCCGTCGTTTACCGAGCGCACTTTCACATGCGTTATCTCGTGTTAGCCTGACACAGACTGTGTGCTGGGCACTGAGCCGGACGCACAAAGGGATGAGGCATGCACTTTTTTAAAGGAGCTTTCAGACCGATTTTAAAGAGAAAATTGAAACTAGTACCCACATTTTCAGGAAAAATGAGGCAGGTGCTATGAAGGGGCAGATTCCTAACACCCCATTAGAGAAGAACACAGCCAGCTGGGTAGGACAGGGGAAATAAAAGTTTTATGGAGGGAAAGTTGTAGGAGTAAACCTTGAATAACAGGAAAGTTTACAAAGATAGAAATAGGGGTGTAAGGCAGTGTTTTAGACATCTTCTTACCCAAGTCAGCTCATTTATTTTCATGTCTTTGACAAGTAGCAGTAATAAAAATGACACGATTGAGCACTTATGATGGGTCAGGAGTGGTTTTCAGTTCACTTAGAGGTATCATTTAAATCTCACAGCAACCCACTTACACAGGAGGCAACTGAGGCATGGAGAGGTCCATCTCCCAGTCATCTTCCCTTATCAAGAGAAAACGGAATGACCTCCAGGGTTGCACTGCGTGTCTTGCCTTTAGAACCAGATCTTCCTAAGGCTCCCACAACCCTCACCACCATCCCTAACCCTGAAATTACCCCGGGGAGCAAAGTACCACTTCTCCCCTTATGCCCCCGAGAAGGTACCCCTGAGCTTTCCCTTGTTTCCAACTCAGTTTGTCTAAAATCTCGGAGCCACTGGAGCACCACCATCCATCCAGTCAGTACTCCAAGCACGAGTTTGGGAGTTACTGACCCTCCTTCCTTCCCTTTGCTACCTTCACCAGGCAGTTTCCAAGTCCTGTAATTCTACCTCTCAAATATCTACTAAATTCATCCTCCCAGTTGTAAAGGACCCTGACTGGGCCTCAATTTTGCATTCCTCCCAGCTGGTTCTCTGCAGCACCAAGAGAGAACGTGTACGGGCAGGAGCTTTCTGAAGTGCAAATATGGTCACGTCCATCCTCTCCTTAAAATCCTTTGATGACCAAACATCTTCTGCAGAATAAAGTCCAGATTATGGCAATCAAGGCCCTTCCCAGTGAGGTTTCTGCTACCTCTTCAGCTTTATCTGCTATTCCTTTAACCTGCACCACAGTATTGGATTTCCTGAATGCACCATTCTTTCTCCCTATCTTACTTGCTATTCCTGCTATTGGGAATGCCTTCCCTGCCCTCATTTGCCTGGGATACTCCATGTCTTCAAAATTCAGCTCAAACACCTCCAAGGAGACTCCCTGATCTCCACTGGCTTGGATTTGAGTGTCTCACCTCTGACCCCACGGCCTGCTCGTGTCTGTTCTATGACACTGAACACAGACTTCTGACTCAAGACTTCTTGGCTCTTGTCCCCACTAGACTGAGTTGCTGAAAGGCAGGAGCTGCCTGGCTCCTCTCTATATCCCCAGTGCCTAACAAAGGATTTCACAGAGTACGTGCTTAATGCACGTTTGTTGCATTTCGGACAGAAGAATGACATGAACAAAGATACAAAGGATCTATCCAGGAATGGACTGGGCTGCCTGGCCAGTCCAGAGTCCAAGGGCTTACAGCAGGGATGTGTGGACTAAGCCTGGAAAAGAGGTTATATTGGTTCTTTGACGGCCCTGGGAGCCAGGCTGAGGCGTTGGGATTTCACGTGGTATGGTGAGCAGTGGAGAACCCTGAGGTGCTAGATGATCAGAACTGGGCCAAAGACAGGAGGATGGATTGGAGAAGGGGGAGGCAGGGATTAGAGAAAACAGGCAGCTACTAGCTCTGCTTACAGTCAATGAAACGGCAGCTTGGGGAGAGCATGCTCCTCGGGGCCACACAGCTGTTAAGTGGCAGAACTAGGAGCCGAACGAGTTCTGGACTATCGTCAAGTCCAAAGATCTGTACCTCACCACAGGGTTATCAGTAGATGGGGCTTCAAGGTTGTCCACGTGCGAATGGATAATCCATTAGCCAGGATAGGGTAGGTTCTATTGCAGGCACAACACCCAAACCTCTGTGGCTTAAGATGTTTTCTATTCACACAGTCCCCTGTGCTGGACACCTTGAGGCAGCTTAGCCTTCCAGGCTGCTCTGATGTGCCTCCATAGTTCCCACGACAGGGAAAGCACTTGGAGAACCATGTACCAGCTTTATTCTGGAAGTTTTATTGGACACACATACCAACCAGGATTCCATGTGAGAGGACCACACAAGGGTATGAGTACCGCATTGAGGTCATTGGATGTCACCTTGGAGGCTGCCACCACAGGTGTCTTCCTAAGGACCTTCTGCTCAGCTGTCTGTCAGCTCTGCTCCAGGTGAGGGAGAAGCCAGGTCAAGTTTGCCATGACCCTGGGAGGGAGGCAGATCACCGCAGTGTGCAGATGAGGAAACTCAAGGCACAAAGACATTCTGCAGTTTGCCTCACTCCATGTGCTCTTGCACCAACCTGCATAGGCCGCAACCAAAGCATTGACTGTGCAGTGTGGATTTTAGGCATTTGTAAGCCTACCTCTCTCACTGTATATCGGCCTCTCACACTCCATCTCTGCCTCTGCAGCACCTAGCACGGGCCTGGTGCAGAGGAGTGGCCAGATGTGTTAGCCAAGCCTTGCGCACTTCCCTCCACAGCCCCTGCACCAGCCCAAAGCATAGCTGGGCAGGGTGTGGGGAGGCGGGATTGAGAGTCACCTGCCCCCAAGGGCACCAGGTGGGAGGCCCTCTGGGATCTGTGAGGAGGGTAGGGAGAGGCACCCTGGCACTGTTAGGTGCTTCCAAAGGGAGGGGAGGGGCAGATGTCCCTACTGGCGTGAGCTCCGTGGGACCCCTGTGAAGGTGGACTTCATCTGTGCCTAACCTAGCGCCTGGGCAAGTTCCTGCCATGGGACAGTTCTCAGTCGTCGAAGATTCTCTACCGTGCGGCTCCCTCACTGCACACCATCCTGCTCCTGACCAGGCCTTGAGTGGAACTTCTTCTCTTATATCCCACGACCCCTCCTGTGACTCCTAACAGGGCAACCCTCCCTAGTTCTGGGGCTGCCTCTGCTTCTGACAGAGTACCTGGGAGAAATTCTCATCTGGAACCCCACGACAGCCACCTGAAAGTGCCCGCCCTGAAGGCTCCCGCCACTCTGACCCGGGTGGGGCCACACAGCCCCTCCTTCCCTCCTCAGCCCACCGCCCCAGAGAAACCAGAACCCAAGCCAAAGTATCAGAAACGTGTATTCTTTTTCTTTTAATAGTAAACCTCTTTACAACAAATATAGTGAAAGAGTTTTCAAACAAAACTCATAAGAATCTCGAGGACTTTGTCTTTCTTATTGTGTAGAATACTAAGAAAGCATCACCATACAGCACGAAAAGAAATATTGAAAACAAATCAACAGCCACACACTTGGACTCGCCCTGCCCAGGACCCAGGAGGAGCCCCAGGAGTGTGGGTGATTGTCGGGTTTGGGGGTGAGGCAACTCCGTGCCCTGTCCCCTTCCTCCCTCTGGGACTTGAATGGGGAAGACAGAGAGAATCCAGATTCTCCATATAACATTCCAGCGCCCCTCCCCCAATACAAATCCCGTTCCTTCTACCAACTGGTTAGAGGGTGGAGAGAGGTGGCAGAGGGAAGAACAGAGGAGTTCCCAGGCTCCGTGTCTCCTCCCCTCCATGAAAGCCCAAATCCATGCCCCGCCCCACCCCAGGGGATTCCAAAGAGTCAGTTAAAAATATATAGATATAGATATTTCTAGATACACTTTTACATCATTTCTGTCTCTCCAAACAAATAAATAATCAGCAAGAGAAGGTGCATTACTTCCTTCCTGTCCAAGGTGGGGAGGGCTGGGGGAGGGTGAGGGGTCAGTCTCGCTGTATTGAGTGCACTACGGGAAAGAGGAAATGGTGTTCCACTGGGGTGGGTGGGGGGCCCTCTTGCCCACTGTCCCTGAAAGCTGTGGGAAACCTGGGGAGGGGAGGAGCATTGGATGACTCCAGTGATTACTTTGGCAAATGCCCAGTTATTCAGAGGAAGGAGTGGGTGGAGGCAAATTTGGCTTGTGAGAGGAGGGAAAAATGAAGTCTGCACTTGAGGTTTGGGTTCCCAGGGACCCTTCTTCTGGCCGGCCAGGAGCCCCTACCCCCAAGAGAACTCTTGGGATACTGAACTGCAGAAATGTCACACATTCATTCACAAATCACCCCCTGCCCCCAGGGATAGAGAAGAAAGGACACACACACATCCACACATGGTAATCAAAAGCCAGGTTTGCCATTACAAAGCAGAGGGCAAAACTGGTAAATATTGCACCGTGAACTGCAGGGGCCCTCACCCCCACCCCGTGTTTAATGGTGGCCAACCTCAGCTTAGAAAGGTGGACAGACTCATGGCGGGAACAGCCTGAGAAGGGATGGCCAGTCGTTCAATGTTGATTGAGCACCGATCATTCATTCACCGTTCACTCGTTCAGCATTTACTGAGTGCCAGGCCTGGGCAAGGCTCTGGGAATGCACACCCACACGAGACCACATCCTCCTCTTTCATGGCCCTGATCAAGTCTCATCTATTCTTGAAACTCCCTCTAGGAACCTGCAGGAAGACTGGCCATGCTGTGTGCCCAGCCAGCAGGTGGGGTTAAGGTGTGAGGACGATGGTTCACCATCAGGTGAGGAAAAAGCTTCAGGGAGGAAGAGGAGCTTGAGGGTCACCCTGAAAGGGAAGAGTGTACTCCAGGGAAGGGGCTGTAAAGGTGTGGGTACTGGGCAGACAACTGTGCGTGGAGCTTGGGAGAGGCAGGGCGGCCAACTGCTAGATCCTTTCTGACGGGAGGACAAAAATATCAGAGCCGAGGGTGAGAACAGGTGAAGGAGCAGGCCAGAGGGAGCGGGGCTCAGGGAGGAGGGTCACGGAGCTGGAAGCCAGGGCTATGTGGCTGCAACAGCCACCTGTCCCTCTGTAAACACATCCCCAGGCACGTGCTCACACACACGCACGCACAGATGCCCTCAGAGCTTACTTCGCACAAAGATTCCTGTGTATGCCCAGACAGGCTAGGAGACCCACACAACCACACACACACATAAATACAAAGGAATACTTGGACATACAAACACTAGATGCCCTTGGGAATACACTCAGGTACATGTGCAGCCACATGTCCCCCTCTGCTTCTGGTTCCTTTCCTGCCTCGTGTTGGAATACTGCAAGTGGCTGGGTCCTACAGGTGGGCAAAGATAGTCACCTGGCACAAACTGGGCCTTGTCTACTCTGCTTTCCCACCAGGATGAAACCCCAAGGGAGTGCTACACCCCTTGGGCAGAGGAGCTGGGCTTATGTGAAGGAGTCTGCCTGCCCACGCACGTTAGGGTGAGGGGTGGTGTGGATCACGGGCGCGGGGCCTGCCCCCTCCAGTTTGACCTGTCATCCAGCCTGAGGTCTCAGGACCTGGGGAGGCGCAGAGAGAGGCAGACTGGGGGCTGGAGGAGGGGAGCAAGAACAACAGCAGAAGAACCTCATCTGTACAGTACGGGCGTTTGAGTCATTATTATTACAATATACTTTGACAAAAATAGAATCTCATTTCATATCAATACAACAACAACAACAAAAAAAAACAGTTTCCTGGACTGTTACACTGCTAACTTTTCCAAAGGTTGCTATTTACAATTACAGTAGCCAAGAGGGAAGGTGGGATACGGCCTGGGGGTGGTGGGGCAGGAGGTAGCCAGACAATGAGGGCGCCAAGAGCACGGAGGTGGGGTCTGGAGCCGATCCGGGGGCAGGAGCAGGAGCTGGGAGGAGGGCTGGGGAGAAGGGCCAAGGAGGAAAGAAGGGAGGCAGGCCTCTGCAGACCTCCAGTCCCCTTTCCCATCCTCTCACCCATCCCAACGTCCACTCCTCTGGGAATATGTACGTGCAAGGAAGAGCAAGTCCCCTCACTCACACTCGCCCCTGGATGCAAGGGTTCCGTCCTCAGGCATCCCGAAGTGACAAGACCCGCTCCCACCGAGTCACCTCACTCAAGTTCCTCTCCCCAGTTCTCCCTGCACGTTGTGGCCAGCTTTACGGGGCTGGTGTCCACTGAGGGCTGGGGAGCTATTGCACTGTGTCTTAGAGAAAACGCTGGGAAAGGGAAGGGATGCTGACTCACGCCTTGTCCCAGCCCTGTCCCTCCTCAGCCTTCTCTCTCCTCATGGCTCTTTCTCTCCAAATGTGCTTCAGTGGGGCGCTCCCTCACAGCCTCCCCACAGCCTCAGATTCCTAGGCAGCCTTCCCAGCCCAAAAGCTCAGCCAGCTCCCCCGCACCTCGGAGGTGCAGCTCACACAGAACCAGTGAGCGAGTGCTGTGTGTGTGCAGGGCAGGTGGGGCCAGGCTTGGGCATTCTGCCCCGTATGCCTGTGGCCGCAGGAGCAGCCCAGAGGCAGAAACCCCTTACAGAGCCTCTTCCTCGCTTTCCCCTGAAACACAAACCCACCGTCAAGCCAACTTTGGGGTTTCAGTCTATTGTAAGGGTTTTGTTGTTTGGTAGTTTTTTTGGTTATTTCCCACTATCTGGGGGACGGGGTGGGAGGGTCCGCATGCAGGGCTCGGCACCTGTCCTTTCCCAAAGGCCCCCTGGCCCCCCCCCTCCTGCAGCATATGTGTACAACGTGCAAAGTGTTCCCCTTCCCGCAAAAAGAGCTCCCGCGGCCAGTGAAATGGCAGGGGGTGCAGAAAGGGGATGGGAGCATCCCCCTCTCCAAAGTGAGAATCCAAATTAAAAAAAATAATAATATTAATAATAACATAATAATAATTATACACAAATGTAACCGTCAACAGGACACGGAGCACAAGAAAGGAAGTGGGGGTCAAGCGGGAGGAGCCCAGGACAGGGGGTGGGCGGTGAGATTGTCAACTCTTCATCAGGGAGGCTGAGAGGAGGGGAGTGGGGATCGTCACTTTAATGTCTGTGAAGAGAGGAGATGGAGAAGGGGGTGTGAGGGGTGGCCCAGGCTACAGGGCATGTGTCCCCCACGCCCCTCTCCCTGTAGGGCCAGGACTCTCAGCGGCAGGGCCAGCTCTGAGGGGAGGATGCTATCGAGCAGAAGGACTGATGCTGGAGGAAGGGTAGGAGATGGGCCTTTGGTGGGGGTAAAAGGGCATGGTGCTGCCCCAAAAGGGCTGATGGAAGGGCTAGCTGGCCGCAAGGCCTCTCAGGTAGGGGATAAAACAGGTGGGGCACACGGGGCAGTCCCTGGGTGTAGCAGACACTGGCAGACAGGAGGGGTGATGCTACAGTACCCAGGTGTCGAGCCGCATCCTCTTCACAGCTGAGCCCTCGGCCTCAGGCTCTGGGGCTGGGCGCAGTAGGCCCAGGGTAGGCCCGAAGTCCCCCCGTCCGTCATCCCGGTCCCCCGTCTCATAGGAGCCCCCAGCTGGGCTGCTGAGACTGTCACCAGGCTCAGGGCGGGTAGGCGGGAACACAGCTGGAGGGGGAGGCGCAGGGCTGCGTTCGCGGCTTGGGGACACAGGTTCCGACTTGATGCTGATGTGGGGGTGGGTGGTGACCGTGAGGGCAGCACCCACGTGGGGCAGGGGGCTGCCAGGGCTGGTAACAGGCGAAGGGGATGGGGACAGGGGACAGGGGACAGAAACAGAGGAGAGAAGGTGAGTGACAAAAAAAGTGATGGGCGGTGACAAAACAGAGTGAGAGAGGACAGAGAATGAGAAGATGGGGGATGGGGATGTGAGGGGGAGGCAGAGGCAAGTGGATGGAGACAGAGACCAGGAGAGAGAGATGGCCAAGTGAAGGGAAAGAAGGAAAAGAAGTCAGATTAGTTCTCTTTCTATCTCATGTCATCTTCTACAGTGCGGGGTCCCCACCCCCACCCCCGGCTGGCTGGGGGAGGGGCTCAGGGTAGGTCTCCCAGGCCTGTGCCTGGGATATCAGGACTGCCATCTGGTGCCTCATATGCTGTCCACTGATGACAGACAACCTTAAAGGGATCCCTCCTCTTCCCCACCCTCAACCCTCCCTTTGCAAACACACGCACGGATCCCCAGGGACTCACATCAGGTTGCTGAGAGACACAGGGACCAGATGGGGCTGCTGTTGCTGTGGCTGCTGCTGCTGCTGTGGCTGCGGCTGCGGCTGGGGCTGCGGCTGGGGCTGAGGCTGCGGAGGCTGCGGCTGGGGCGGCTGCTGGGGCTGTGGTGGCTGCTGCCAGGCGGTGACATTGCCTAGTGACAGCCCCCCAGGTGAACTGAAGGCTGGTAAGGAGGACAGCTCCGCACTGGTCAACTGGTAATCTGCATGGGTGGGGAAAGGGAGGATGAGCCTCAGTGGGAGGGAGAGGACTCAGACTGGGGGCACCTCTGGGGGGAACATGGAGAGGGAAGGAGCTGTTAATGATAGATGTGAACAATCACAAAACCCACACAAATCCAGGAAGATGGCACGGCACTCCTAGTTCAAAAGATGCAAATTGTAATGACCATAAGGTGCTGTTTTTTTAACAGGATGAAAAGAGGTGGTTTCTTTCTTTTTATAATATGTTTTTATTGATTTTTAGAGAGAAAGGGAGAGTGAGAAGGAGGGGGGGGGAGAGAGAGGGAAACAGATCGGCTGCCTCCTGCATGCCCCCTCCTGGGGATCAAGCGGCAAGCCGGCATGTGCCTGACCAGGAATTGAACCAGGGACCTCTTGGTGCATGGGCTGATGCTCAGCCACTGAGCCACACTGGGAGGGCAAGAGGTGGTTTCTTAAATAGTGTTTAACTTTTTAAAAAGTTTACTGTGTGTAGGTATCACTTTTAGAATGTCAATTAAGAAGAAGAAGGGTAAGAAATCAGGGAAGGTCTAATATATGTCTGTCATCTCTTCAGCTGCCAAGTCTTTCAGTGCCTTTTAGAGACAGAGGGGAGGTGTGTAAACACCAGGTGAACAGCACATCCGAAACGAATTACTGTTCGCGGCCATTCCACCTTCTGCAAAGTCCAGAGTCTGCTGGAGACTGTCAACACGTAAGCAGCAGCCAGATTTGAGCTGCTGGGCCCCCACATCAACACGGAGGGCGCGTGCCTGCCACCCAGAAGAGCCCGCGAGAGCAGAGGGGCAGGGAGGGAAACAGTTGTGCAGCACAGCAGGCCAAGGTGCTAACCAATGTCCCCAGGAGATGCTGCTTGTTCTTTTCTAAAATTTCCGTCTCAATAAAGAAACTGTGATATTTGCACTGTCACAGAACAAACAGAGCCATAGATGTTTCACAATTTACACAGCACTGTAATGTTTCATGTTGCATCCTGTTTGGAACAGTTTAGAAAATGTCTTCCCTAAGGAGCGTAAGGTGACTGCACTGTGGTAGGAGGAAGACATGCGTGCCCCTCCTCCCATCACAGCAGCACTGTACCACCAAGCTCTTACTCAGGGGCCATCCGCTCCAGAAGACAGCATTATCTGTGCAACATAACAATAAGGTTACAGGCATGAGTGATGAGGTCAAACTTCCGGGCTACCTCCATTATAGGTCATGTGACCTTGGGCAAGCTACTTACGCTCCATAAACTGGAGGCAATAATCCTGCCTATACCACACGGCTGTTGTGAGGTCCGAGTTAATACACAGGGAAGCACGCCCTGAGTGGTGTGCTCAGTGGTTAGAGCGCCAGCCCAAGCACCGAAGGGCTGCGGGTTTTATTCCCCGTCAAAGGCACGTACCTGGGTTGCAGGTTCAATCCCCAGCCCTGACTGGGGTGTGTTCAGGAGGCAACCAATCGATGTGTCTCTCTCCCATTGATGACTCTGTCTCTCTCTCTCTCTCTCTTCCCTCTCCCCCCTTCCAGTCTCTCTAAAAATCAATGGAAAAAATATCCTCCGGTGAAAAGTAACAAAACAGCAACAACAAAACACACATGAAGCATGTAGAACAGGGTCTGGCACAGAGTAAATATTCAAAAGATTTACTTATTATTATTAATTTACAAAGGAGGCAACTGCACCCTCAAGTCTGAGGAATGCCCCAGGTCACAGAGAGAGCCAATGGCAGAGCCTCTTTATTACTTTTAAATCTCACCCCAGAGAGATGGTCCGTGCTTGCCTCTGGCCTCATTAACGTGAGCCGGGAGCTCTGAGATGCTTACATTTAAAAAGCAGAGCAAGGGCAAAAAGGGGCCCCTAGGACCGACTATTTCAAACACTCATTATATAAACAAGGAAGCCAAGCACAGAAAAGCACATCACCTGCCCAACGCCCCTCAGCGAGTGAATGTTTGAGACTCAACTCCTAGTCCCTCACTTTCCCAGCACACTCCAGCCCATCTACCCGGAGACTGGGCTCTCCAAGAGGCTTAGCTCTTCCTAGGTAAGAGGAACGTGGCCTGCAGGTCACCTGGCAGCCCACTGGGCCTGCTCCTGGCATGTCCACAAGCCAGACCTCTGCAGCCAGGGTTAACAGGGGCCAGGCCTGTCCCTTACGAAGACATTACCATAGTCAGATCACCCCCAGCCGGAACCTGAACTGGGGACTAGGACTGTACAGTAAACAACTAAACAGCAATGTGTTCGTGAGGGTTTTATTTATGTATCTAGAGTCACCTGAACTCTCTGCTGTTGGAACTACTCCTGCAGCCAGAGGAACTGGAGCCCTGGCTGCTGAGAGGATGTGAGGAAGGCCACACGCCTCTCACAGGGCTCCAAGGGCAGTCCCAGCATCAGCATCTTCTCTCACCACAGTGACAAAAGTCTGGCCTGCTGAGCACCTGCCCCAGGTCACTGACACCCACTAACCTCCCTCCTTCTTCACAGAGTGACAGGAGACCCAAGAAGATGGCAGAAAATCACCTCCCTGGGATTCTAAAAAAACAACAGCTCCTGAAAAGTGTTCTGTGCTGCCCTCTGCCAACCACCCTTGGCTGTCCTCAGGCAACTGGTTTTTCTAGCCAGGCCCAGCCCCAACTGGCAGGGCTGGACGAGCCCCAGAGACCTCCTGTCCACTCACAACTCTCACAGATGAAGAGATTGGCCCCAGGGATTCGGCCATCTGGAGCAGTCCCCTCTGAGACCGCCCGAGGACATAACAAGCTGAGAGTGCGTGCATGCATGGGAGGACACACGGGAACAGGGGCTGTACGACACCTGGATGATAAAATCTGGACACAGGTACCATGCCAGAGTCTGGTTCCGCAACAGCTGTCCTACCCACCCCCAGGGGCTTCCCTACATACAGGGCCGGTTCTGGATTTATACACATGGGGAAGAGGTGAGATTTCGTGGGTATTTATACTGATGTCTGGGACCTAGGGTGCTTCAACTCTGGAACGGGGGCTTGGAGAGGGGAGTGAAGTTGAAGGGTCTTTTGATCTAGTCTGACCTCATCATAAAACAGCCCCAACACAAGCCACTCGCAGGTCAAAGAACCTGGGGAACAGCAGGGAAACAGACCAGGTTCCCAGCCACACACATGCTCTGAAACAAAGTGACATGGCATTTCCCTCTGGGCAGTCTCCCCGACACTGCAGCTTGTAGTGCAGGCGAGGAAGGCTAGGAGTGTCACAGACTGTTCCCGGGAGAATGTGAGTGGGTGACACAGGCCAGGACAGCTCTGGGTACCTAGGAGCCGCCTGGGCACTGAATGTCCTGTCTGAATTCTTCTTCCTAGAGGCCTAGCTCACGTCTTCAGATCTCTCTCCTCAACCTTTCTCAGTCTTCCTCCTCCTTGCCCCCTTAAGACTCCACCACCAAGGCAGTTCCAGCAGCCTTCCCCGGAACCTGGATGAATCCTTCACTCTGGCCTGCTCAGCCTCTCTCTCTTCTCTCCCTCATTTCTTCATTCTTCTCCTCTAAGAAGCCTCACTGAACTGACCATGTCTGCCTCCCTCCTCCCCAACCCTGGTGGCCTGAATCATCTGCTCACCCCTGTACTGGCTTCTCCTAATGGGAGGCTCCCCTAAGGACAGGGCTTCCCTTCTCCATTAGGTCTTATATTTTAAAAAAGGGTGTGGCTCAGTGTTAGAGCATTGGCTCAAGCTTTGAAGGGTTACAGGTTCAATCCTGGTCCTGGTCAGGGTGCGTTTGGGAGGCAACCAATCGATGTGTCTTTCTCACATTGATGTCTCGGTTTCTGTCTCTCTCCCCCTCTCTCCCTCCCTTCCAGTCTTTCTAAAAATCAATGGAAAAAATATCCTTGGGTGAGGATGAACAAAAAAATAAAAAAATAAGGAATACCCAGTTAAATCTGAATTTCAGACAAAATAATGAGTACTTTTTTTAGCATAAGTATATCTCGGGACATATTTTACAGAAGAATGTCTGAGAGACATACTAAAAAATTATTCATTGTTTTAGCTGAAATTCAAATGTAACTAGGCATTCTATGTTTCTATTGGCTAAATCTGGCAACCTTAATTACGTAGGGCTCTCCCAAATCAATGGCCTTCCTCCGATTAGGGTGTCCCCAGAGAATATCTCATGTCCCCTCTCTGGCCCCTCCCGTCCCAAGGCCATGTGCACACAGCTCAGGCCACCTGAACACTCACCTGTGTTGTAGGTGGTGGGCATGGAAGAGAAGGGGAGGCCCTGGCTGAGTAAACTCGGTGTTGCCACGGAAACCACTGGGGTGGTGAGCGAGTGGGTAGACTGGGAGGCCCCAAGGCGCTGGGCATTGTTCTGCAGGAGAAAATTGTCTGTCAAGAGGTGGTAGATTGGGGGGGAGGGGGGGGCGGGTTGCTTGATCCTGGCCCTCCATTCCAAGGCCAAGCTGGGGTCTCTGAGTCCCAAGGCCCAGATGGGATGCCTCAGCAGAGGCCCCGAAGATACACAAACACATGCTGTTGCATTCAGAGACTGGGATCCACAGAGAGAAACATGCCACACAAATCCATTCACACCTACACACAGAGAGGAATGCTTGCCCTGTGGCCCAGCACCAAGCTCTCCGAGGGCAGAGGAGAGAAGGGAGAGCCATTCTTCTCCTGGCTGATGCCTCTGGAGTCTGCTCTCCATCTATCACACAGCAGTACATGCCTGGGGAGAGGCGTGCTGGCATCTGTGACGGAATGCGTGTGCCTGCGTGTATGCACACACGTGTGTGGGGCTGTCAGCTCCATCTGCTGCTGACTCACTTGTTTATTCCAACTCCACGCTGAGGCCGAAACTGCTGCCGTGTTGGCCGCCAAAGCCTGCCTGCCTTTTCCAGCCTCACTGGCCTCCCATCAGGGAACTGGGGAGGGAGGAGCCCCCGCCCCATCCTGGCTGAGGGTGAGTATGTAGGTGTGTGAAGGAAAGAGCGGCTGGGTATGCCTCTGAGCGCCTGTGAGACAGGCTGTGCAGAAGGGAGCACAGGAGACAGAAGGGAAATGGGGAAGCCTCCCATCAAGGACACCTCTGGCCTCACCTTAAGCCTCGGCTTCCCTGGAAAACGAATGTTATTGTCTGGCTGGTACCCCTTTTATGAGGTCCTGCGCTGGGTGCCAAGAATGTGGTGGGCCTGAGCAGAGTCGGGGGGCAAGTGCAGCCCAGCCTCTCGTCCAAGGGCCTAATCCAGGCATCCTGGGACAAGGCCTGGGGCAAGGCCTAGCCCACTCCCCTGGCACACCCACATACACACAGAGAAAGGTGTGCCTGCAGGAATGCAACATCACAGTAACACATCTACATACACACATGTACAAACACATGCATGTCTGACCCCGGCCCCATTCACCTTTGCATCCTGCTTGGAGCTCCCGGCAAGCAACCAAACAACACACACTACACACACAGGCAAAAGGACAAGGGCACACACATGTTCCATGCTGGGGGCCACAGAGCAAGGGGATGACCCAGAATTCAAAGCCACAGCAAACATCTCACAGCCTCACTTACCAGCTCTAAATGGTCCTCAGTCTGGGAGCAGAAATAAAACCAAGGGATGGTTCAGTCTCTTGCCTCCACCTTCCCCGCACACCACTGTCCCCACACCCTCCCACCTCTGCCTGAGAGCGGGAAGGCTCTGCAGCCTAGAAGCACAGAGCTCCTCACTGTCCTGATGGGTTTCCACAGACGCGACATCCCAATGTCCATCAGGTGGGAAACCCTCGCAATCGAGTTCCCATCCCTCTGCTGTGATGGCAGATCTCTTCCTGCTACAGAACAGTCTCTCCCAATCCTGTTCCCTTTACTGCCTTTGAGGCTGGTACTTCTGTGTTCCAACCTTTTGTAAAGCCTCTGGGACTTCTTCCCAGCCATGCTTCATGGTCTCTCTTGGCAAGTCCTAACTACTGGGTGACCTTCACATCTCTGCTGGAGATCGGCTCTTTCCTCCCTCCACGCGCCCATCCCCAGCCCCTGTCCAAACCCCACTCACCAAGTGGTGCATTAACCCCTTCCCTCCCTGGGAAGTGATGACCCTCAGGTCGGGCTTGCGGCTGGGGGCTCCAAGCTGGGCGCTGTGGGTGGGCGGGGGTGGAGACTTGGCAGGGATGACCTTGTTTAAGCTGTTGCCATTGGCCACGGGGAGGAGGCCAGGGGAAGCCCGAGCACTGACATAGCCATTCCCTGGAGAAGAGATGAGGACAGAAGGAAAAACATGGACCCACCCCTCAGCCCTGTTAACTGCCCCCTTGCCAGTACTCCGGTCACCCAGTCCTCTCAAAGCCACGCCCAGGCTTTGAGTGGGTACTGAGCGATCTGATTTTCCCCTAATACCCCTTACTACCAAACCATTGGTTCATCCTCCTGGCTCTGAGCTATGTGCGGGACTGGGTGGGAGGAGTTCTGAGGTTGGTAGGAAGAATTGGAAATGGAAACCACAATATTCAAGAGGTTCTTCTGCAGCCAAGCCTTCTCCCCACCTTTTCTCTCTTTGGTGCCCATGGGCAGAAACTCCAGCACCTTGTGATCCCACTTCCTGCCTCTGACTGGGCCCACAATGACCCAGGTTGGAGAAGGGGTGGCAGCCTGGAATTTGGGCCTCAGTGAGGATTCTGCTCACCAGGGCAAATCAACCACCCAGGCTGCTCCCTTTGCAATGAGCTGGGGGCATGATGATTTGGATGAGCCCATGCCAAGATGCCCTCAGCTCTGGGGAAGATGAGCCATTCACTAGTGGTGGTGTTCTTCCTGGCATGGGGGACTGATAACCCAGCCACCACCATAATTAGGCTGGTAATAACAAGCACAATAACTATCCTTACATACTCCACAACCTAGTTGGGGCTTTCACATGCATATCATCTCATTTAATCCTCACACTAACCCTCAAGGTGGTCAGGACATGTATCATTAGCCCTATGTACAGAAGGGCCTGGTTGACAGAGGTATTAATGACTTCTCTAGGGCCACACAGCTGGCTGGAAGCCAAGCTAGGGCCCTCACCACTTTCCACATGCCAGGCCTGAGGGCCCACAAGTACCGCTGCCTCCGTAAGGTCTGCAGGCATTTGTCTGGCCCTCTCCTCAGAGAGGGAGCGTATTCACGCATTTCCCCCATTTCCTGACCCCATACACAATCACTGCCAACAGGCTAGGATACGGTGCTTGGTGCTAAAGGGGGATTCTGAAGCCCAGAGGTGGGGGGTAACCACAATCAGAAGTGTCACTGCTCTGTTGCCTGAGAGCATGCTGCTGCTCTGTAAGTGTGTGGCTGCTTCCATCCCAATTCCCAGATCACTCCGGGAATGGCAGGAATGTCAGGGTGACGTCAATGGTGACATTCGGAGTCATAGTAACCAGCCGGACAACAGCACAGGGCAGGAGGGACTGTCAGCTGCCGGGTGGGGGTGTGTGCCTTTCTTCTGGGGCTTATAGATGTGTGCACACTGAATGTCTGGATATTTCCATGAGTGAGAATGTCTACGCATGTGTATGTAAGTATGTGTGTCAGTCTGTGCCTACTGCCCATTGGCAACACGAGATATATTTCCATCCTTCAGATCCCAACCAGATGTCCTGCTCAACTGGAAAAACTTGAATCTTCACCTCCAATCATTTGTCCAGAATTCTCTGAGCCTATAGCTCCACACCAATCATTGCTACAGACAAAAAAAACCTCAGGGCTTAGAAATCCTCTCATTCAGGCCCTGGGACCTTCTCCTCCTGTAATCTAGGTCCTTCTTTGTTCCTGGACTCTTGGGCAGGACCTCCCCTTCCCCCGGCAAGGGCAGCAGTACTCACCAACAGGGCTGGGGCAGGCTCCATTAGCACTGTTGAGGTCGCCCCCCAGCATGGCCCCTGGAAGACAAACAGAACCGTGATGAGCTGACAAGACGTCCCCTCCAGAGTGAGTCTTGGGGACTGAACAGGACAGGAGTCACATCAATGGGAGAATGCTGTGCAGGTGAAGGGAAATATTCTATTGAAAATGGAATCCCAAGCCCCCATCACACCTCATTTCCACCTCACCCCCCACCCTCAGCCCACTCACCTGCACTGGCTGGGCGCTGGGGCAGACCAGGAGACACACTGTTCCTCTGTAGTGCTGGCTGCTGGGGGGACAGGAGCCGTGGGTCCGTGAGGGATGATGTCACCAGGGAAGGGGTGACCAGGGAACTGCTGGGATTGCTGAACTGCAGTGAGCTCTGATTGGACACGGGCACTGTCACAGGCATGGCAAAGTTGGGGGCCGGGACAGCCGACTAGACAGAAAATGGAGAGGCGGGGTCAGGCAGGGCGACCTCTTACCTTGGACCCACTTTGCCTGAGAAAGCAGGCGAGGGTTCTTCTAGTGTTGGGCTGTGCACTCGATCTAGGGCCAGCAGCTCCATCTCTCTGCCTTGGGCCCTTTTGGAGTCCTGCCTGCCACTCCCACCAAGGAAGTGCATTGGTGGGACTGCTCTGGGATGCAGCTCCGGCCCAGAGAACGAGAACAAGGCTCTGCTCACTACAGACAGGACCAGGGACACCTGGAACCCCCTAGTAGAGGTGGGTTAGTCCTCAGCCAGGCAGGACACACAGGGAGCAGGTTAGAGGCCCTGAGTACAGACCCAAACTCACACACACAGCTGTTACAGGCCTGCACATGGGTCCGGGCATCATTTCACTTGCCATCTCTCATCCACTGGCCTACTGTAGGTGCTCACCCCACCTCACTGCCTTTCCCTTTAGCAGCCTCTGACTTCCCTAAACAATGCTACTAAGCATCTGAGCCTGGGGTGTCAGCAGGCCCAAGGGGGCCTTTCCCCGCAAAAGATCCAGACAATGGCACATTCTCTACATTCCTGTCATCTAAGGACCTCATGTCATCTACACATTTCTTGCTGGTGAGGGGGACACTCCAGGCCTCTCTGGCTTATGCTCCATCCAAGTGAGGCTCAGCGAGGGTCACAGGTTTATCACAACCAAGGTCAGAGGTTCCTTAGGAATCACCAATAGCCCCAGCATGGCTCAGAGCAGAACATCCATCAGAGGCAGCAGAGGGCCAGGGCGGGCGGGGCGCAAAGCCACACCATGCACCACAGGGAGGCTCTCCTCCATGCTACTACTCACGGCCAGTCTATAACTCTGCATCATTTTATCAAACTCCTCGTCTATCTTTTTATATTTCTCCTCCGTCTGGGGGGTCAGGGCAAACACCTCGTCCACCTCAGGGCTCTCACATTCCCTGTGCTTCTTGTGCAGCGCCTGGGGGGGAAGGGGCCGGAAGGGGGGCCAACAGAGAGAGAGTGAGTGGGGCTCACCCCATAGCGCCGGAAGAGCCCGTCGAGCTCCTCGCTGGCGCGCCGGTACTTGTCCTCCAGCAGGGGGCTCTGTTCCAGCGAGTCCTCCCCATCCGGCTCAGGGCTGTCGCAGCCGTTGAAGCCCTTCTTCCTCAGGGTCTGTAACCGCACCGCTACTGTCAGCAGAGGTGAGGGTCCTCCCACACCCATCTCTCTGGAGTTCTTTCAGCCCTTAACTGTTCTCCAACCTCCTTCCTCAGGGGTCCCAGCAACTCCCCAGCCCAATCCCTCAGGGCCACCCTCCCCTCTGGGGCACTGTGTGAAGATGCAGCTGACTGGGAGGCATCAGCATGCAGGGGTCACATGGAAGGTGGGCATAGACCAGAGAATGCACGTGGTGCAGAGACATGTGCCTCGAAGGTGATAGGTGGAGAGGGCTCTGGGCGTTGGGAGGACGGTGCTCTGGCCAGCCCCTGCCTTACCACCCATGACCAGCTCTGCACAAAGCACGGAGCGTTTCCCAGGGGAAGGTACTCAGGGCTGGCTTTGCCTAGCTCGATCCCTGGGCTCTGCTTAGAAGATGGAGGGGAGAGAAGTAGAAATGAGACAGAGAGGTAGAGAGACAAGAGAGAGAAAGGCAAACAGAGGAACTAGCTTTGACTGAGCTCCATGTACCACCCCATATGCTGCCCTTGCCCAAGGTCAGAGCTTCTCACATGTGGCCATAAAGTAAGGACATACCTGGTGGGTCTGGAGTAGACCTCAAAGCTGCCCTCTCAAGGATCAAAACATCTTCATAGATACTTGTTTTGTCTTTAAAATGAATGCAGATTTTACATTCTAGTCCTGAGGAAATCTGTTTTCTCTAATATAAAAATAAGGGAATTTCCTCCAAATCTCTGAGTTAAAGTCTCACTACAGGAAGGCAGGCCTGTGCCTTTCCAGGCATCCTTCTCCATTGACACAAGTTCATATGCCCAAGGCATGAATACCTTGTGTGAGGAGCAAGGACTGGACCGTCTCATTCAATTCCCATAACACCCTTCAAAGCAGGCACTGGCCCCATTTCGTGGCAGTGGATGAGCATCAAAGCTCTGGGAGGCCAACCCCTCTGCCAAGGTCATGTGGCCAGTAAAGGCCAGAACTGGACCCCAAAGCCCCTGTCTCTCAACAGTTCACAATGGCAGCCCTCTTTGAAACAGAACGTAGGGCTATGGGACCCAAAAAGGGACAGAGACAGCAGGAGAGACAAAAACAAAGAGGGAGACAAAGGTAGAATCGGATGCAGTAGCAGACCAAAAGCTAGAGAAGAGGGGGAGACAGACACCGAGAGAGAGAACTTGAGAAAAGATGGAGGAGAGGTCATGTCATGCCTGACAGACAAGCAGAAAGACCCTGAGGGCTGCAGTGGGAGTGGGCTGGGTGGGCAGCCACACCTGACATGTACTCACTGCCCCTCCTTCCTCTTCAGCCTAGGGTTTGTGTGAGAGGACGTGGGTTTATATGTTGGTGCACACAGGTGAGGAGCTATGAGGGCAGGTGTACACCTGCGCATGCACAGGCAGGCCAGGCCTGTGGGTGCGTGCTGCATGGGCACGTGATGTTGGGTGGCAGGCAGGGGTGGGCGGGGTCCGGTGCGTGGGCCCACCTCGATGATGTCAGCATTGGTGCGGCTCTCGTGGGGCTCGTTGTACTCTGTGTACTTGAGCAGCACCTTGTCCATGTCGGTGCTGGCGTACTGGAACAGCTTGTTGGAGTGGTTGAAGATGATGAGCGCGATCTCGCAGTCGCATAACACGCTTAGCTCATACGCCTTCTTCATGAGCCCGAACTTCCGCTTGGTGAATGTCACCTGCAGGTGGGTGGGTGGGCAGCCAGATCTGGCTCAGTCAAGGCCGGCCCAGGAGTCCCCACCTACAGGCAGCTGGACACAGCCCCTTCTTGGGAGCCCTCATCTCAGGGTGACACAGCTCTCTTTTCAGGAGCCCCTGGCGTGAGGAAGAAACAGGCCAGTACCCCTCTGCCAACACATGGCCATGACATAGCCCACAGCGAACACACTGAAGGCAGAGGATTCAGATGCACCGACCTCCACATCTGTTCTGGGAACTATAATGAGGTCAAGGAAGGAGAACAGAAGGACTTCCTGGCTCTTCCCCTGGGGCAGGAAGAGGGAAGGTTTCATCTTGGGAAAGGGGGCATGCCCAGGGCATATGGCTCCTGGGCAGGGCTCCTGGGCATAGGTTTGTATGGTTGCATCAGCAGCAGGTGTTCTGGGACACAGGATTCTAACAGCTGCAAGGAGGTGGGGGCTCCTCTTTTTCCCAACTCAGTCCTTCCCCTTTCATAATAGCCTTCAGAGACCCCTTCCTCCAGGAAGCCCTCTTGGAGTGGCTGTAAGGAACAGAGGCAGAGGCCAGCTCCCTGCCCTCATCCACACTGTGTGGCCCTAGGACCTCCTCACCTGTCGGTTCCGCTCATCGGTGATTCGCTGGATCTGAATCTTTTTCCTCCCCATCTTCTCTGAGGATCCTCAGTGCTAGGGAGGGGAGGGGATCGCTGGGTGGCAGGTCTCGGCACACCTCACACTGTGCTCATGAACGGTCTGGGACCAGTGCTCAGTTCATGGTCTGCAGGACACCTTCTGCACAGCCTCCTGTGAGGGGAAGGTCATGACAAGACAGTCAGTCCTAGCAATCCTCAGCCCTGCTCCTTGGGCACACAGGCCAGGTCCACAGCACCTCTGGGAGAGGCTGTCAGTGTCTGAGCCCCATCCTCAAAGTGAGGACAGGGTGGCAACCTGAGGGGACGGCATGCCACAGCCAGGCACAAGCTGGACCTCACACTCAGAGCCCAGGACTCTGGTCCAGGCCCTTTCCATGCCATCACTGCTGCCCTCAGGTTCCAGGTCAGATGGAGTACATGGAGCTGCCTGGCTTCTAAGGGTCTGGGTCTTAGAGAACATCTCAGCCACTTCCTTCTCTCAGAGTAGAGACACCTGGGCTCACCAGCGGTCCCTCTGGCCTAGAACAGTGGCTCTTGTGCTGGAGCTTGGTGCAGAGAACGTGTTGAGTGAACACCTGCCAAGTCCATGCAGCTGGCACAGTTTACCTGGTGCCACAATGGGAGTGATTCTGCATCCCTGTATCAAGAACATACCAGAGCCCTGGCCAGTGTGGCTCAGTTGGTTGGGCATCATCCCATGCACCTAAAGGTTGCTGGTTCAATTCCCAATCAAGGCACATGAATGGGTTGCAGGCTCGATCCCCAGTAGGGGGCGTGTAGGAGGCAGCCAATTGATGTTTTGCTCTCACATTTATGTTTCTCTCTCTCCCTTTCTCTCTAAAAATTAATTTAGCCCAGCTGGTGTGGCTCAGTGGTTGAGTGTTGACCCATGAACCAGGAGGTCACAGTTCGATTCCCAGTCAAGGTATATGCTTGGGTTGCAGGCTCGATCCTGGGGGAGGGAAGGGGGCAGGGGGCGTGCAGGAGGCAGCCAGTCAATGATTTTCTCTCATCACTGATGTTTCTCCCTCTCCCTTCCTCTCTCTGAAATCAAGAAAAACTAATTTTTTAAAAATATATATATTTTAAAATCTTAAAAAAAAACAAAGAACATACCAGAGCAAGTCTAGAGCAGAGATCCTCACACCCAGCTCACGACGCCCTGGAGCCTGGTATTCCAGGGTGGGGCTGGGGCTGCAGACCCCCTATCTCTCCAATCACTTCCACACCAGTCCATTTCACTCAGTGGGCCTAAACCTATAATTTTTTGAAGGGTTATGTTGCCATAAACAAACAAACAAATCACCCCTTTAGACCAGGGGTTGGCAATTTTTTTCTGTGAGGGGCCAGATAATAAATATTTCAGACTTTGCAGGCCTACACTGCCATTGTAGCATGAAAGCAGCTGTAGACAACACACAGATGAATGAGTGTGGCTGTGTTCTAACAAAACTAGATTTATACGAACATGCATGGGCCACAGTTTGCTGATTCCTACTCTAAAGGAATGGGCCGAGTCTAGAACCCAAGTTCAGTCTAAATGGTGCTTCCCAACCTTGTTCACCTTGAAGCACAAAGAGAAAACACAGAGCCTATGATGTACCCTAGGAGACTGCTGAAAGCCGGGGGTGCAGGCACCGGCGGGAGTCTGTCTCAGTACATCTGTTGGTATAAACCGTCACGGCCCATTGGCTGAACAGCTCCCATTCCAGAGCCAGAATGGGAAATGGAGCCCCTGCACCATACAATCCTGGAAATACCTTGGGAGAGGAGGGGACACAGGAATGAGAGCTCAGCCTGAGCCTGAAAAGGTGCATGCTTTCAGGTGTGTGGGCAGCGCCCCAACAGGCTGGGTGAGCCCTGGGGGGCTGGAGGCATGAATTAATCCCAGGGTCCCTCCAGCTCTTTGATTTCAGGAGTCTTTGCATCAGAGATGGTGGAGGGCGCAGTGAGCATGGGACTCATGCTTTCTTTCCCTTTTTAAAAAAAAATATTTTTTATTGATTTCAGAGAGGAAGGGAGAGAGAGAGATAGAAACATCAATGATGAGAGAGAATCATTGATCAGCTGCCTCCTGCACACCCCCCTACTGGGGATTGAGCCTGCAACCCTGGCATGTGCCCTTGACTGGAATCGAACTTGGGACCCTTCAATCCACAGGCCACCGCTCTATCCACTGAGCCAAACCAGCTAGGGTGGGAGTCATGCTTTCTAATGCCTCTCTCACTGGGTCCTGAGAGGAGCCCAGACCATAGAAACCCAGCACTTCCCTCCAGAATTTTCCTTCCACAGCACCCCTATCAGAGACCCCACTGCAAAGTCAAGGGAGGTGGGGAGAGGTGTTTGATAATAGACACCTGTAATTAGGAACCCATCCCCTCCACCCCCCACCCCCGTTTCCAATGGCTGAGCCTTTTTAGCTCCACTCAACCATGGCCAATGTTCCACAATAGGGTCTGTACTCAGCCTCAGCATCTTGGCATGGGGGAGGGCAGGCAGGGAATCTGTGCACTTGGGAGGAGCCAGAATACCCTTCTCCACTCTTTCCCATCACCAGGACTGTCCCTCAGGCCTTCCCTAGCACAGCTGGAAAGAGAGCTTCTATTCCGCCTGTATCTTCAGAAAGCAATGTAATTCCCTTCCCACCCCTGGAAGGACCCCCTACCCCTCTCTGGTCCCCTCTTCCTTGTTCTCAACCTACTCCATGGGGCCTGGGCCTCCCACTGTGGCCCTCATAAGGGCCCTAGGACAACCCCAACCCAAGCCCAGCCAACCCTGAGTGGCCCAGCAGATACCTGGACCTAGAACTGCTCTATCCCCTCACCATTCCTTGCCTGTGACCCCAATCTCTGCCAAACCCCTGCTACAAAGTCTCCAACTCAAGGATTTCGGCTCCCCGGCCTCCCAGTGCAATCCAAAGGCTGCATTTTCTAGAGCTTGGCAGGGGAGGTGAGGAGGGCACACTGAAGGTAGGGGAGTGGGGCTAAGGAGAGGGCTTTTAAAAAGGATTCTCTGGCCTGCTTTGGAGACCCCAATCCAGGATGGTAAATGCAGTCACTCCAGCATTCCTCTGGCTTATAGCATCTCACTGCCCTTCCCCTCCCATTTTACTATATCTCCTTCTCACCACCCTTTGTTCACAAGCAAATTCTTGCTGAGATGTAACCTCTGTCAACGTATGGCCAATACTATGTCTTCCTCCGAGTTGGGAGAGAACACATTCTTAGCTCTCATGACACTCAGAAAAGCCATTACTGCAAGCCAACCTCACTCCTTTGGTTCCCCCAATTGTTTACTCTCAGGGCATCTTGTTCTTTTCTTTCTAGCACTTATCATGACTCTAAATCAGCGGTCACCAACCTTTCAGACCTCAAGGACCACCAGTGGTCCACGGACCACCGTTGGCGACCGCTGCTCTAAATTATTATAATTCTGTGCTTCTATTTAATGCCTGGCTCATTTATGAGACTCAAGCTTCATGAGGGCAGGAACCACTCTATCCCCTGAAAGGAGAAGCTCAGGAAATATCTGTTGAAAGGAAGAAAGGATTGTTTCATCTTTGTGACCCTGTAAGAAGTCCTTTTGTGGTCTTTCAATCAGTCCTGCTTTCAATCAGGACCAGCTAACTTCCTCTCCCAGCTGCACCTGAAGCTTGTCCGTTTGGAAACCATCTACCTTCCGACCACCTCTGCCACTCTAGTCCTCAACCCTCTCCACCCTTGGGTTGGCTGGTATAGAGGGTGAGACTCTAAAGTCTTCTAAGGAGCAGCCCTGAGCACATGGAGATAAAGAGGATGGGGTTGCTTAGGCAACTGTCGCCTGGCAACCAGCTCCCTGGCTGATCTCCTATACCGCCCCCCCCACCCCCGCCTCATGCTGGGGGAGCTAGGATGTGAGAGGGATCAGGGCTGAGAAGACAGGGAAGCCACAGAGACCCATCCAACACCCTCTGACAGGGAAATCAGGAGGGCAACATCTATCCCCACCAGTAGCCAAAACGCGACTTTTTAGAATTCCACGTTGTCAAGGCCCCT
>NW_005871259.1:1403909-1439414 GCF_000147115.1 Myotis lucifugus | reverse complement strand
TGCCAGAGGAAGCGATACCCTTACCTTGGGCCAGTCCTTCCCTCCTATCTAGCCAGGAGCCCTCCCTACACCAGCAGGCTCAAGTCCAGTACCAGCCTCTTTCCTCTCTGCTCTCATTCTACATTGTTGCAGAGTCGTAGAAAGCTCTGGGACAAGAACATGAACTCACCCCTGACTTTGGAAGAGGGGTGGCTGGGGCCGAGCCGAAATGGGCACAGAGGACCCTAAACTGACCCTATCCAAGGTATAGAGACCTATCCTGTCCAAAGCTTCCCTCCTACCCAATTAGCGACATTTTAATGAACACCTGGACCTCCTTAATTAGCAGTCTACCTAATTACCTAACCAACTTCCAGGAGCCAGAGGCCTTGGCATCTGTTCTCCAGATGTGAGCCTTTTCTCCCTGGCCTGCCCTGGCCCCATTCCTCTTTTCCTCTCCCACCTGCTCCTCCTCTAGGAAGCCCTCCCAGAAGAAATGGCTTTGGGCTACTTCTCCTGGAGCCCAAGGCTTGGGAGGGCTTAGGGCTGCCATGGAGATAGGAGGGGGTGGGGGGAGTAGCTAGGATGGCCTTCTTGCTCTGATGGCCCCAGGGCCTGCCCAATCCTGACCTCAGGCCACAGCTATGACCTCTTTGGCTGACAGCATCTGTGTGACCAAAAGTACCCTTTGGAGGTCTCCAGCTGCTTCTGATTCACCCTCCGGGGCAGTGCTGGCAGGACAGGATGGGGCAGAGTGGACCTCCTCAGGGTGGGGAGGCAGGGAGAGATCTGGTAGAGCCTTCCCCTGGAGACAGAAGGAGCAAAGAGGGAGGAACGATGGCAGCTGGGCTGCAGAGAAGCCTTTGTAAATGGAGAGCAGAGAGGACGCAGGGTGGGAGGCTCATCTGACAACATTCTGGGCAAGGAGGAGGGGCTGAGGGGACCTGAGACTTGGGAGATCCAGAAGGATCCCATGGACAGCCATTTTTCCAAGCTGTGCTACAGACCCAGTAGGAACACGTGGGTTATATTAGCATGCAAATGAGGTGCAGATAATATGCAAAGTGTACCCTAAAGGGGGTCTTGGTTTGGAGGGGGTATGGGAGAAGTAGCAGGCCTCAGCCTCCTCCAATGTAACACCTCCTGGTACCTGAGCAATATTCAAACTATTCTCGGGGTTTCAGAATGATGCTATCTCAGTTCCTGTGTGAGGATGGCCTGGGGCCTATGGGGGCAGGGGAGCGGTCAGGGCTGTCTCCTGGGGCACAGTTGCAGCAGGACTGCCCTTCCCGGGGAGCTACGGAAGGAAGTGCCTTCCAATGGCTAGTGTCAGGGGAGTACCTGCCTCCCCTTCTCCCACATCCTTCCACCCAGATCTGTCCTCTGTCCCACAGGCTCCGAGAAAATGCAAGGCACCTGCTTTCAGCGGTGCCACACCAGCACTGGTCAAATGGGGCAAATATGCCCAGAGAGGCTGAGCGAGCAGCCCCTGTCACAGAGCAATATGGCTTCAACCCTGCTCTTCCACACAGTGAGAAAGGCAGTTCTCATTACGTGGGCCTTTTATCCCTCCCTCCTGGGCTGCCCAGGGCGGCAGGCTGTGGACTGAAGGGGAAGGTAGGAGGCGCTGGAGACAGCTGTCATCCCTCCTCCCGCCCCTTCCCTGTGGCTGGGCTGCAGGGCATGAAATAAGCAGCAGGAGCTGGGGGAGGGGGTGGCAATGCAATCTACCCATCACCCCCACAGTCAGGGGGCCTCAAGCAGCCTGCTCACTAATGAGGGAGGAGGCCTGGGTGAGGCAGACACAGAGGGGGACAGACACACAGTTGTAGGGAAGGAGACAGAGGAGAGGCAGAGAGGCCACAAAGAAGGCTGAGGGTGGTGCAGAGGCAGACAAGGAGAGGGCTATAGGAGAGAGGGAGAGGCAGGAGCAGACAGAGGAGAAGGTGCAGAGATAAGTGGGTAGACAAGAGACAAGACCCTGATGTCAGGCCTGGCGCGTAGGCATAATTCACCAGGACACCATCCCTGCTCTGAAAACTTGCAGTCCAGCCAAGAGACAGACAAGAGAAGGGCAGGTCCCCCTTGGGCAAGGTGGGCAAGGGCGGGGAGAGGCAAAAGGGCCCTTGGGGGCCTGCATTGGACCCACTTCCCCCTTCCCCTGCTAGAGGGAGCATTTCTGCCCCTGAGGCTTTGGATTACGCCCAAAGGGCAGGCAGGTCCTGAGAGTGAGCAGAGGTGAGCGCCAGGCCCAAGGGCACTCTCAATCCCTGGGTACCACCTCCATTCCCACCCCAGCCCAGGGCTCACAGCCTTCCCAGTCCTCTCCAACCACAGGCTGGGACTGCTTCCCTGTAAGCAGAGGCACATGATGAAGAGCTCTGGAAGGTGGGTAGGAAGGTGAACCCAGTGACGGCCCCCAAGCACCAGGAGATGAGGCCCTGGACAGGGAGCCTTTTCTTCACAAACGCTGTACTGGTCCTGAAGTAGGGGCGTTACCTCTCCCAAGTCTGAGCAAAGGCAGTGCCCCTCCTGGAAGCCCAAGTCTCACCCCACCCCCACCTCCCTACCCACCCATTCCCCCACCCCTGCCTGTTCCCCACCCACTACTCCTGGCTCCATTCTGTCTCCCCCGTCCTTTCCCACGTGGCAGTCTCTTTGCGTTCACCCCAGAGTTCTATATGATCTACTCTAAAAGGCACAGGCGATCTGCTCTCAAAGGCACAAGCAGGCCCCTACCCCTGATCCTCCTCCCTTCAGAGTTCAGTTTGGCAGGCTCACTACCCAAACCCGGTTCCCACCATCTTCCCCTCCCTCGGGAACTCCCCTCCCCCAGCCCAGCAGCCTCAGGGTTGGGCAGGGGCTATTTTTAGCCTGGGCACTGAGCTAATTTTAACTCACCCACAAGGGACCTGGGGGCGGGCTGCCGGCTGGGGGAAGGGGGAAGGACCAGTCCAGGGAAGCTGGACCTGCGGCGGAGGTGGTCTCAGATCCCAGGCACCCTAGGAATGCAAATGGAGGCCGGGCATTACAGCCTCAGCCTAAGGGACAGGAACTGACTTGCCAGGAGGAGCGTCCAGTGTGGGAGCAGGGCTGAAAGCCCTCCCTCTGGAGGGTTTCCGCTGGACAACTCGCCCTGCCCCACCCTAGGCTTCCAGCCTTCTCCTTGGCAAATCTCCTGGGATGGGGTCATCCTGTTCTCTGCCCAGGAGATGCCGCTCCAGTGAGGGTCTGTCTCCTGAGCCTCCTCCGCTGCTTCCCCACCCTAGCTTGTCCTTCCTGTAGTCTAGCTCTCATCCTTCCTGCGGCAGCTGTGAGGTTGTATGTCTCCCTATGGAGGCAGCAGCCAGCCTGCCTCCCCGGTGCCAGCACCTCCCACCCCAGCTCAGGCCTTTGCCTGGTGGCCTCTGGGCTGGTTCCTAGGAACCTCCCCCAAACCCCTGCAAGTTCCCGGAGCCTGATCTCAGGAAGAATCTGGGAGCAACAGGAGATTGAATCTTGTAGAAAAGGGTAGGGCGGCAGCATCCCAGGGAAATATGGGGGCTCTGGACCGAATTCTAGTCCCTGCTTTGGCCCTAAGTCACTGTGTACTGTGTGATCCTGAATTAAGTCACTGCTCCCTCCAGGCCTCACCCACTGGTCAGTGCAATGGATGGGTGGAGTGGACTAGGTGTCCACGTGCCCTTCCAGCCTGAACATTCAGGCCTGTGCTCTTCTGAGAGGCCCAAAAGGAAGAAAAGTCAGGACTGTGTGATTCCATGGAGAGGGAACAGCAGAGATAGCCTGGTTGGGTCCATTGTTCTCCAGCTTAAGAGGGAAGAGCAGCCCTAGCAGGTCTGGCTCAGTGGATAGAGCGTAGGCCTGTGGACTGAAGAGTCCCGGGTTCGATTCCAGTCAAGGGCACATGCCCAGGTTGTGGGCTCGATCCCCAGTAGGGGGCAGGCAGGAGGCAGCCTATCATCATTGATATTTCTGATTCTCTTTCATCATTGATATTTCTGACTCTCTCTCCCTCTCCCTTTCTCTCTGAAATCAATTTTAAAAAAATTTTTTTAAAAGAGGGAAGAGCAATATGGAGGCCAGAAAAGGGTAAGGAGGGGGCTAAAGAGGGTGCTTTCTGAACAGTAACCCCCACAATAGATGGCCAAGGGTTAACAGAGGCTCATGGTCTGCCAGGGCAGGTGCCAGCAGAGGCACACAAGGCCCTGGGGGCAACTTCAGTCATCCCAATCCCCTCACACACCTGGTATACCTATCAGAACCAGGGTTTGGGTCCTGCTTCTGGGTACTGAATAGTGACTGGCTAAAGGTCATGGTCATTAGTGGAGCCAATTCTGGAATCCAAGCCTGAGTCTTGCTTCATGCTCTACTCCAGCAGGCCGATCAGTAATGACTCACTACCTCTCATTTGCACGGGGATTTGCTAGTGTCTCTGACCTATTCTATCAAACTCAACTTTTCATTCCAGGTCCTGGGCCACCCAGCAAACCTAGGCACTTAGGGACCCCAAGTGGAGTTCCTGGTACTTCAGGCCTCCAGCCCCATCTTTCTCCCCCCGAAAGCATTCATGAAGTGATAAATAACCCCCCTTCCCTGTACTGTCTACAGCTCTCAACCAACTGGGTCCTCCAGTCTTGTCCAGGTCCCTGTCAAGGTAGAGATGCGGGGGGGGGGGGGGGGGGAGGTGTAGTTATGAGGAATTAGCAAACAGGGAAGCCTGAGGAATGTGAAAAGATTCATGAGATGAAGGATGCTGGCTCCACAGGGAAAAAGCTCCATTCTCCTTGGTGCAGAGGCTGGGCAGCAGGAGGATGAGGTGGGTGGTAAACTTCTACCTCTATCCCTGTTTTAAAAATCCATTCCCAAGGGTGCCAAGCGAGAGGAAATAGCTAGTACAGCAAGCAAGAGAGACGCAAGACCACCGAGAGGACTTTCCAGAGCAGAGTTTTTGCCTCTCAGTAGTCTCGAGGGCTCAAATTTGCTTAGTTAGGAGCCACCTAACCAAGCATGGACAGCTGGTAACACCTGGAGGGCATGAAGGTCCTGGCATGACATTCCAACCAATGGGAGCGGGAAGAGGTCAAACTGACCTCTGGTTGTCCAGTTATAGTATCTACACTTTCAGCCATACCCTCTAAAACAATGAAGTCCATCAGTGGTCTCCAATCCTGGGAAGCCCTTCCTGCTATCTAACCACTACCCCTCTCACTAGAGCCAACCCTTGCGCTGCATTTCCGTCATCTAAATGAGCCTGGCAGACAGGACCCAGGCCATCCCGAGCCTCAGATGAGGAGAGGTGGGGGCAGTTGGGACGGTTAGTGTGTCACCTTCCACCTCCCCACCCAACTTCCCTCTGGGGTCTCAGGAGACAGAAGTGAAAGTGACAGCTGGGACCTTGGGGGGCGGGTCAGCCTGAGAGCCGTTGGGGTGAGCATAGTGATACCAGTGCTGGGTCTGGCTGCCTGCCTTTGCAGCGGATGGGCTGTTGGTTAGACCAGGGGAGGGACTTCCCATGGAAATGAGGGCAGGGGGTAACTATGGCGTGTGGGCCCCTGGCCAAAGGAAGAGCAGGCTGAAGAGGAAAACGTGGAGAAAAGCAGGCGGCAAGGAGACAGTCTCAGAGGAGCACTCTTCCAGGGCAGTGGTTGGTCCCCGTATTTAAGGCTGTGAGATCCTTTCTTCCCACCCACAGAACCAGGGCAGGGCTCCTCTGACTGAAGCAGATGAAGAAGAGTCAGGGCCCCATGGCTGGGACAGTGAGAGCAAGCAGCGAGGGGAGGGGCTCTGAGGCCTGGGCCCTCAGACTGGACAGCAGCAATTCTGATAAAAGGTGGAGGATGAACGTGATGTGTCCACCTACAGTTACAGACAGGGGGCCCGAAAGAGGCCAATCCAATCAGGGAAAGCAAATCCTCCTAGAGAAATCATGACCCTGGGAAGCCACAGAGGATTTAAAGGGGCCACTCAGGGAGGCGCCTGGGTCTCCTTCTGACTCGGAAGGACAGTCCTCTAAGCCCCTGGCAAGGGAGGGCAGGCAGCACAGCTGCGTGGGCCTGCTGAGAAGGCCAGCCAGGCGGCTCTTACAGGATTAGCTTGCTGCTTTCAGGAAAGGTGCCAGGTGAGGCTAAGATGCCCAGCCAGATGGAGGGGGGCCCAGGAAGGCGGGGGACTGGGGAAGGGACCTGCACACAGCTATGCAAATTCATGCGCCTCACCAATACCCAGCTTCTCCCTTTTTCATGAAGACATGTGCAAAGCCCCCTCTGATTTCTGCCAGCAAGGACCCTTGCCTACCAAGGTTTCTCTGCCATTGCTATGATCTGGAGCTACCCTTCCTCTAAGTGGGAAGTCCTGTCTGTGATCTATTCTCAGTCCTTCTGCTGCACTTTATAACCAGGGCCCCACCCCAGGGAGCAGGTGAGGGGGCCAAGAGGTTCCTCCCCTCCCCTCCCCATCAGCTCCCCATCCCCTGGGCTGACAGGTGGGCAAGACGAGAGAGAGCAGCCGGTCCCGGACACCTGTTCCCACCCAGTCAGCAGGGGCCCCATGGGCCTGCCACAGCATATGCATAGGGGAGTCAGCAGAGAGGCAGGCAGCTGTGGGGGCTGGAGGAAAGGGGATCAGAGGTCAAGAGAGATGTAAATGGAAAGGCCTGAAGCACCTTTTCAAAATCAGCCCTTTCTCCTGGTCTACCCCCTACCATTATCCCTCACCAAGTACATAACATATGCATGCTTTAAAGGAAAAAAACTCGAGGTTCGAGGTCATCTGCCCCATCCCACTGCTTCCAGTTACTTCGTCCAACTGCAGTGGGAAGACTCCATGAAAAGAGACCAAGCCCTCTTCTCCCCGCACACATCCCACCACAGTAGGTCTTCCCCGAGGAATGGGGTTGAGCTCTCTCTTATTTCTTGTTCTCCCAACCCTCAACCCAAGTACTTGTTGGCCGGATGGGAGCAGGGAAATCAAGAACATGAATCTAGAGGGATTTGGAAAGCTCATGGGGCAAAGTGTGGAAGGGTTCTGAGATCCGGAGACAACTGGCTGGGGAGCACTCAGCTTCCCAAGCCCACCCCAGGGTCGGCCTAAGCCCGAGGCCTGTTGGTCCCCTCAGGGCCTCTTCAGTTGCTCACCCGCTCCCTACACACATTCACCAAGTCCCTACCTGGGACACCGCCGGCTCCCACCCCACTTTCTGGGTAGGTGCCTTAGCTGGCAAGTCCGCGGCCAGGCGAACCCTGATGTCTGGAGAAAAGGACACACCTACTTTCTAAGTACTGGCTTCGGGGGCTCTCTCCTGTGGCACTCAATCAGAAGACAACACCTTCTCTGGAAACAAAGCACCTTCTCTGCACTAGCCACCAAACTAATCCTCTGCCCTCTGCCAGGGAATCCTACTAGGCCTGCTCTTCCCTTCAGCACATCCTCCTCCTTCTCCAGGGTCTCCCTTGGCCGCCCATTCCACCTCCCTCCCTCAGGGCAGACTCCCTTCCCGTAACACTCAGACAAAAGCCCTTGACCCTCCTCACTGGGAAAGCTTGAGCAAGTCACTGAAACCTCTGATGCAGTCTCCCTAACTATGAAAAACAATTGTGGAGAGAAATAAACAAGTCTTCATATGTTTCCATGCCCAGCACAGGGCTTGGCACACAGGGATAAAACAAACGGAAGTTTCATTCCTCCCGTCCCCAAAGACCGAACAAGTTTTAGCTTTTTGGTCTCCAAAAGTATATTGGAACCTAGGGCGAGTGGGGGTAAAGCTCTCTTGACCAGGGGCAAAGAAAGCTCCTTCTCTATATGCTTCCCTGGTCGGCCCAACTCCTAGGGAGTGGCCAGAGCACCCAGCCAGAGGCACCAAGCCAAGGTCAGTGACCAGGCTAGAGCCCAGAGCCTCCTGGGAGGGTGAGTTTAAATGAGTAAATATGGTCCCACCTGGGTGTGGCCAGCAACAGGCCAGAGCTCCAGACAAGTCCCTCCCCTCCCAGCCTACAGCAAAAGAGAGAGATCAGACAGCCACCCCCGTTGCCCCACCCCCACCCCCCTTCCAGACTCTCAGGGTCCTGTGCAGAGTCCATGAATGCATCCCCCTGTCTCCATGCCTGGCCAGAAGCATGGCTAGGCTCCCAGGAAGGGGAGGTTGTGGCCACAGCCTCAGGAAAGGAAAAATCAGATGCGAAGGGCCTCGGAGATTACCCAAGCCAGGAATCTGCCCCAAATGCCTGAGGGCTCAGATACAACCTTGCTACAACAGAGTGGAAGGGCTCACAGAATGAATGGGGAGGGCAACAGAAACCAGTGACAAACCACAAGACACCCAGGTGCTCTGGTCACAAAGCGAGGTGAAGCTCTATATATCTGGAAAGCTCCCTTATCCAAGGACACACAAGCAGTGTGAGGGTCACAGACAGGCTAAGCCGGGGCCACAGAGAGGGATAAATGGGGAGGGGAGGGATGTAAGGGGTAGTGATGGAAGTCAGCCAGGGCTCCACAACGCACAAGCCATGCTCTAGGTCTGCCCATTTGTAGTCTAACCTCCATCCCTCATGCTCCAGTCAACCCTTCTCTCTTCAGAGTTCTTGTATGCCCTTCATCTCCTTACCTCCAGTTCTTCCCCCACCACCATATCCCCAGTCTCCAATCCTTTAATCATCTTTGCCATTCACAACCCCAACCCCCTACAGGGCGGCAGCTGCTCCGTGGGTGCTACACACCCACGTGTATGCACTGCGCACCTTCATGCCTGTGTGCCACTAAATGCTGTGGACCTGCCAGGTGCGTCTGGGCATATCTGTCTGCACAGACCCTCCACCCAGCCCCCCAGCTAGAGGAAAGGGGTCCACAAGCTCCCCATCCCATAGCTCCAGGACAAACTCTCCTCAGAATGCTTGCAACCCCAGGCAGGGGGAGAGAAATGAAAATAAATATTCCAGGAGCCAAACTGCACCATTCCCACTAGGCCAAAGTTCAAGGCCTTTCTGCAGAGCCACCAAGAACTACTAAAGAAGAAAGTGCTTTAGGATCCCCTTTTTCCCAGGCCACGTTAGAGCCGGCTGTCTCTCCAACAACTAGAGGTTCTTCCTTAGGTCTAAGTTCCATCCTGCCTGCTGCGATTGTGGACAGACAGGGCAACATCAACCACAACACAGCAAGGTGTCCAGCTTCCAGAACTAGCACCTAACACCTCCTCCTCCCCCCATGAGTAAGTCACCAAACTGGGACAGAAGGACAGACAGTTGGCCGGACTCCGACCCCATGACTGGCCCATAAAAGCCACCAGTGATTACAGTGATGCTGAGGTTATGCCGGCCCCACCGCCATCTCCTCCTTCCCTGTAAAAGGGAGGCAATTGCCTCAAACCAGTTGGCCTCAGAAAGCCTGGAGAGTTCCAGCCATGGTCCCCAGGGGTGGGGAGAACCTGCCACTAGTGCCACAAGGCCAGAACCTAACCCCTGGGGATGGGTTCTAGGACATCTCATTCTCATACAAACTGACAGGACCCAGGTGAACCCCAACTCTGACTTGTGGCCAAGAGGTGGAGACCTCTATTACCCACCTCACTGACTCATCTTCTCCAGGAAGGCCACCACCCTCTGGACTAGAGGGGCAGAGAAGCAGGGGGCCTGGCTCCAAATACAACTAGAAAAATGGTAAACCCAACCATTTGTCCCTGACCCCGTTGTCCCCATAGAGATACAGAAATGGGTGGAAATGTGTTTGACACGGCCCACTCACACCAGGCCAGCACCAAGGTAAGCACGGAGATTCCGGACCCAGTGCCAACCAGAGAGGGCAGGGGACCCAGCTGCCCAGAAGGAGAAGATTGACAGGATGAGCAGAGGACCAGGAACACCCACAGCAAAGGAGACCACCCCAGGGCAGAGTCAGAGGAGGAGGGTGGGAGGGGCTAGTTAACAATCAAAGAGGGTCTAAACCGTTTCCTGGCTCAGGGGCCAGCCCCCCACCCTTGCTACTGGTCTTCCAGTCTCCCACCTGCGAGTCTACTCGCCACCTTTCCCCCCATCACACCTCCCAAGAAAGACTCAGTGAAGAATTTTTTTTTTTTTTTAAGAAAAACCTGCTGGAGAGAGATTATATAACAGCAACCAGAAAGACTATTATATCTCCCAGCTGATGAGAGGATCCAGTAGTCAAGAGAGGCAGAGCTGGGAAGCCCAGGCCCCTCCAGTGCAAGGCAGCAGGTACAGAGTGGGGTGAGCAATGGACAGCACTCACCATCCTTCCATCACTCCGTTCCAGGCATTGGGTACAGCACACAGAAGCTCTAGCCCAGCCTCCCATACCCAACCCCGCCCCAGCCCCCAACACCAGGATTATGATGCTCTCTGACTGGGTCCTGCTTCTTTCTCTCCTTGGACCAGGGCCTCCAAGAACAAAAACTGTGTCTCCCTTCCTATGGTCTCTTGCTACTGTGAAGCCATCCATGCCTGAAAGAGTGGCGGTTGGACTAAAGTTCTGACATAGATTTGCTGTGTGATCTTGGTTACACACACACACACACACACCAGGTGTGTTGGGGACAGGGAAGTTACAATGAGAATGTGACTACTGAGACCCGAGAGTGCAAATACCTGTGCTGAGGCAAGTGAGGAAAGAGCTATATATAAGCTCCAGTGTCCCCCAATCACTTCATAGAAACGGGTCCTCAGCCATCTCACACGGATCCCATCCCACCCCCACCTCCTGCCCAACACTGGGAGACCACAGGAAGGAAATTCATTCCCAGGCAGCCCTGGGAGCTGGAACAGAAAGGCTGAGACCTGGAGCGGGTGTGACCCTTGGCCACAGGCGGGTGGACATGTGTGAACAATGACATGTGCCTTTTTGATGTTCTCCTCCACCACTGAGATTTCCCTGCTGGGGGTTTGGAGGGGAGTAGGCGGTGGACAGCTCCCTAACTTCCAAACACTCCATCTTGTGCTCCCCTCCTCTCTCCAGGCCAGAGCAGCCCAAGGTCACTGCCCCAGATGGCAAATTTCCCATCGTCAAGGCTGGCACCTGAAATGCCTGGGAGACCCATTGAGGGGATGGGGAGGGAGAGGGCCACCCTCCAACTACCCCACCCCAAAAAACGAGGCCTATAGGGAAACCTTAAAAGGGAGGCTGGACACAGGGTAGGGGACACAGGATCCACTCCCTGTACCCTCCCCCAACCCATCCACAACGCACTACTTAAGGGGACTTACAGAGAGCTTCCCACTCGGGACAAACCTGGGATAAGCTACCCAGTGGCTCCAAGACTGCTCACACCCAGGAGCCCTCCTCCCAGGGGAGAGACCTCAGGAGGCTTCGAGGAGGGCAGTCCGAATCCCTGGGGAAGGGAGGCCCTTCCCCCCATCTCTGTAAGACCCAAACCTTACAGGATGGGGGCTGGCCCTGGAAAGGAGAGACTAGATGCATCTTCGTCTCCTTGGCCCTCCCTCCCCAAAAGCCTCCACCCCATTCCCTAGACCCCCACTCTGAGCCCAGATCAGCTGGCCATAGATGGAGAGACGGGAGCACTCTCGTCCAGATGTTGCACAGCTGCAAACTTCTGGCCAGGGGTTCTCCAGCTGGGGCTGATGACAAACCGGATCAGAGGTCTCGGAAGCGGGCTAGGAGGTCCCAAGGAAGGATCGTGCGTGTCCACCTCCGTGGTGACTCCGCGTCCCAACTCCATAGGCACCCGGCAAACCGGGCCCGGACACACGCTCACACACCCCAACCCACCACCCCGGTGTCATCTGAACAACATCCCTCCTCCCTCCCCCGCTTCCCAAACAGCTGCGGCTCCCCCCGCCCCCACCCTCCCGCCGCCCTCCCAGGCCCCTTTCTGCACCATTTCGGGCCAAGGAGGAGGGAACAGGCGGCGCGGGGGGGGGGGGGGGGGGGGCCGCTTCTTAAAATTTCAAGTCGCTTCCCGGCTTGTCCCCCGGAAGGGCCCCTCTTGAGGATGGCCCTCCCTTTCCCAGACCCTCGGGAAGACCCCCCGGGACCCCCGGACCCCGACAGACCGGCGCGCCTCCAGCCGCCCGTCCCCACCCCGACCCCACAGACCGCCCCACTTGTCCCCTACAGCCGACTCCCGAACACAAACAGTCCCCCATGTCATCTCCCACCAACGCCACACGAAAACACAGCCCGCTCCGCGAGTTTCTCCCGGCCCAGGCGGCCACCCTATCCCACCCCTTCAGGGGGACAGTCGGGACCACCCTCCACCTCAACCCCAAGACGGAGTGGGGGAGGGGGCCTCTTAAAGCGACAGGCACATTATTTTTCTCTACTCACCGGTCCCGCTGGGGAAAAGGGGGGTGTCACGGCTGAGAAGGGGTAGCTCTCGCTTCTAGTCCGGGGTATCTTTAACACCGGGAAGCCGCAGCTCCGGGCGGGGGAATAATAAATGAGGCTGGCGTCCACGCGGGCTCTGGGCGGCGCCGAGGGGCCTGGACCCCCGTCGTGGGCGTGGGGGGCGGGCAGGCGGGCGGCGGACAGGCGGGGGACCGGGGCCGAATACCCGACTCGCCTCCGCTGTGTTGATATTTTGCTTCCTTCCTCCTTTCGGGCTCCAAAGGTAACTCCTCCAGCCCCTGGGAGTCAAGGCCGACGTAGGCACTGCTCAGCCTAGCTTGAGGGGTGGGGAAACAGTGGTGATGGACAGGCGGGAGGCCAATGGGAGGGACTTGTGGTGTCTACGGGGCGGGGCCCAAGCAGGGGCGGGACCGAGGACGCGGCCCCGCCCCTCGCTTCCCTTGGCCCGCGGGGCCGGGCCGGGTCAGCCCCCGCCCCTCCGCTTGACCAAGCTAGGCTGTAGCACCAAGAGCGGCAGATCCCTCCGCCGGCCGGGAGGGAGGGAGGGACAGAGCGAGGCGAAGTGGGGAGGAGAGACCCAGAGGCCTTTAAAGGGATCGGCCCGCGGTCGAGGTGGCCTCTCGGAGCTCGCGGGACCGCCGCCTAGCGCTGCTGCTACCATGCGCTTCAGGAGGTCCTTTTCCGGGAGGCTCTGTGCGCTGTGCGCACACTCATAGACACACACGCTACTCGACAGCTCCCCCCCAAGCCCCAGGAGAGTTGGGAGGTGGGAGTCTAAATAGATAAATTGAGGGTAGACGTTAAGTGAAGGAAAGATTCCATCTCCCCCGCTTACTGTGTGCCCAAGCTCACTTAAAGGGACACATTCATTTCTGGGGGTTACTTAGGGAGCTCGTTTGCTCCCTCTACCTGTGACAGACCCCTTCCCTGCCGGGGCCTGCTCGGCAGACGCCCAGCAATTTAAAGCGACAGCTCATAGTTCTTGAGTGACCTAATCCCCAGTGACTGTGGCCACGGAGCACTTACAGCCAAAGGGGGCAATTTAAAGGGGCGGGACCCTAATTTCCCCACAGGACAGGAAACGCCCAAAAGTTTCTTATTAAAGAAGCAGCAGTAGCTCTTTAAATAAAATAAAATAAATAAAAATTCCTGGTTGCTCCAGGGTGTGGTGAATCTTTACATGCCCTACAACAGGAGTGTGGGTGCCATCCCAGTCAGACTTCCTCTCCAGCATCTCTGCTACGTCTAAGTTCTGCTTTTTACCCGAGCTTGAGGAAATGATGGAATCTGACTTAGATCTCAAAGAACCTTGCAGAACAGAAGGGCACTCAGTTCTTCATACACCCTGATTTCTATCTGGCAGGGTTCGATTTACTGGACAAAAACCGGATTCTGGGTTAAGTGCTGAAAAGACTAGCATGTACAGAGAGAGGCAGCATGTCATAGTGACTGGAAGCATCAACTTGGAAATAGTCAAGCTGTCTTGGTTCAAAGCCTTATTCCGCCATTTATTAATTGTGAACAGAGGCACATTCCTTAACTGCTCCGTACCTCATGATCCTCATGGGTAAAATTGGAGATGGTGGTATATAGTACCTAACTCATAAATTTGGCGTGACGATTAAATTAGTTCACACAAGTAGATTGGTTAGAACAGTAGTTCATGCTGCATTATAATAACTCCAGGGCTGGACTGCAAAGACCCCTTTAGACCCATTATCACATACAAGTCTCAAACGAGACAAGCTCAGTAGAATTGCTCTGCAAAAAGGTTTGGAGGCTTGCCCTAGCTGGTTTGGCTCAGTGGATAGAGCATCGGCCTGCAGACTTAAGGGTCTCAAGTGCGATTCTGGTCAAGGATGGAGCATATGCCCATGTTGTGGGCTCCATCCCCAGTGGGGGGCATGCAGGAGGCAGCTGATCAATGATTCTCTCTCATCATTGACGTTTCTGTCTCTCTCCTCTCCCTTCCTTTCTGAAATCAAATATATATATACACATATATATATATTTTATATATATACATATATATTATATATATATATATATATATATATATATGGTTTGGAGGCTTATCTTAAATGTCCTAAGACAGGGAGCCAGCAGGCTCCTATTTCCTCGGCCTCAGTTTCCCTTCCATCTGGCCCCTCCTTCAGGAAACTTGATTTAAAGTGTCCCACTTTGTCCCAAAATGCAGTTTCTCGGTTCCCCATCATATCTGGGAGATGGGGCCCCAGCACCATAAGATGTTAGTCTTCCCGGCCAGGAAAGGGTAGGCAAGGGAAGCCCATCTGCCCTGTCCCCAAGGACTCTGAGAACAGAGCCTTGTGCCAGCCTGGGGCTGTGGCTGTAGCAGGATGGGAAAGTGCACCCCCCCCCCCTTCAAGTGGGGAACCTCCCCTCACTTGTGGCCTCTATTTTTAGTGCTTCCCCAAGCTCTAGCTGGAGAAACCGTTTAGTCATCAGGGTGTTTATTTTCCGGCTGTTTCCGATGTCGGGAAAGCAGAATGTTGAGACTGGAGAGATCCAGGGCTGCTGAAAAAGACTTCTTAGGAACAGGCCTGGGAACTCAGTCTTCAGACCACTGGGTCCCAAATCATAGGGAAAAAAAAAAAGTGGGCAGGGGGCAGCCACGTCCCCAGGGGACCTAGAGGGCTGGGTTCTTTGCCAGCCTCCAGTTTTGAGATTCTGCAAGCCAGATACCTCTCTAGCCCCAGCTCTACTAGTAGGATTCCATCAAAAACATTAGCAACTCTTCAACAAATTCTTGCCCAGGGCTGATTCCCAGAAACCCCCTCCCCAAACTCTATAGATCTACTTGTTGAGCCTCCCAGGACCACAGTTCCAGCCAATCTAAGCCACAGGCAGGCTTGTCAGGGCTGTGATTGGCCAATTGGTCCTCCTGCCTTGGAATGTTGAGTCCTTAACAAAGGAATGAGGAAGGAAGGTGAGTCACCTGGGAGGGTATTAAAGGGCCAGGAGCTGGAGGGAGAAACTAAGGGTCTGCTCAGGAAAGAAGATGGAGTCTCCTGGGCCCTGAGATGCAGAAATGATAATTCACTAAAGAACAGAGTAGGAGAGGCTGAGGGATAGAATTTATCAATTTCGGAGAGGATGAGGAATAGAAATATATATATATATATATATATATATATATATATATATGGAGAGAGAGAGAGAGAGAGAGAGAACTTCATGGGAAAGGAAAAGTAACAAACATGAGGTCTTGATTTCTGGGGAGGACTAAGAAAGGATCTAGGGAAATCAGATTATAATAAAGACTTCCTGAAAGTGACTCACTGCATCTTTTCCTTCTAGCCCCTGGACTACCCATCCCACAATCCTCTAGGCCAGTGGTTCTCAACCTTCCTAATGCCGCGACCCTTTAATACAGTTCCTCATGTTGTGGTGACCCCCAATTTCATTGTTACAAATTGAACATAATTAAAGCATAGTGATTAATTAAAAAAAACAATATGTAATTATATATGTGTTTTCAGATGGCCTTAGGCGACCCCTGTGAAAGGGTCGTTTGACCCCCCAAGGGGTCGAGACCCACAGGTTGAGAACCGCTGCTCTAGGCGAAAAATGTCTGAGCAGGCTCAGAAGCTTGGGTCTCATTTTTCCTTCTTCTCTGGCTACCAACCCATCTTTCCTAGAGAAAAGTCATCTAACAGCCCAAAGTTGCTATAAACACCCCCCTCCCCCCAGGAGTCAGAAAGACATCCATCAAAGTCGTACAAAGTGTGTGTAAACTCCTCTGTACAGTATCCTCTTCATAAGTCTAAATGGCATCTTTTATTAATGCCTCCCCAAGCATCCCTAATTCAACCTAATCTGGAAAGATTTCCTCACCCCCAAGAGCTGCTTCTCTTCCTGCCCATTGTTCCTTATCTCTGGGGAGCCATTGTTGCTGTTCAAGCCTCTGTCTGGCTGCATGGTGACCCCTCTTGCCTTCCCCACAAGCACGTGAACAATCTCCACCCCCTACCTCCATCCATATAAACTCTAGCAAAGGCTCCACTCTCTCCCCACATCGCACACCTTGCTTGTGAGGGAAAGGGCTGTCCGCATGCGCACTGGAGGTCCTTCCGTGTACACATTCTTCATGTGGACTTGCGTGTCCACCTGTGCCTCCACCTGTGCATAGCGCTCCCTACTCTGTGTGTCTACCCCATCAGTACACACCATATTGTACTAGTTTTGATTTTTAACTTATTCTTCTTCACGAGATCTTGAGCATCTTGAGGGCAGCCGTTTAACTCAAATTTGGGTCTTCGGGGCTTTGCAGGGCCTGGCATGGACCGCGCTCAGCAAATATCTGTTATATGGATCTGTGTAACTGCACCTAGGTTAAAGTTACAAAAACTGCATTGAACACCTGTATTTGTCCATTGATAACTGTGCTAGCCCCGGAATTGGGCTCTGATCTTGGGTTTGGGACAAGTCCCACAGGCCAGAGGGGGGCGGGGGGAGGGGAGGGAGGGAGGGGGCGCGGGACGGAGTAAGGCAGAAAGCTGTGCCCCAAAGCGCCAGAGGGTAGGTCAGCCAGGGCAAAGGGCAGAGGCGCAACCCTGGAACTGAAAGGGGCAGGGAAGGGGTTCCACAGCCACGTCCTAGGTCAGTGCCCGTCCCCCCCCCCGCCCCCCCCCCCCCAGTTGCCTGGGCAGGATGTGGTGGCAGCTGCAGGAGGGTGGGCAGGATGTGGGGGTGGGGGCAGCTGAAACGCAGCCTGACAGCAGTCGTCTCCCCAACTCCTCCCTCCTTCTCTCTCCCCTCCCCATCCGCCCCCTCCAGGTCACGTGCTTCCAGCCGGGGCACCGAAGGACTATTTCCCCTTTACGCGGAAGGACATAATTGACAGCGCAAACTGCAGTCACCAGCGACTTCAGCTGTCTCACGCCTTTTCCTTGCCCCGTAGTCCAGGACGTAAAGTTTGCCAGATACCCATTTCTTTCAAGTCCTCAGCACTAAGCCAGGAATGGCCCCTTTAAATGCAAATGACCGCCTTCTGGCTCTCGCCCCCCAACCCCCATTCCAACTTCGCTCCTCGTGCCCAGACCGCGCCAGCTGCCATTGACGTCACGCGTGCGTCAGCGTCGCCAACCCAACCAGACGGCACGTGGGGGGAAGAAGGTGGCCTTAAAGGGCCAGAAGCTTTGGGTCTGCCCGGTTACTGCTGTGAGATTTGAAAAAGAGGAATGACATGGGAGGTGGGAAAATCTACTGGAACAGGAAGAAATGCAGGACAGACATCAGGAAAGACTTCCATCTGTGTTCCCCAGAAGGTCGCACCTAGGAGGGAGACCCAGAAGGAGCAGGACAGCTCTGAGGGTGAAAAGGACTCAACATTGAAGACTAGCCCTGTGACAATTTCAGCCTCTCCCCCACACGTCTAAGGACGTGGTTCACTTGGTATTCCCAGCACTGAGAACAAAACGCCTAGTGGATACGAACAGAGTCCAGTACAAAGCCACCTCCTTTAGGAAGCTTTCCCTGATTGCCCCACTGCGCATGCATCGCACATACCCACGGCTAAAGACAATCTTACTCTCTTCTGAACACTCACACGTAGCATTTAATGAACCTGCATCTTCCTTCCATGCATTAGTGACCACGGGGCAGCGGTGAAAAGGACAGAACTTGGAATCATGTACACCTGTGTTCCAATTCCATTTCTGTAGCTAGGTGACTTTGGACAAGTCTCTTCATCTTCGTTCTAATAACTGTCAAATGGGGCCAATGCTATTTAGACCAGAGGCTTGCTATGAGGATTAAATGGGACAGTTTCTGTGCAAATCTTGTGTGATATCTGTTGTACAGCAGGCACTCAGTACTGGTGGGGAGTAGGTTTTAAGATGGCCATCTCCCGCACTGAACTGTGAGCTTTTTGAGTCAAGGACCTTGCCATACTAATCTATTCTCAGCATCAATACAGTGGGAGGCTTATACCTGGTGCTTTTAAAATGTTTGCTGAATAAATAAACAGGAATGAATGAGTGAATGAATGATATCGGTGTTCCCTGAAATCTGACCCCTGAAGTTGTTACCCAAAAGGAGAAAACATTAGAAATGTCCCCTCTGTGCCCAGGTTTTAAGCTCGGGAGTAGAGCCTCAGGTAGAGTTGGGGGGAGGCCCTAATCTCTGTGGTTGAACAAAAAGTATTATGCAAACAAGCTGCAAAGGATTGGCCTGCAATGAAGACTTGAGGGGGCCTCCCCACCTCTCCCCACCCCCAGCTCAGCTGCTGAAACCCTGTCCCAGGAAACCCAGGCTGTGCTCCTGCCAGGGACATAAGACACTAAAAGGCAGCAGGGAGAGGGGAGCTTCTTGCCCTTTTGCGTTTCTCAGTCAGACAGGAATCTGTCTCTGGCCTTTTCTTCTCTGGAGCCTAGTCTGTCCCCCCTTCAATTCCTTTCTCCGACTCTGCCTCCCGCCACCCACCCCAACCTTCATTCATTTCCTCCATAGCTTCCCAATAGTTACAGTGGAGGCAGGAGGCACAACACCTCTTAAACCTGATTCCAGCTTCTTGGTCAGAGGATCAGTAGCCACCTCGTCCTGGTTCAGCCTGTCTTGCAGCTGCTGGTTGATCTCATTGTCAGTATCTGTCCCCATCTCTGAAGTAGAAGGGCTGACAGACAACAGAAGGGCCTTCCTGCCAGGGGAGGAGCTATGAGCAAGAGGTTGTAAGAGCCCTCTCCTTCCTTGAAGACCAGAAAGAAGCGGTGAGACCCTCCTGGGGGGGCCAGGGTAGGGGTGGGGTTGTGGGAGAGATGCAGGTGGGTTTCCCCCACAAAAATCTCCCATCGGCCTTGTTGCTGGCTCCACCCTCTGCAGGGGTGGGGTGCCGCCCAGGAGCACTCTGTGTTCCAGAAAACCCCAAAATAACAGCTTTTGCCGACCGGTTGCTATTTCTGTCCATCTTGTTTAATTATTCAAACCCAAGTTGGGGAGTGAACTATAAAAAGCTCTCCTACTTGGGGACCCAGGAGAGCCGGGAGTCTCGCCAGGTTGCAATAGCAGCAGACAACAGGGTTTGGGTGAGGTCATTTGGTCCGGCCTCCTGCCTCCTCCGTTCCATCTGCTGTTTGCCTGCTTCCTCTGCTAGAAGGCAGATCTAGACCACCCGTCCCCAGGCTTCCCTCCTGCCCTCATTTCAGCATCTCTCCTAACCCATCCTACCTGGGAGCTGAGCTCCACCCCATCTCCCTTTACTCTGTATCTCTGTATCTCCTCTCAGCTGTCTCTTTGCCGACTGCTTTCTCGTCCTGGTTATTTTTTTTAAATATATTTTTTATTGATTTCAGAGAGGAAGGGGTAAAAAAAAGAGAGATAAAAACACCAATGATGAGAGAGAATCACTGATCGGTTGCTTCACCATGCCCCACACTGGGGATTGAGCCCGCAACCCAGGCATGTGCCCTGACGGGATTTGAACCATGACTTCCTGGTTCATAGGTCAACACTCAACCACTGAGCCACGCTGGCCGGGCTGTCCTGGTTCTTAACCCAGAGACGATCGTCAGACCCAAGCACCAAGGACTAAGGAAGTGGGGTGGCAGGGGGTCTAGGTAAAGAGGTGAAGTCAGGGGACACAGATAGGGAGACTGCAGGGCACTCTGTCAGCTGGGGGCTGGGAGCACTGTTCTGGGGGCAGCAGGTTCCTGACATCAGCTGTGAGCCTCTTCAGAGGCTTCTCCTGAAGGCTCTGATCTTGTAGCCGAGGACGGAGAGGAGGCGGCGGGAAGGGCCTGCTGTCTTTTCTGGGCCTAGTCCTCTTCTCATTTGCCAGAAGCCTAAGGTCAGTTTCCATTGAAGCTAAAGTCCGGGGCAGGCTAAGCGAGGCAAGCAGGATTTTCCTAGGGGCCTCTTCATGACCCCCTCCCACCACAGGCTTTTCCTAGAAAGATGGTAACAAGGGGGGGGTATCATGGTTGCTATGGAAACAGGATCATGGCCCTTGGAGGTGGCATGTAAGGGGGTTGTGTTAGTAAAGAGGAGACTAGAAGTTATAGTCTGAGCAGGAGGGGCCAAAGAGAGGCTAGAGTGACAGAATGGGCAAACGGACGGGGGCAAGAGGACATGGGCAAGAGGAGAGACCACAGGGCGGATCCAGAGCCCCAGGGCAGAGAGGGCAGACGCCTGGGACTGAGATGCACAATGTGGGAGGGGGGGCCGGTAATCTGGCAGAAGCTGGGGAGAGGGCAGCATGGCAGGACTTTCCAAGAGTCAGTGTGGGTCTTGAGTGTTATAAAGGAACCTGGGGTTTCACATTTGGGCCTCTTTGGGGCCTTGTTCCCACACATTCCCTGGCAGCGGCAGCGGCAGCAGCTCCTGTAGGTCTAGCCTGGCTCTCCCTGCTTTGGCTGCTACTAGAGCTTCAAGAGAAGTTGCTGAGGTCTGCGAAGAGGCACACCATTGCTAAGCAACCAAAGTCTGCGTACCTGGAGGGCATTGGAGGGGGCCCTGGCACCGCTGATACTCAGAGACAGAAAGGTATAAAGGAGCAGGGTGGACAAAGCTCAAGGCTCCCTCTCCCATCTTCCTCAAGACAGTAACAGAGGAGGGCTGTCTCCATCACTCAGTAGGCATGTTCATGAGTAAGTGTGTGGTCCTTTCCCAGAATGCTGTGTGTGCACACGCCTGTGACACTCACCAGACTATCTCTGAGGACTGGCAGGGACAGAGGTTAGGGAACCAAAGACCAGGTTAAGCCTCTTTCAGAGTGATTGGAGGGTCCAGGACCTGCCCCATCTGCTAAAAGGCAGGAGCCTCTGTGGAAAGGCAAAGGCCTGAGGGTGGCATCTTGGGGGAGGGGGAGGTGGGCAGAAAGAGAGGAAAAGCTGGTTGTAACCTGCACCAGCCTCCTCGTCAGACCGAGTCTCCACAGAGGAGAGGCGGCCTGGCAGGGGGGTCCCACACCTCTTCTGGATGTCTGTGTTCTCTCAGCGGAAGTACTCCACTGAATTCCATTGTTTTTATTTATTGGTGTTAGAGAGAGGAAGGGAGAGATATTTGTTGTTCCATTTAGCTATGGATTCGTTTGTTGCTTCTGACCTTTTTAAAAAAAGTTTGAGCCCTAACCGGTTTGGCTCAGTGGATAGAGCGTCGGCCTGTGGACTCAAGGGTCCCAGGTTCGGTTCCCGTCAAGGGCATGTACCTTGGTTGTGGGCACATCCCCAGTAGGGAGTGTGCAGGAGGCAGCTGATCGATGTTTCTCTCTCATCAAAGTTTCTAACTCTCTATCCCTCTCCCTTCCTCTCTGTAAAAATTCAATAAAAAATGTAACCAAAATAAATAAATAAATAAATAAATAAATAAATAAAAATAAAAATAAAAATGTTTGAGCCCTGACTGGTTTGGCTCAGTGGATAGAGCGTCGGCCTGCAAACTGAAGGGTCCCAGGTTCGATTCCGGTCAAGGGCATGTACCTTGGTTGTGGGCACATCCCCAGTGGTGGGGGGGTGCAGGAGGCAGCTGATCCATTTTTCTAACTCTCTATCCCTTGCCCTTCCTCTCTGTAAAAAATCAATAAAATATATTTTAAAAAAAAGTTTGAAAGCATGGATCCCAACACTGAAAGATTTTCATTAATAGGGAGGAATGTTCATGGTGCATTATCTACTCACAAGCACATCTATGATGAAAGAATAACAACAAGCCAAGTACACCACCAGATGTGTTTCTGAAAAGAGTGACATCTCCTCAGGAAGAGCCTCAGGCGGGTCCCTCAGGAGGGTTCTGGAAGAAGCCACTGTTATCATAGGCGATGGCAGCGCAGTGCCTGCTATTGGCTCTGAAGACCTTCCGGTGGGATGAGATGTGGAAGTGGCACATGCAAAAAGCTCAGTCCTTTCTAGCTTTGTGACCTTAGGCATGTCATTGATCCTCTCTGAGCCTGTTTCCTCAGTGACAATGCGAGGGTGATACTGATAAAGTGCTCCAAAGCCTTAGCCTGGGTGGCTCAGTTGGCTGGAGCATATACCGAAGGGTTGTGGGTTCAGTTCCCGGTCAGGGCATGTACCCAGGTTGCAGGTTTGATACTCAGTCTGGGTGTGTGTGGGAGGCAGCCAATCGATGTTTCCCTTTCATGTTGATGTTTCTCTCTCTCTCCCTCTCCCTTCCTCTCTCTCTGAAATCAGTGAAGGCATGTTCTAGGGCAGTGATGGCGAACCTTTTGAGCTCGGCGTGTCAGCATTTTGAAAAACCCTAACTTAACTCTGGTGCTGTGTCACATATAGAAATTTTTTGATATTTGCAACCATAGTAAAACAAAGATTTATATTTTTGATATTTATTTTATATATTTAAATGCCATTTAACAAAGAAAAATCAACCAAAAAAAATGAGTTCGCGTGTTACCTCTGACACGTGTGTCAGAGGTTCGCCATCACTGTTCTAGGGTGAGGATAAAAAAAAAAAGCGCTGCAAAGATTACAGTAGATAACGTAAATAATGCATGTATGGTGCCTTGCAACAAAGTCCCTCTCCATCCATCCCCTACACAACAAGAGGACCACAAGTAACCAAGAGCAAACTCAAGGGGTTGCAAACCTGTTGGTATAGTACCAGGAAGCAGAGGTTTATGGAACATCTTAGAGTTTTCTCTTTCTCATGGCCGGGGCCAGGGGGAGGTCGGTCATATTTGGAACAAGAAAGAGTATCAAAAAAGAGACCTCCGCTGAAGCAAGTAGAGTACTGGTGACAGAAGACAGAAGGAACCCAATTCCCAACTTGCATTTTCTTGCTCTTTCTCTCCTAAGGCAGATAGTTAAAGTGGAAAGAAGAGCTTTGAAGTTCTGGAAAGGTGAGAATCGAATCTACAGCCCATTTGTTCAATGACTTCCTATCTCCACCCTGTGACGTTCAGCGGCAGCATGGAATGTGCACAGATGGCGGTGGGGCCTTGTCCCCGGTCTGTGAAGAATTTTGGAGAATAGAAGAGGTGTCAAGAGACTGGAGGTAAAAATAGAAGGCTCCAATCTTTAAGAGAGGGAAAGATAGATTTTCAAAACTCTAGGCTTGAGCCTCCACATTTTGGAAAGTCAGAGAAGAAAGCAGGGATCATCTGCAGTAGCTGGGGGGTCGCAAGCCACTGACTGCTCAGTGTGGACATCACCGGGAGACTAACACTGCTGAGAATCTCAGCCGACTCCAGGCCTGCTAATCACAACTTGCATTTTAACAAGATTCATAGGTGATTTGAATGCACGCATTCAAGACTGAGAAGCACATCTCATCACAAGAAAAAAACAGTAACAATGTGTGGTGATGGCTGTTCACTAGACTTATTGTGGTGCAATATATGCAAATATCAAATATTGCAATATACAGTCGTGCGCCACATAAGAATTTTCGATCCATGATGGACTGCACAGATGATGGTAGTTCCATAAGATTATAACAGAGCCAAAAAATGTATATCAGCAATGACGTTGAAGCCATCGTAATGTTGTAGCACAAAGGTTGCAAAAATCAGCAAGTCTGTGATTGAGACGGCAAACAACTTTAACCTGCTGTGGCTGAGGAGCTCCTAGAGGTGGTTCCTGAGGAACGGACTAGAACAGGAACACATAGCTGAAGAAGGGGCAAGGGAAAAGGAGACTGCAGGAGAAAAGGATGAGCCCCCAAGAAAAGTCACAGTGAAAGGTTTTAGCAGAAGCCTTTGTTCCTTAAAAAGTTTGAGCCTAGCTGGTTTGGCTCAGTGGATAGAGCGTCGGCCTGTGGACTGAAAGGTCCTGGGTTCGATTCCAGTCAAGGGCATGTACCTTGGTTACTGGCTCAATCCCCGGCCCTTGGTTGGGGTGCACGCAGGAGGCTACTTAGGCAGGTGCCCTGCCAGGGAATCCAACTGTGACCTCCTGGCTCATAGGTCGCTGCTCAACCACTGAGCCACACCAGCCAAGCTGAAGCACAAATTCTTAACTTTGACAAAGTCCAATTTATTAAAAAAAATTATTTTTTTGGTCACTTGCTTTTTAGTGTCCTAGGAAATCATTGCCTAATCCAAAGTCATGAAAATTTGTATCTATGTTTTCTTCTGAGTCTTACAGTTTTAGCTCTTACATTAAGGTATGTGATCCATTTTTAAAAATAAATATATTTTTATTGATTTCAGAGAGGAAGGAAGAGAGGAAGGGAGAGAGAGAGAGAGAGAGAGAGAGAGAGAGAGAGAGAGAAACATCAATGATGAGAGAGAATCATTGATCGGCTGCCTCCTACACAACCCCCACTGGATGATGAGAGAGAATCATTGATCGGCTGCCTCCTACACAACCCCCACTGGGGATCAAGCCTGCAACCCAGGCACGTGCCCTTGACTGGAATCGAACCTGGAACCCCTCAGTCCACAGGCCGATGCTCTATCCACTGAGCCAAACCGGCTAGGGCAGGTATGTGATCCATTTTAATTAACTTGATCTGTGATGGATGTTTGTACCCCTATGGTGAGGTAGGGGTCCAACTTCATTCTTTCATATGTGGATACCCAGTTGTCCAGCACCATCTGGCAGGAAGACTAGTCTTTCCCGTTGAATCGTCCTGGCGCCCTGCACTTACAGTTTTTATCTCGCCAAATTGTCCTCCAAAGAGGTTGCTCTAGTATATACTCCCACCCACCGGAGCCAAGTGCCTGTATCTCAGATTGAGCACTGAAGGTTAGGAAAGGACACTGATAAACTGACGCTCCCCAGGGACAGCCACTCACAGTGGAGGAGTCGGGGGAGGCTTGAAAGAGTGGGCTGAAGAAAGAGGAAATGTTTCTTTCAGAGGAAAATGCCGGGGAATATAAATTCTGAGTGGCTGGGCCTGAATTTAAAACCCTGTCCTGCCCCTTACCAGCTGTGTAACCTTGGATAGACACCAACCCTACGTACCTCAGTTGCATTACATTAAACAAAGATAGTGACCACATACCTTTGTGGAGGTGCCATATATGCAAATATCCCACTCCATGACAGGCCCTAAATAATGGAAGCTATTGTGACATTCCTATATGTGCTGTATGGGGCCCAGATCAAGTGATTGTGGGGGAGCATCACAGTGGGATAGTGCCGGAGTCATTTGGTGTGAGAGTTTTAATGACTGATCATGTGTAGAAACTTGGATCCACTGGGATGTGTCACTGTCACCCAGAGCAAGGCGGTACTTGAAGTATTTGCTGTGACATGTTAAGAGGGGAAAGGATGTGACAGACTGAATGTGACAGCAAGACAAATCCCGAGTGACATGATGGGATGGAGTGCAGGGAGGCAGGCTGCAGCAGGCAAACTTGTGGGGGCCCAACAGGGGCTGCCCTGCCCCTCTTTCAAGCGGGGGGGGGGGGGGGCTTTCCTCACGGGAGGGGGATTGTGTGCCATATCGAAGGAGCTGCCGCTCAGGTACCTTTGGTGTTGTCACCCAAGGCTCTGGAAAAGACCCTGCTGGAAATGTGTGCAAAACAGGTGGGGTGGAATCCGGACTGGTTTCTCCTCTTCTTGGCTTCAGTCTTCAGAGTGGCTGATAAAAACAGAATCGCAGAATCGAAACCTAAGAATTTCTTCCTCCTCCTCTCTGTCCCCTGGGGAGGTAAGAGTGGCATAAACGCCACATCTCATTAAGCTTTTACAAGCTCAGATGGGCAGAGTGGTCCCACGTGGGAGGCAGGCAGGGGGGCTTGGGGAGGCTGTAGGAAAGATCTGCCCAAGACCATGGAGGCCTGCTCTGCAGCACAGGAAATAAGGGGTGACGACTGACGTGAGGTAATAGCTGCTTTTATTAAAATGGTATCAGAAGGGCAACAGGGACAGGAAGTTGGTAGATGTGGGGACAAGAGAGAGCGTGGCAGAGACAAGACTGTAGATCTACCAAAACTGCCTTAGAAGAATCAACTCTAAGGGGAAGACTGCTCTTTGTACCATATGAAGCTGAAATAATGAGGTCTGAAACATGAGTGGGAATCTTATTGCCCTTGACCTCAGGGAGACTTTAAATCCAAGGTATAAAAGATTGGCATAAATATTAGTTTGAATAAGGGAAATGAGAAATATTTTTCTGAGCTCAAAAAGATGGAAGAATTAAAACCACGATCCAAAGTGTAAGCCTGGGAGAGAGGATAAATACCCTAGTGATCCACACATAAAACAGACCATAAACAAAGGAACGGGATTTGAGGTTAATGGAGGGTAACAGAGCCACAGCTCCACATGGGCATTACCGAGTGCTGTCCACTCCCTCCTGGGTGGGAGGGGGAGGCTGGAGGGTGGGAGGCGTCATAGCAGCAGACTGGCCTGGGCTTCAGCAGGGCGGGAACACCCACTGCTGATGAAGCAGTAGGGATAGGGAGCCTAGCCCTGGCCTTAGGGACTGCAGAGAAGGGAGAGGGAAACAAGGATGCAAGTGCAGTGCATGTAATATTGGGGTGACCACGGGAGGGCAGCAGCAGACACCGTGCAGTTGTCTTCCCCGGCCAAAGGGCAGGGTTCTATCTATCCCATCTAGGTTCACGCCTACCATCTAGAAAACCATGGGGTTCTGGGACTTAAAAGTCGCATAGCCAGACTGTGGGGCAAGGCTGACTTGAGCCAATTAGAGACCCTGCTTGTGGCCAGGTAGGCAAATTCCTTCCAGCTAGGGAAGAGGTGAGGCTCCTTGAACCTTGTCCAGTCCTGAGCTCTGGGTGTCTGCAGGGAAGCCGAGTAGTGATTAGTGTTAAGAAGAGCATCCAGCGAAATAAGGGCTTGGGTAGCACCCACTGCCTCCATCACTTCCGCAAGAACTTCTTGTTGAGGAGGAAGATGAGGAGGTTGACATTGACCTTGGCCTTGCTGAAGAGTTTCATGACAGCCACACCCTCGTACTGGAGCTGCAGGAGGTCCTAGGAGAAAGGGAAGGGACAAGGAGGAGAGTTTAAGGGCTCTTCACTGTGGCCCTGCCAGTCCACAAAACACCTTGGAGCCTTACACAGTCACCCAGTGGCACTGGCCACTTCAATGGGGCACTGCACCTCACTTCACAGATGAGGAACCCAAGGCCAGTGACATGACCAAATGTCAATTCGAGCCGAGTCGGGCCTGAAACCAGTTTTCTCATTCAAAAGGCAAAACAGCCCAGCCAGGGTGGCTCTATGGTTGGGCGTCAACCTCTGAACCAGGAGGTCGAGGTTCGAATCCTGGTCAGGGCACATGCCCAGGTTGCGGGCTTGATCCCTAGTAAGGGGTGTGCAGGAGGCAGCTGATCAGTGATTCTCTCTCATCATGGATGTTTCTATCTCTCGCTCCCTCTCCTTTCCTCTCTGAAATCAATAAAAATAAAAAAATAAAATAAAAGCCAAAACAGCAGAACAAAAAGATTTTTTTTGTTTTGTTAATCCTCACCCAAGGTTACTTTTTCCATTGACTTCTAGAGGGGAAAAAGGGGAGGGGAGGGAGATAGAGAAACATCTATGTGAGAGAGACACATCCATTGGTTGCCTCCCGCACGCACTCCAACTGACGCCGGGGTCGAGCCTGCGACCCTGCAGTTGGCAGGCTGGCACTCTAACCACTGACCAAAACTGGCCAGGGCAGCAAAAAGATTTGGATTTAAAACCATTGCTTTCCTGAATGGCCTCTGACTTAGGCTGGCTTCTTAACCTTTTATCCTCAGAGCCTGTAAAACAGGCATAATGCTTCAGAGCTTGGAGAGGATTAAACAAGATAACGTGTAAAGTCCCCGACTTGCCATAGGGCTTCCAATATTAATCCTACTTCTGCCGTTGCCAGCCCAGTCCTTCTCCTGATGCAAAGACCCTCACCCTTTCCTTCAGGAACAGACGATGCTGACTGGGCGGGGAACAGAGCGGATGTCATCTGGGGTCGGCCTACGTCATTAGGCTCGCACCCAAAGCCTGGCAGGCGTCTTGAGGCTCATGAGCGTGTCCCCTCACCTGATAGTGAAGCTGAAAGCGCTCCATGTCCACACCCAGGAACTTGGCATTCACTTCGAACTTTCCCGCCTCATCTCCAGGACTGATGTCAAAGATCACATTTCTGAAGCTGTCAGGAACAGGATTCAAAATGGGGACTGCTGCCTCTTTCCGGGGTCATAGTCCCCCCTCTTCCACCCACGGCTCCTCATCCCGGGCAGTGCCGTGCCACCCGGAGCCCAGCCCTGCCCTGTCATCCCAGGGCCCAGCTCTGTCTTGTCCCAATTTTACTTCTGATCACCATCCCACATCTATCTGCCCGGCCCCAATCCGATGTTCTCTCTTCTGGGAATCTTTCCCAGGGGCCTCTGCCGTGGGGTGTCTAGAACGGTGCCCGACTACGCCCACTGTCTTTAACTTTCTGTGTGGAGATGTCCGACCTCCCCACCATCCTAACAGCTCCTTCAAGGCAGGGACCATGCTTCTTCTCCCCTCCTACCTGGAGCCCAGCCCAGAGCTCCACCCCCGGATAATGGGACAGGACCTTCTGCCCTCCGAAGGAACATACTGAGAGGTGGGGAGATCTTCAATTTCCACCAGGACACCCTTCTCCAGGAGCTGGGCAGCAGTGTAATGAAGAGAGAGCTGCTTCTTCCCTTTCCCAGAACTCCTGATTAAAAAAAGGCTCCAGAGAATTAATCCAATAAACTCTTCAGCACTAAAGACAGTGTACTTTCCGTGGCTGGTAGGAAGGAAATTAGACCCTGAGGGGCACTGTTCACTGGTGGGAGACAAAGGAGGGCCTGCACCTGAGCCCAGGACCCGAGGTAGGAAGGGGCCAGCCGGCAGAGAGTGGGGCAAAGGTTGCCACGGGCAGGGTGAGTGGTCACACATGAAGAAGGCAGCACCTACTTGGACCCGGGGCCCAGGTGGTCCAGGCAGGCCCGGATGTACTGGCTGTAGTAGTCGCCTTGCTCCTCGTAGAAGCTGGTCTTAGCGCGCAGGCCTTGGAGCGTGGCCCGGAGCTTCACCAGCTCTGCCTTCCGCCGCTGCCGGTGCCTGCGCTGGTTACGGATGTCCTGGGGTTGGGGGACCAAGGGAGGGGGGGTTGGCCCTTCCTGGCAGGAGAGCCTCAGGGCCTGACCCAGGCCCAAGAACAACTCACTGTACCTTCAGGAAAAGCAGGAAGAGGAAGATTTCAAGGCTACTTTTCCTGAGAGGGGGACAATCTCAAGGACGCCACCCCAAACCTTCAAAGGCTGTCTTTAGGACCTTCCCCACTGAGGAGGAAGTGTTTCAAGGCTTCTTGATCTTCAGTAAAAGAGAGTTGCAAGAATACCTCCTTCCCTGACTAATTTTAAGACCCTTCTTTCAAACAGGACCCTTTGGAGGTCTAGTGGCCTTCCCCTGGCTGGTGACAATTTGGGGTGGGCACTTCCCAGGGAGACGCCTGCCCTGGAGGTGCCAAAACTATGCACACATGTGCATGCACACACACAAGCACACACGTGTACACACACACACACACACACTGATCCCAGGCTCAGGTCATTACCTTGGCCAGTTCGTCCACCAGCCCCTGGTAGCCATCGCTGGCACTGACCAACCCCAGGCTCTCCAGCCGGCGCAGGTTCCGCAGGGCGCGTTTCTGCTTCTCTGCCAGTGGCAGGAGGGAGTCAGCTTTCAGGGAGCGGTGGCGTCGAAGCGGCTCCGAGTTCTGTGCCTCACAGGCCTGGCGCCGGCACATCAGCCGCGTGTGAGCTGCTTCCTAGGGGGCACGGATGCTGCCTTCACAGGTCTGTCTGGCCCTGCTAGCCTGTCCCCAAGCCAGGGCAGGCCCCAGCAACAGGGCCACTTCGGGGTGTCATCAGGAGCGTGCCCCCAGAGCCCGGCTTCTGGGTGGCTTGTGAAGAACATCAGGGGGAACATCATAGACACAGAAGGCCTCATGGATTGCCAAGGGGAGCAGAGGCCCAAGGGAGACTCAATGGAAGTACAGCATAAAGGATGCCAGACAGACACTGGCCTCTGGGATGCGCCAGGGTATCTGGGCATTTCCCTCCTGCCCTGTGTGCTGGGACGTGCCTCTACTGCCATCCCACTTTCCTCTGGGAAGCCCCTGGCTGAGTCTTCACTCCGCGGGCCCAGTTTGCCCCTGGCTCCCCACCCACTTACCACTTTCTCCTGCCTCCAGGCCTTCAAGCGCCCACCCTCTCTGCCCAGCACCAGCCCTTTGGCGCTCGTTCAGGTCACCTGCCCAGACTGCCTCTTGGCACCCCCCAGCACCAGCCTGATGTCAGGGGCTGGTGTCCCGCGGAGCTCACCCCTGTTTCAGCGGGGAGTGAGGAGGAAGGTGGAGTCCCCGGGCTCTGCAGCCAGAGGCTCCGCACAGCTAGGCTACTCTTCTCAGCCTGTGGGTCTCAGCCTTTGCCTTTGGCCCACCAGAGTTCTCATTATTGGTGAGCAGGGGTGTCTGCTCGTGGTAGATGGTGGGTGGGGTCCAGGGGAAGGAAGCGGCAGTGCTGGTGGCGTGAGGTGGAGACGAACGATACAGTACCTGTGAGCTGGATACTGAGAGGGACAACATCTCCTTGAAGGAGTCCCCAGGGTGGAACTGCATGATGTCGGCCAGTAACTGCTTGGTGCTGCAGGAGGGGGAGGGGGAGGTGAGGGACAGGGCAAGGGTCTGGATGTGGGGCTGGCTAGAGAGCTGACAGCAAGTGGACCCCGCCTAGCATCATGGCTGCCAGGGACACTAGGGAGGGGGAGAGCGAGGGGGTGTGTGAGGAGAACGCAACCCCGGAGGGCGACCCTGTGATGCAGGAAGCGCTACACAGTCTGAACATTCTGTGCTCGTCCACTTCCGTGTCCTCTGCCTGCGGGGCCTCCCACAGTGTCTTTCTTTGAGTTTTTGGCTGAAGTACGCTCTGGCTCCTCTGTGAGACCTTCCCCAACCCAGGTGTCCTCCTCAGCGCTCAACGCACCAGACACCCACCTCCCTCTTGGTGGCTCTGGCTGTGTGTTCACCCCTAGCCTGACCCGCTGCAAGGCCTTGGATGGCAAGACGGAGCTGAGCACCCAGCTCCCCGGTTTGAATGAATGAGGGTGAATGAATGAGGAGGGGCTGCCTTGCTGGCAGGGAGACCGAGGTGGTGACTTGGCTCCTCTTCTGCCCGAAGACCAGCCCCGCCCTTTGCGAGGCCTCTCTCACTTTTTAAAAAAGTATGTTTTTATTGATTTTAGAGAGAGAGGGCTAGAGAGAGAGAAACATCGATTGGCTGCTTCCTGCACCCTCCCTACTGGGGATCAAACCTGAAAACTGGGCATGTGCCCTGATCAGGAATCGAACCGGTGACCTCTTGGTTCATGGGTCAATGCTTAACCACTGAGCCACACTAGCAGGGCCTCCCTCACTTTTGCAGAACTGGGGGAGCCAAGCTCCAGGCCCATCTCCTGACCATCACTTGGCAACACGAGCTCCACAACAAACTGGGCCACTCACTCACCTTGAGTTTCTTTCCTCAACTGTAAAGCAGTCTGTTACCCAGGTTAATGGTAACAGAAAAGCATTTGATCAACAGCACAACGATACACAAAGGTCTGTTGTTGCCAATGTCCTGACTCTTCCTTTGCCTTCAGCTACCACACAGGTCAGAAGTAGGGCTGCCGGAGGAAGGCAGCTGAGAGGCAGCAAGGGGAATGCGTTAGGCTCAGGGAGAGCCTTCTGCAGGACAGGGGAGCCCAGGAAGGAGGTGTAGGCCATTTTACTGGCCTGAGTGGGAAAGCTCAGGCAAGCAGGGCGCTGTGGCCACGCCCACTCACCTCAGAAGAAGGCTCCGGGCACTGGTATCATCAGCGTCTGTCTCCAGCCCTTCAAACTTGTTGGTAAGTGTCAGGGACACCTCTAGCTTGCTCAGATCCACGTTCCCATCGGCGGCTACACTTCCCCCTGAGGTGGGGAGAGAAAAGGGAGAGACAAGCATACACCTCCACATGCAGAGATAGGGTCACGGTAGACACTGCTCCATGCACCCCTCTTCCAGGAAGCTTCCCTACACTGACCCCGGCACCACCTTGTGCCCTCGACCCTGAGCACCAATGGGAGGGCTGTTACCCACAGAGCTTACCCTTGTGTTACTGGAGACCCGCCTCCCCAACAGCGCCAGCCTGGGTGCCCTGAGGGCAGGGGGCTGTACCTCCCTGAGCCTGGAGCTCCTAGCTCTCTCCTATCTGTCAGCACCTCCATTCTGTCTATCCCAATCCATATGCTTCCTCCCAATCCATAACTCCTGAAATCCTGAGAAAAACATTGATTGGCTGCCACCTGCAGCCTCCCCACCGGGGATGAGCCTGAAACCTGGGCATGTGCCTTGACTGGGAATTGAATCGGCTATCTCTCGGTGCACGGGACAATGGCCATCCAACTGAGCTACACTGGACAGGGCTGTCTCATGCGATTTAATTTGGCTACTTATATGATGGTACTGTGTCTCTCTACTGTCTTCCCCACTCTCTCCATAGTCTGTGTCCACGTGTCCACCTCCCAATCAGAGGGGAGAGGGAGGATGAGTGGGTAACCAGCTTTCCTGGCACACATCCCTGGCTGAACAAAAACTCCAGAGGGCAGGTGAGCATGCCCTGCTCACCTGCCTGTCCCTCCCTCCCTGCAGGCCCCCAGCTGGCCCCCGCACGCACTGATGAGGTCAGGGACAGTGGGCAGCTCCCCCAGGTCCTCCAGGAGCTCGTGGAGGGGGTCACGGTGATCAGGAGCGATCCAGTCCTGGTGCTCCAGCAACAGCTGCAGCATGGAGGCAGGAAGGAGATGCAGGGTCTGAGCCAGGCCTTCCTCCAAGGGCCAGCCCGCCACCCACTGCGGGCTTCCGAAGCCCTGCCCACCTGCCCAGCACCCCCCAGGCTGCAGCCCCTCACCCTGTGCGTGTTGACCAGCTCCCCCACGGTGATGTACACCATGGGTTTAGACACAGCCACCATGTCCGAGTACTCGTCCATCGCAAAGCGTTCTTCTGGCTCTGGCACCTGGCAGGCGCGGCAGATGAACCTCCTACTCCACAGGGAGAGCGTGTGAGAGGGGGCGGGTCAGCACCTCCTCATGCCTCTGGCCCTCTCCAGTGACTGGCCCAGCCAGCTCTGACTCTCCAGTCTCAGCTCCCACCCTCTGTCCTGCCTCCCTCTCTCCCAGTTCCCCCCAAACCACTTCCTTCAATAGTCCTCCTTCCCTCCACCGGGGAGTCCTTCCAACAATCTCCCCTCCAGCCCACTAACTATTCTCTTCGCCTCATGCCTCTCTTCCCCGTGGTTTCCAGAGCGGGGAAGTGGGACATGAGAGATCAGAAGAGGAGAAAAAGGGGACAGAGAGGAACAGGGTGCCAGGACCCTAGACCTGAACTTGTAGTGCGTCTCCTCCAGATAGTCGTTCAAGACCTGCAGGTGCCGGCTCTCCCCAGAGAAGGTCTTGCCAGCTGCGGCGTGCTGCAGGAGCTGGGCCACGGCCCCCAGGGTGTGGCGCTGGGGGGTGGCCAGGGCTCCGCCTGCTGCCATGGCCACAATGTCAAAGGCGTCGGGGGCCACTACCGCTGGGTTCAGGAATCGGTAGTACAGCAGGTTCCCTACCACCTGAGGGCACAGGAGACCGCCTCAGCAGCGCTCTGGGCTCTGCCTTGGCAGCCCAGCCCCACCTGCCCAGCTCACTGGGCTAGAAAGACATCAAGACCTAGAGCAGGCCGGCAACTTGCTCAAGGTCACACAGCAAACTTGAGCAAGAGGTAGGACTAGAACCCAGATCTCCCAACAAGTCTAGGGTTGTCAGTTCATGTCCCAATTGCCTTTCCATTTTCCACCTGGAGCCCTGCGGGTAAGCCAGGGTCCATTTTACTTCTTACATTTTTATAGGACAGGGTTTTTGTCCTCTTGTCTCAGTCTAGGGGTTCACAGGTGCCATTGGGGCGAAGGACAGCCCGGGAGGCTGGGGAGGAGAGACACTTGCCTTATAGATTTCGTTTTCCGCGGCATCAGGGAACTTCTCTGCCAGAGTCGTCTTCAGGACCTTGGCCACATACCGCATCCCATAGCTGGGGACACAACAATTGGTGTACGATGTTCCTGCCCATTTCTGCCAGCGCTTAGAGCTCAGCAGGTCAGGAGTGCCTGCCTGCCTCTCCCTCCCCAGGCTCAGCCACACCGGAGTTAAGCATCAGCACTGACCCTCCACAGCCAGCTCCCTGATGCCCTCCTCCAGACATCTCTGGATCTTGTCCCTCCTTCATGCCCTTGTGTCAGTAACCCAAGACCAGGGCCTCGTCCACTAGGCTCTCAGTTTCCCACCTGGCCTGAGAGTCTCTTCTTTGGCCCCTGTAGTCTCCCCTGAGGACACTACAGTACCTACCCCGCCGCCCCCCCCCCCCCCGACACACACACAGAGGCACCTTTAGCCTGTACCCTGGGTGCCTGATCCTCACAGCCAGAGCCCTGTCCCAGGACAGCCAGGGAGGCTCTGAGGTGGCCAACCTGGTCGGCTATCACAGGGCACCTGTGACAGGCCTGGCCTGGGCGAGACAGGCCCAAGGACAACAATGAACTGGAGTAGGAGCTCCAGTCCTGACTCTACCACTAACCAGGGATTTCAGCTTAGGCCTTTTTCTTCCCCTTTGGAAGTTGTTCCCTGGTCTGGAATATGGGGATGATTATTCTTTTTTCTTTTTTTAATTTACTGATTTAATTTTCTTTTTAAATTTTTTTTTATCCTCACCCGAGAATATGTTTATTGACTTGAGAGAGAGAGAAGAAGGGGGAGAAGAAAGAAGAGAGAGAGAGAAAGAGAGGGAGGGAGAGAGAGAGAGAGAGAGAGAGAGAGACAGACAGACATTGATTTGTTGGCTCCCATACGTGCCCCGACTGGGAATCAAACCTAAAACCTAGTTATGTGCCCTGATCAGGAATCAAACCTGAAACCTTTTGGTGTATGGGACAACGCTCCAACCAATGAAGCCACTCAGCCAGGACTATTTATTGATTTTAGAGAGAGAGGAAGGGAGGCAGGGAGGGAGCGTGGGGGGGGGGGGGGGAAAAATTGATCTGGTGGTCCACTTATTTATGCATTCATTGGGTGATTTTTGGATGTTCCCTGACTGAGGATCAAACCCACAACCTTGGCCTGGTGGGAAGATGGTGTAACCAACTGAGCTACCCAGCCCCGGGGGGGAGGATTAATCTTGCCCTCTCTATTTCATAGGGTTTTTGTGAGGATCAAGTGAAATGATGTCTGTGAAAGTAAAGGGGGAGTGCTATTCAACATGGGAGACTTCTTTTTTTTTTTT
>NW_005871259.1:1385185-1403088 GCF_000147115.1 Myotis lucifugus | reverse complement strand
GGCGGGGCGGGGTGGGGCTGGGGCTGCTGCACTTACGGAATTTGGTCCACCAGATGAGATGATGGCTAACAAGGAATTGTCAGTCACGGCGAGGAGGCTGCGAAGGGAGATGTCCAGGCGTCTCTGGACCTCAGGGTGGCTCAAGGCCTGCTCTGGGGTGACGTTGTAGGGGAGGTGGCTATGGGCAGAGAGAGACAAGGTATCAGCCAGAGCCCCCCTCTCATGGCCTCCCCTCCTAAGGTCTTCCCCCTTAAACTCTTCATCTAACAACAGGATTGCATGCACACACATGCTAAGGCAGCCCAGCATGCTTAAGGGGATCAGGCCAAAACAAGGAGAAGGACTCAGAAAGGACTGGATCCATGTGAGTGGAAAGTAAAGAAAGAGCTGGAATAGCCACGGGGAGGTGGAAAAGCGCAGAAGAGAACGGAGAACCTGGAGTCTGGAAAGTCTCGCAAGGGGAACGGAGGACACCAGGGCTGCGGGCACTTAGGCTCTGGCAGTCAGAGCAAGAGGGAAAGCTGGGCCAGGGCCTGACAGTCCCACCTACACGCCTGTGTGCCACCGCGAGAAGCCACCAGCACTGCCTGCCCTCCTCAGTGGCTCCACTTCCCTAGTGCCTATGCATCTGAGTAATGCCTCCAATCTGTAAGGCCAACCTATTTCTCCCGCAATCTCATTTGCCTATTCATCATAAATCTGAATATTCATCTGTACCCCTATCAATAAGGAGTCCATCTCCCAATCCTAACAAATCTGACATACCATTTACAAGCACTGACACAGCAATTAAACAAATTTGCATACTCATCTGTGCTGCTCTATGTTAAGCACACCAGGTCCAGTGTCATTTTTACATCAGTCCCATGTTAATTACCAGAGGAGGTCTGAAAGGCTACCTTATTTCAACCTATAGGGCTGGTGTCATATTTGCATAATCAGCATGCTCATTTACATGCCACCTTCAAAGTACACCCAAGCTTCCCCAGTGAGGCCCAAGACAGAGCTGATCAAAGAGAGCTCCCCCTCTGTCCTCGGCCCATCTGCTCACCTGCGCTGCCCTGTCTGGGCCTCGGTCTGGTTGACCCAGCTCTTGTAGATGTGAACAGGGTCTGTGTGGATGCTTAGCATCTTGTCCTCCAGCACGTCCTGGATCACCTTGCTCAGGATCTCCCTTAGGGCACTCTGTCCACGCCCATTACGGTAGAATCTCACCACCAGCCTCACCACAGTTGGGTTGCCTGTCACCATGTCCTGGGGTTGTTCTACCTTTGACCTATGGTAGAAAGTTCAAGAGGTCATTGAAGCTGGTCTCCTGCCTCTGTGGAGGGCAAACAGTTGCCTTTCCTTTTTGAGATTCTGGCTCTTTGAAGCTTGCTCTGGTGTCCCTCCTCCTAAAAATGACCTGTTAGCTCTAGCTCATCTTTTGTGCGAAGATGTCAGCCCACGTCCTCCCACTGTGCTGCCCTAGGAGATGTCTGGCAGGCACTCCACAGGAGGCAGAGAAAAGGTCTTCTGATTCCATTTCTAGCCTCAACCCTCAATGAATTGCTACCTTGTGAAGGAACCAACAATGGCATCTCTTTTTTTTATTTTTTTTTTTATTTTTTTTTTTTATTTTATTTTTTTTAAAAAAAATATATTTTATTGATTTTGTCCCTCCTCCTAAAAATGACCTGTTAGCTCTAGCTCATCTTTTGTGCGAAGATGTCAGCCCACGTCCTGCACATCTCCTACTGGGGATGTGCCCGCAACCCAGGCACATGCCCTTGGCCGGAATCGAACCCGGGACCCTTCAGTCCGCAGGCCAACGCTCTATCCACTGAGCCAAACCGGTTTCGGCCAATGGCATCTCTTAACCTGTGTTCTTTCCATTCCTTTGCATCTGGAAAACCTACTTGATTTCCTCCTGGAGCGCTGTCTTGAACAGCTGGAGCAGGAGATAGGCCTCGCGGCGGTTGGAGGCATAATTGTACAGGCTGAAAATCACGGACTCCATGAACTTGGTGGTTTTATTCTGTGGCATCTGAAAGATCAGCTTGGCCAGGTAGATGGGCTGAGTCTGCAAGCAATGGGGGAGACGGGAATGACTGCTCATGCGCCTTGAGGACTAGTGATCAGAGAAAGGACGGCTTTCCCGATGAGAACTTGGAACGGAGAAAGCTCCGTCACATTTTCTCAGGGGCACTGGAAACATTTCAGACACATGGGGGAACAGTCTCTCTCTCGGGGGGTAAGGCGTTAGGACCACGGGAAAGGACATCTCCCATGCAGGCAAAAGCACATGAAGGCCTCAAGGTCCCAGACCCTCAGGAGATGGTGCAGACATCTCCTTCCAAAGTCCTCTGCTCACCTGGAGCAGGTAAAAGAGGTGCTGGTAAGCTTCTAGCTTCTGTCGTTTCTCTTTACTCAGCGACTTCAATCCCTTCTGCTTGTCCAGAACCATCATATCCGACAGCTGCTCCTTATTCTTCTTGGTCAGCTTCTTGCAGTGGAAGACCACCTCCTGCGGGGGCGGGGGCAGGGGGGAGGCGGGGAGAGCGGATGATACAACCAGCCCAGGCCAGCCCCGAGCACAGAACATATGGTCTAGAATCAGCGCCTGGAAGAGCCAGGGCTTTCTGCTGTTCAAGGCATTCAAGGCTGAGCCAAGGGAGATAAACAGTTCTAGGGTGAGGAAGGGCCCCTCCTTCTGCCCCAAAACTCCACCTGGCACCCCTGCTCTCACAGGGTGAGTCCCCAGAGGACTGGGTTGCCAGGCTGAGACATCATGTCTACTGGTTGTGCTGTTAGTTCTTCTTCTTCTTTTTTGAATTTATTTGAACCAAAACTGACAATAATTACCAGGAAGCAAGATCTAAAATGCTCCCCTGTTAGTTCTTACTGGACTGTTGTACAAATTTAAGTGGAGCTATCACTTCTACCCCATCCCTGCATAATTGTATGGTAATTTACAGTTTAAGGAGCTATCTATGTCTACATTTGTCCTGGTGAGGTGGGCCCTCTCATTATTTCCACTTTACTAATGAGGAAACAGGCTCAGAGGTTAAATCACCAGCCCACAGTGCCATCACTAAGAATTAGCAGAGCCAAGCATTCCAATTGGATGTCCAGCACTCTTTCTACTATATCACATGTGTCCAACAAATTACTAGGGCAGAGGACCCCTGGACCAAGGACCTGAGCAAGGTGATGAGATCCAGACATTTAAAAATAGTGGGTGAGCAACCACAGAATGTCGCTATCACTGCTCCAGAAGCAGCCAGATTTGGGGGAGAGGGTGCGCCGGCAGGCCCCCCACCTGCAGGGTGATCCGGTTCTTCACCAGCAGGCCAATCTTGATGTCCATGAGGTTGAGGTCCTGCTCTAGCTGCTGGTTGGACCGGATCGTCCTGACCACTTCTTCCTGGAGCTTTAGCAGCTCTGCCTCAGCCGAGAAGTCCTGCTGGCTTTGATTCAAGAGGTGGACGAATCTGCGCACCACGCTGAGAGGAGGGTGGGGCGTGTGGACTGGCAGGAAGGAAAGAGGCATCAGGGTCAGAATGCGCTTACTAGAGGCTTCCCTGCCCACCCCCTACCCTAGTCATGCTATCCTCAGTCCCCCTTCTGGTTACGGCCAGCAGGCCCCCAGACCCCATCTGGTTCTGCCTGTAGCTGGTGGACAATGGGCAGCCTCCCAGTCAGTCCTGTCCCTGACCTCCTCATTAACCAGTATGATGAGGACGAACTGTCCTTCCCATGCCGGTGGGCTCACCCCAACCTGGGCCTATCCTAGTGATCTCCACACCAAAGTCAGAGTCCCAGCTCCCTCGGATGATACCCCTGGGCCCACCTATTCCGCTCTACTACCCACTTCTGCTGAGCTAACTTGCTCTCATCCTTCATCCCAAGTTCATTTTCATCTATCAGCCTCCACTCGGCCTTACCTGCCCCTCACACAACCCTCCTCGGTCAGGAGAGTCTGCACAGGAAGGGGCAGGAGGAGAAGGGATGTCCAATGGATTTTATATTATAGGGAGGTCGGAGCTAGATGGTGCTTCTCCTGGAATCTCTTTTGGAATGGGTGTTTGAGCAGAGAGAAGCCTCTACGTTACAGGCTCTAACAACAAAACTAGTACAGACAACATTCACTATGGGCCAGAAACTGCTTTATATACTTAAAACAACCCTGTGAGGTCAGTATACTAAAACCAATTGATGAGCTCACTGTGGCCCAGAGAGGGTAAACAATTTGCCCTAGTTTACACAACCAGGAACAAATAAAAAAGAGTCAGACTTGGAAGATGAATAAAACTAGGCCCTGTCCACTAAGGGAACTAGACAAAGAAGCCACAATTCACGACAGTGTGGTTCGTCTTCAGAGGTGTGAACACGGGGACTTCGGAAAAACAAAAACCAACCGCTCTGACCCCCGTGAGGAGTGAAGAAAGGCTTCCCACAGGAGGGAAGGCTCTCAACCTGATGACTGTGAAAAGGGGAGAGCAAGGGAACACGGCTGTTTTAGGAAGTGCCAGAAGTCCCTCCCGTCTCGGGCACAGCAGAGGGTGCAGGTGGTGAGGGACACAGCGAGGGGTCGGTGAGGCGAGAGGTACAGGCAGAGGCTGGAGCAGAGAGAGCCTTGGAAGCTGCGGGTAGGACACTAGAGTGTATGCCCAGGTCAATGGGATCCCGGGCAGGATTTAAGTGGGAGAATGGCCAGATCACATGGACAGGTTTCATGGATTAATGTGGTTACTGCCTGGCGGGTGGGCCTTGGAGTGAAGGATGGTAACATCGAAGACAACTGATGGCATCTTGGATTCAATGACATACAGTTCATTAACTCATTTAATCCTCAAAACAAGACTATTATTCCCCTCTTATAAATGAGAAACTGAGGCAACAAAGAAGTCAAGTCACTTGCCTAGGACCACGTGGCTAGTAAGTGGCAGTGCCGAGTGAAGCTTGTGATAATGAAACTGGGAGACAGAACTGGTAAAAGAAAGTTCTTCCAGGAAAACTATAAACTAAAGAGAAGCAGATGAAGATAAAGGATGGCCAGGGCAGTGTTACTAGCGCACGGCAAGAGAAAAATAGAAAGGGCTGGGGAAGAGGAGGAGGAAAAGCAGCTGCTCCGGAAACAGGGGGGCTGCGTGTCCCTGCCAGAGGGGACAGGCGGTGCCCCCGCAGGCAGGACAGGGTGGGATAAGGGACGGAGGAGGTGAAAGAGATGACTCTTGAACAGCCTATTCAACTTGGAGCCCAGGCGTGTAACCTCAGGCCCAGAAAGGAAAGGGGCCAGTGGGGAACCTGGAGCTGGTTCGCAACAAGGAGGAGGATCTCCAAGGCTGGGCTCCTGGACTTTGGACAGGAGCCGAGAGCAGCCTAGAAGGATTCTTTAAGGCTTTAGATGCACACCCACCACTGGGAACTGGGGCCACGCCTTCATGCTCCCAGCCCTGCAGAAAGGACTCCATGAGCTGCACTGTTTCCCACGGAGGTGGGCGGGTAGAAGGGTCATAGGCAGGGAGAGGGCAAAGTGGGAGAAGGCAGGACTCTAGGGAGAGGAGAAAGTCCCTTTGCTTTTTGTGTGGCTTTGGTGGCAGCGAAAGGAAGATCACCAGAGCCTGGCATATAATGAACCTGAGCAGAGGAGCTGTCCCCGTGAGCAGGCTTTCTGTTACTGCGGTGGGCAGGGTGGCTTTGGTCACCACACCCATTCGACATTCCTGCACAGACAACCTGTACCTTCCCTTACCTGCTGTGTAGCCCCAGGAGGAATATCTAGACCTGCCTGACTCTGGGGGATCCCTATCTCTCCCATCAAACTGGGGGATCCCCAAAGGCAGGGGCATCTCCCCACTGTTCTGCCCACCCCAGGTCCTAAGGCTTGCTCAAGGTCTGGGACAGCAGCAGTCAATGAGAGGGAAGGGCTCAAGAGGCCCAGATGACTTCGCCAAGGCCCCACTTTGCGAGTTGTGGGGTGGGGTGACAGTCCCCCTTGCTGGTGAAAACCATCAGACTCCCACAGCAGGGACACCCGGACACAGAGGAGGGAAACCAGACAGTTTCCTCAGAATGCAGAGAACGGCCAGGCAGCTTACCTAACATCCTGTAGTCATCCCGGGCCTTCCTAGCTCGGAAAAATGCCTGGATCTTCACAACAGCATTAACCTGCCGTGAACACAGACAGAAAAAGGATCACTGACTGCCCTTGCCCTGGTTTCATGGGCAAAGGCTGGGTACAGGGACAGGGCGAGGGGGACGACACTCACATTCTTCTGGAAGTAGCCCAGACGCCTCCGGTACTGCCTCCGAGCTGCCCACATCCGGGCCCAGGCCTGAATCTGGGGAAGAGACACACTGCCCTCAGACCCAGGGCAGTTCAGCCATCTCCAAAGCTCACACGTCGGTGAGAGGACCGAAAAACCGTTCTCGGGGGATCTTTCCAGAGAGACAGGAACCGGCCCGAATCACGCCAGCTACCTTGATGACGGCATCGACGTTTGCTTTGAAATACTGCAGCCGTTCCAAGTACATCTTCTTCTGTCTGTAACCCCGCCAGTGAGCCTGCACGTTAGGAGAGAAAAAGAATTAACCCGGGCTGGCCCTGTGGGCCTGAGAGGCTTATAGAAAAGCTTGTCCTGGGCTCTCCAGGGAAAGGGGGGAGCAGGCAAGTGGAGGGAGAGGGAGGAAACTGGCCCTGTTCCCCAAGAACTCTGAATTTCACGGGGGAGGCCAAATACTTGCACAAAGCCAACCGTGCCCTCTGCCACATCCCCTGGTACCAGCTCGCATTATACAATCAAGCACACATACCCATGCTCACCAACACCTCCTCACAGCAACTTAACTAAGATACAAGCTTAAAAGAAATTAATAAAGCATACACCTACTCACCAACTTAAGCAAACCATGCACCACATCCTCCCCAAATACACTCATCCACGCATTGAGTCCACCCACAGACACCACACTCCCCGTCATCCGCACATGCACAGCCTGGGAGGCGCACGGTGGCATGGGTGTAAAGTGTGCACACGCACAGAGCTGCATGCCCTCCATCTCTACCAATGGGTACGGGTCACGAAAACTCTCAATTCACACTTCTCTTTACAACTATACCGCACAGCTCTAGGTAAGTCTTCCCTCCGAGGTCCCCAGTAATTCACTGTCAGTCTAATGGCCTCTCCCCGACTGGTCTGCTACAAAGGGTTCAAGTGACCTCCCTCCTCCATAAATCACACCCCCTTTGATCTCTAAGACACAAATCTCATGGCTCCCTTCTGTTTGGGTCTCCTTCCCAGGGGCCTCTTCCCTTTCACCCCAAGCTTGTGTGAGATTAATTTTCCTAAAGAACCACTTGGACTATGTCTCTCTCAGCCCCGAAGCCCCCAGAAGTTCTCACCATCTGACCCCACACTCCCATCTGAATTTTCCATTGGTCCCTACCTTCTTAAGGATTCTAGCCACACCCGATATTTCACTTTCTTCTAATCATGCTTTATGATTTTCTGCCCCTGAATCTTTGCTTATGTCTCCCCTCGCCCCCCCACCCCAGCCTTGTCTCTACCCTCTGAAATTCTTCCTCTTTTAGGACTCATGTCAAATTTCTCCCAGGTGCTCCAGCCCCGGAGTACACTCTACCGCTGATAATGTCATAGTCTGGTGGGTTGTGAGCATCCCCTTTCAGCCAATGTCCTCCCCTCCCTTCTTAAAGCCAGCTCTCCTGGCCAGGCCTTCCCTAGCCTAAGGACTGCACTGCCCCTCTGTTGGGACAGGACGTGAGAGCCAGCTTGGCTGGAGTGACACCAGCTGCTGTCCATCCTGGAGCCGAGAGGCCAGGAGGCCCCATTTTCATGTCTTTCCTCATCACTCCTTCCTCTCCACCTCCAGGTACTGCCTGGCACACCCTCTGGACAGCTGCTGAGTGAAAGGCACAGGTGGCTCCTCCTTAAGGAGGGGGCCTCGCAACCTGGATTGTTGGAATTTAGGACCTGGACTGGGGTCCTGGCCAAGGCCAGAGCTTTCCGGAGAGACTACAGTCTCACACCCAAGCAGGCTCATTTCTGAATCTCCCTTCTCCATAGCTGGAAGGCAGGTGGCCCAAGGCTCTGCCACCTCTCCCTCTCTGTCTCCCAGGACTTAGGCCAGACCCCGACAGCACCAGGACTGGTAGCAGATGACTCTATCCTCCTCTCACTGTTGGGCGGCTCTTTGGCTCCTTGGAGAGCTGGTAAGAAATTCCAGTTCAGGCTCATAGGAGGAATCCCTATGATTCAGACCACTAAGTGTTGATGACTAAGGCTCTGTATTGAGTTCTGGGACTGATGCCCTGAAATATAGCAACTCATAATGGCTACCACTGATGGAGCGCCTACTGAACTGTGTGCTACATGTAATTTTCCTACCTAACCCTCAGAGGAGGTGAGTACCATCGTAATGAGTGAGGACACTGAATGCTGGAGAGGGCTGGTTAGGGTGCTCGAGGTCACAGGACCCAGAAATAGTAGGACCAGGAGGCAAACTCCAGCCTCTGTCTCCAAAGCCTGAGCTCTCAATTACCACCCACATGCCCTACATCATAATCCATAATCGAGGGCCATTTGCCAGTCTCAGCCTGTGCATCTGGGATGCTCTGAGGATGTCTTTTTGTCTCTGCCATCACAACATCTAACATGAGCTGTATTGTAGTGATCAATCAGCTGTCTCACACCCATCTCCCACCCCTGCCCAGTGCCAAGTGGCAGCCTTTGCAGATACCAGGCATTCAGAGACGTGCATTAGATAAAGTATCTTTACACTGCCAGCATCTCCATGAGGCCCTCCAGGTCTCATCCACCTGGGGAGGTCTCTCTTTGTTCAACTCCCATCATTCCTGGCTTGTAAAGTGCCCCAGCCTGAGGCGGGTTGCAAGAATAAGACTGGAAAGGACTGGCTACAGACAAAGAGCGGAAGTTCTTTCCCTAAGAGCGATTCCACCCCTTTCTGTTTAACCACTGCCCTCTCGTCACTCCTATTCTAGTAGGAAGTCCTCCTGTTGTCTGAACTCTGATGTCTTACTAAATCATATTCCACCTTCCCCGTGGCGCAGCTAACAAGCAGCTCTCATACTCTCTGGATGGGATGGTGGTGACAGTGACCAGCACTGATGCCACGTTTATGCCTATCTGCCAGGAACTGTTTTAAAGCACTGTAGATATTATCTCACTGGATCCTCACAACAACCCTATAAGGTGGGTGCTACATTTCAGATTCTACTTTTCAGATGAAGAAACAGCGGGAGTAACCTGTCACAAGTGATAGAGCTGGGATGCAAACCCAGGTAGTCTAGGGCCCAGAATCCATGCTCTTAACCAGTATGTTCAGAGGCCAAAAGACCATCCCAAACCCACTCAGCAAAAAGGAAGTAGCAAGGGCCCGGCCGGTGTTGCTCAGTGGTGGAGCGTCGCCTTGTGAACCAGGAGGTAAGAGGTTCAATTCCCAGTCAGGGCACATACCAGTAGGGGGTGTGCAGGAGGCAGCCAATCAATGATTCTCTCTGATCATTGATGTTTTTATCTCTCCCTCCCTCTCCCTTCCTCTCTGAAATCAATAAAGAGATATTAAAAAAAAGATAAAGGAAGGAAGAGGGAACCAAGAGCCTCACATAAGTTCAGGCCCTGAAGACGGAGAAAGCCAGAGCCCGGCACCTGGATCTTGATGACGGCTGGGAGCCAGGTCCTCAGAAAGTGCGAACGCTCAGCAAACTTCTGCCGAACCAGGAAGCCACGGAGGCGGGCCTGGAGCTGAATGACAAAGCCGACGTTGGCCTTCCAGAGCTGCTGGCGGTCATGGGCAGCAGTGACCTTGGTGACGGCTGACTGTGGAGGCAGGAGAGGGAGCCGGTGGGTGGGAGCCTCTCTTGCAGGGGATCCCTCATCCATGGCCCCCTGCAAGGGGCCCTGCCAACCTGGATCTCCTCCCGAGTCAGGTGGGAGGTGTTCAGGCAGCAGCCACGGGGTCGCTCCCAGGTCCCCTGGAAGGTCTGCAGGTGGAAGTAGTAGGCGGTGCCATCCTTCATGTCATGTTGAACCCAGAAGGCTGTGTCCCCTAAGCAGAAGCCAAGTAGGCAGAGAAGGGTCGGGGGAGGCAAGAGGTGGCTAAGGCAGGCTGAGAATGGGGGGTCAGGCTACAGGGGTAGGCAAACTTTTTGACTCGAGGGCCATAATGGGTTCTTAAACTGGACTGGAGGGCCGGAACAAAAGTATGGATGGAGTGTTTGTGTGAACTAATACACATTCAAAGTAAACATCATTACATAAAAGGGTACGGTCTTTTTTTTTTTTTGTTTTATTCATTTCAAACGGGCCGAATCCGGCCCTCGGGCCATAGTTTGCCCACGGCTGGGCTAGAGCCATTACCTGGGCGCCTCTTCTTTGCCATGGCACCTTCCAGGACTCGCTGGTAGCCGTCAGCACAGTCAGGAACCACCCCGCGGAGGGCCACATTGGGGTTCCTCAACACCCGCTCTGTCTGGTCTGCTTTGCCCTCCTTGATGGCCTGATTGATGGCGGCCACACCAAGAGCCACTGGCAGGGGCATCAGAAAGGAGTGGTCAATCATTCCCCAAGTCCTTCCCACGGGCCCTGTCCTGTCCACCGTAAGGGATTCGGAGGAGAACACAAAAACACCCCGTATGATGGAGACAGGGACTATCCCAGGATGGATGCAGACAAGGAAAGCAGCAGTTTGCAGCTGTGCTTGAAGAAAAGATCGCAGTCAGGAAGGCTTCCTGGAGAGCAGCGTGGAGTGGGCTGGTAAAAGACAGTCAGCTGGTACAGAAGGTCAAGGCCAGGATATGGGCACAGAACCCCAGGACAGTTTCTCAGGAAGAAAATAAAGTCCAAGAAGTGGAGGTGGTTGATGCAGCACCTGCCTTCCAGTCACTCACAGACAGATGGACAAGGGACTCCGGACACTGAGAACTAACTAACACGTTTGTGTCTATTTGCACTGATCCTGCCTCCTTTTCCTCAAAACCAAGACTTCTCTACACTCCAGACTAAACGTTCTCTAGCCAGAGCCGATTGGTACAATAGCAAATAGTGCCCATTTTTGGCCCCCACCTGATTTCTCATGCTCACATCGTCGGGGGAAAGTGCCCACATAGGAGGAGGCAGTGGGGAGACAATGCGCTCTCAACCCCTGAGGCTGTCCTGCCCAGTGACTGCTGGGAAATCCATCCTATGGTCCAAGCAGCAAACCTTCTGTTCCGATTCCAGCCCACTTCCCCAAAGAGGTTGGGAGGGAGATGGAGGTGACTGGGGAGGCTGTGCTTATCTGGGCTCCTGCCAAGCCCACAGCTGCTTCCCTCCCCTCCACCCTGCTGCCCCTGCCCGGCCCATTTACTCCTCTGAGCCGTGTTTGTGTCCTGGTTGGCTCTGGCCACTTCCTGGCGGATCTCTTCCAGCCACAGCACAGCTCCAGGATCTCTTGTCCTCTGGAAAATTGAGAGACAGAAGAGCCCAGGTGGTCTCCCTGGTTCCCAGGTTCAGCCGCCCAGGGGAACCCAACTGCGGGCTGACATTGGGAGCCATGGGGACAGGAGTCTCACTCCTCTCCTCCGGCCCTGCTTAGGGATGGCCTGTGCTCTCTGGGACTGCTGCCCTCAGGTTTCTTCCTACCTGTTTTCAGGCTTGCCCATCATCTCAGCTTGGCCACAGCATCCCCAGAACTCCCTTACACTTACCTCAGTACCCACCACCCTGTCAACAGCTCACTTCCCTGCCTGTGTGCCTGAGCCATGTTCCGAGAGAGCCAACACTGGAGACTCCACCTGCCTGCCCTACTCCCCACTTCCCTACTTCATACCTTCGTAGGCCCATCTGATCCCGACCTTTACCTTCTCCTTCCCAACCTTCTCTACCACACAAAGTAGTAGAAAGGTTACATGTGCCACACACATTCTTCAATTCATTTTATTTTTACCCCCATTCCAGGAGGTATGTAGGACCAGGGCATGGAGTATTTTATAGATGAACTAGAGGCCTGATGCACAAAATTCATGCAAGGGGCTTGGCCCTCGCAGCCCCAGCTTCGTCCGGAAGGTTGTTCGGCTATTTGGTCTAATTAGCATATTAGCTCTTTATTATATAGGAGGATAAGTGGAGCTCAGAGACATTAGAGATTTGCTAGAGGTCACATGGTCACTAATGTCAGAGCAGGACATGTCTAACCCAGTTCTCTGGCTCCCAGGCCTGTGCTCTTCCCATGCACAAGGCCCCACTGCCCTGTGCTGGCAACCAGAGCTCTGCCAGTGCCCTGGCCAAGGGGCCATCTTCTCCCATGGCCAGCTCGCACCCTCCCTCCCCCGCTCCCCAGAAGGGACTGTCCATCAAGTTGGGGCTCTCCAATGAGGCATACTGGCCATAGTACTACCCACAAGGGATGTTCTTCCTGCTCTGATGACCAACCAGACAGCCCAAACCTCACCTGGGCCTTCTGCCTTTTGGCTGCCACGAGGAGGAGATGGTACCGAGGGGCGACAGGGAGGCTGACATTTTCCAGGCCAGCTGAGGGAAGCAGCAGGGCGGATAAGGTCTTCTCAGGGCTGTCCTGGTTCAGAGCCTCATTGATGAGACTGACCGCGAGGACCTCTGGGAAAGAGATCTAGGTGGGCAGAGGGCCCAGACTGATGGCTAAGAGACAGGGCTCCCCACAGCGGGCCATCCTCCCCCAGCTCCAGACTCCACGTACGATCGGTCTCTTCCTGGACCTGGGCGTTGACCTGGCTCACAGTGGCCTGCAAGTCGTTCCAGCTCAAGAAGGCCCCATTCACTCCACGCTCCTGTCGCAGCTTTACCAGAGCATCAAAGTAACTGGCAGCAGGGTGAGCAACAAGGGCATCGTCAGCCAGAAATCAGGGGAAACTCCTGAATGACTTCCCTCACCTGGCCTCCAGCATATCAGTCTCTTGGTTCTCTTCTCTCTTCACCGGCTGTTCTCTCTAAGCCTCTTCTGCTGGCCCCTCCATGACCTCTAAACACTAGAGTATCCCCACGCTCAGCCTCTTGCCCTCCTTTCTCCCTTGATGATCTCCTCTCATCTCATGGCTTGAAACACCAGATTCTAATAACGCTCCAGAGCACACCTCAAGCCCATGCATAAATCCCAGCTGCCTCCTTGGCATGTCCATGTGAATGCCCGATAAGCACCTCAAATCCCACAGCTCACACCTGACCTCCTGATCCCCCTGCTCAACTTGTGTATCCCACAGTCCTTCCCATCTCAGAAAATATTCACTTCAACCTCACAGGCCAAAAATCTGGGAGTCATAGGAATCCACCCTCTCTCACACCCATACCCACTACATACGAAGTTCAACTTTATCAAATCTGATTCCTTTTCACCACTTCCACTGCTACTGCCCTAGGCCAAGCCTCCGTCGCCTCTGCCTGGATCACGCCAACAGATGTCTAACAGGTCTCCCGGCTTCTCCCCTTCTAACCTGTAGTCCATTCAAATCACCTCCCTCCTCGCTCAAAACCCTCCTCTGGCTCCCTTCCTCACTGAAGTAAAAGCCAGAGCTAGTTGTCTGGCCTCTGCTACTTTTTATTTGTTATTTTTATTTATTATTTATTTTTTAAAATATATTTTTATTGATTTCAGGGAGGAAGGGAGAGGGAGAAAGAGACAGAAACATCAATGAGAGATGATCATTGATCGCCTGCCTCCTGGGGATCGAGCCCACAATTGGGCATGTGCCCTGACTGGGAATTGAACTGTGACCTCCTGGTTCATAGGTTGATGCTCAACCACTGAGCCACTTCTACTGAGCTGGCCTCTGCGACTCCCTCTCCCACCTTCTCCTGTGCTCACTCTCCTCTGCAGGTGGCTTCCTGGTGTGCTCTGGACACACCAAGTGCACCTCTCGGGCCTGTGCCCCAACAGTCTCACTCATGCCCTGTAGGTCCCTCTCAAAATGATCCCCTTACCAAAGAGGCCTCCCAGAACCACACTCTGTGAAACAGACAAACCGCCCTCCCACATCCCCACCTCTACCCCTAGTGTCCTGTTTTATTTTCACCACCGCGCTTCTCTTCCAATCATCTGACATGTTTGTTTTTCGTCTGTCTCCCCCAACTAACATGTAAATGTGAGGAGAGCAAAACTTCGCTTCCCAGCACGTAGAACAGTATGTGGCACATGAGCAGGCACTCACATCTTTGCGATGCAAGAGTGACTAAGTGGAGGGAGGGGGAATGACTGTGCCCCACCGACTCCTAGGAAGGGTAGGCCTTCATGCAGAAGGCTAGTCCCCAATAGAACTTGGCGTCTTGGCTGCATGCCCTCCATTCCCTCCCTCTCAACACGGGGCTGACCCTTTCTCACCGCTGAGCATTCTCGCCTTCCACCTCGGCCAGGCCCGTGGCGGGGCTCGCCAGGCTGCTCCAGAAGCCGCTGGCATCCCTGGCCTCTAGGGCCTGGTTAATCAGGACCACAGCTGAGAGCATCTCCACAGCCACGAAGAGCTCCTCCTGGCCGAGCTCCTATAAGAGGGGGAGGGCGGGCTGGTGAAGGTCGGGGGCCTACCTGCCATCCTGCCCCCAAGACTCTGCCATCTCCCAGTCTCTATCCCCACACCCCATTCACTAACAATCACACTTAATGTTTGAGAATGCTGACTATGTGCTCAATGTACAAGTATTTCACACGTATTATCATTTAATTTTCATAACACGCCAGGAGGTAGGTATCATTAATATCCCCATTTCACGGATAAGCCCATAATCAAGTAATGTAAGTTAACCCAGCCACCTGATTCCAGAGCCCACACTCAACCAGTCAGCTCCACCAGCTCCTTCCGGGTCCCTTCTACACATGAAGAAGTGCACTGAGACCTGGGCACACAGACAGGAAGCCACGGTGGGCACCTCCACCCTGCACCACACACCCCAAAGGCCCTGGCCCCACTTCCCTGCCCAGGCCTCCTCCTTTTTATTTATATTTTATTTAAATATATTTTATTGATGTTTTACAGAGAGGAAGGGAGAGGGATAGAGAGTTAGAAACATCGATGAGCAAGAAACATCAATCAGCTGCCTCCTGCACGCCCCCTACTGGGGATGTGCCTGCAGCCAGGTACATGCCCTTGACCGGAATTGAACCTGGGACCCTTGAGTCCGCAGGTCGATGCTCTATCCACTGAGCCAAACCGGTTAGGGCAGTCCTCCTCCTTTTTAAACATCTGCTTATGCTCTTCCCTCTGTCTGGAGCACCCCTCCTGTCCTCTACAAACAGAATATTGTGAATAATAATAATAGCTAACACTTACATGCCAGGCTCACTCCTAAGTACATATTAATTCATGAAATATATCATTGTCCCCGTTTACTATAGGAATTGAGAAACAGAGAAGGTAAATAACTTGCCCAAGGTCACGAGGCTGGAAGCAGCAGAGCTAAATGGAAGTCAGGCAGCCTGGCTTGAAAGTCCGCAACCTTAGTCACTATGCTTTCCCCTAGTCCTTATTTGATGCTTGGGCTATAGTCTCCTGTGCTGAGACTGTGCCCTCCCTGAGAGTCAAGCCTGGAGTCGATGCTCTATAAAAGCCTGCGGGGGCTCTGACTGGTTTGGCTCAGTGGATAGAGCGTTGGCCTGTAGACTGAAGGGTCCCGGGTTTGATTCTGGTCAAGGGCATGTACCTTGGTTGCGGGCACATCCCCAGTAGGGGGTGTGCAGGAAGCAGCTGATCAATGTTTCTCTCTCATCAGTGTTTCTAACTCTCTATCCCTCTCCCTTCCTCTCTGTAAAAAAATCAATGAAATATATTTTTAAAAAATGATAATAAGCCGAAACCGGTTTGGCTCAGTGGATGGAGCGTCGGCCTGCAGACTGAAAGGTCCCGAGTTCGATTCCGGTCAGGGGCATGTACCTGGGTTGCGGGCACATCCCCAGTTGGAGATGTGCAGGAGGCGGCTGATCGGTGTTTCTCTCTCATCGATGTTTCTAACTATCTCTCTCCCTTCCTCTCTGTAAAAAATCAATGGAATATATTTAAGGAAAAAAAAAATGATAATAAAATAAATAAAAATAAAATAAAAGCCTGCGGGGGGTATGATTCTCTTCCTCTCTTCCAGGAAGCCTTCCTAGACTTACTAGCTCTGCTCGCTCCATTTCCCTGGTCTGAAGTCCTATTCCACTTACATCATCTACTCTTCCCTCCCTGTGTCTCTGCCTAGACCCTCTAACAAACTGCGAAGAGCCTGTCACCCTAAGGAAGGGCCCTATCACCCTATTGTCAGAGCAGCTATATGGACTGGGGTGAAGTGGGACAGCAGAATTGCTAAAAGCACGGGCTGCCAGTACTTTCAGCTTAGCATTCATTCTGCACTGCCAGTTACACCCGCGTTGGGCAAGTTACTTAACCTCTGCATCTCAGTTTCCTCCTCTAAAATGGAAATAATACTTACCTTATAAGTTTCTTTGAAAGATTAAATGAGTATGTAAAAACAGTTTTCGCCCCGGTGTACTTTTATACTACACTCAGGGGGCAGGCCTGGTCACCCTCCTTCCTCCCTAATCTCTACTAGCCCTTTAGCGTACGCTCAGAGGGTGCTCTGGGCTGACTGCCTGATCCCCCCCCCAGCAGCAAAACCCCACATTTCTGGGGCTTACCCCCTGCTGCTGCCGCTGGAGTACAGCCAGTTCCTGCTGGTACATGGCCGAGGCAAAGGCATACACAGGAGGCAGCTGGGCTTCAGGGCACATCAGCTCCTTCACAGTGTCAGCTGCCACCCCCTTCTGGATGGCTTCGTTGATCCTCCGCACAGCCTGGAGCACTGCAGGGGAGGAAGAAGAGAGCTGCACAGGCTGGCCATTCAGAGCCATTTCTACTCTCCTGGCCAATTAGGTTCTGCTGGGGATCTCTGAGGGGTAATGGCTTTGTAACTACTCTTAAGAACTGTTCTGCTAGGTTCAAAATGCGTTTCTAAAGGTTCAGGAGGAATGGGGGCTGGATCATTTTAAGAAGAGGCTCTGGAAGAAGCAATATGTCAGGACTAGAAGTTGAGTAGCTCAGCAGGTAACACGGAGTGGTTGTCATGGCAGAGGTGAGTCCTTTAGGTGGTGAGCATAAGACTGACAGGAGGCTACAAGCCTAACGAAAATGAGGTTAGTCAAAGGGTTCCAGGGTGGATCAAATCTTGATGACAAAACAGAGGAATGAAAAACCAGCTCCAAGGTGGAGCCATCTGGGCTGTAAAGGGCAGGAGTAAGCAAAAAAAGGAGCTATGGTGCATCAAGGTAGTTTTAGCTTTGCAACACCGGGACTTATGGGCACTGGCATCAAGGAGCACACAAGCTACTGGGGAGAAATAAAAATACCCACAGTGCATTGCTGTCATTGCATCTGGGAGATCACTACATTTCAGAAGGCAAAGGAACTACAGCAAGTTGAAACTGTCAAAATAAAGGGGAAGTGCCTAGAAGGGAACTGCCTACCCTAGGAGGACAGCCGGGTGCAGTACTGTCATTATGTCTGAGGCCTTAATGAACTTATCTGTCGTGTCCCTCCCGGCAGCCAGGAATAGGGCACACAATGTGAGAGGAGACAGAAGTCCCTTGCCAGGATGGAAAACCGGGCAGCAGTTTGCCCTGCGCTACACAGAAACCAGCAAAGGGTGAGATTCTCCTCAAGAGCCTGTGATACATGCAGGCCAGACCTCAGCCTGGAGAGGACTTACTGGCTTGTTCCTGATCACCCTTCATGTTGGCAGCAGCCACACCAGCCTGAATCTCCTCCTTTTCCAGAAGCCCCACCAGGCCCAGCTCCTGGAAAAGGAAGAGACGCAGTAGAAAGAGTCTTCCAGGAGCCATGAACACACTTTAGGAGCTGTCAGCATTGAGCTCCAAGATCCACCCAGTCACCCACGTCAATGCCA
>NW_005871259.1:1322778-1384834 GCF_000147115.1 Myotis lucifugus | reverse complement strand
GCTGGTCCAGGTACCAGTCTGCAAAATCTCTCCTCACTCCTCGCAGGGCCAGCACAGGGTCTTGAAGGGCCTCAAGTAAGGCCTCAGGGCTCTGCCGTTCCAGGGCATCATCAACAACTTCTAGGGCCCCATGGACTGAAAAGACAAGACTCCATAATGGACAGTGTGGGAAAGGCCCTGCCACCATCCCCAGCCCAGCCCTAGAAGTCTGCCCCCTTCCTGCTGGCCCAGTTACCCCCACTCCTGCTCCCTGAGTTCCTGGGGCCCAACTAATCCAGCCCAAATTCTGCAGCTTGATCTGCAAAGCTTTTCCATGTCCTCACCCCAGACCTTGAGCCCACCCCTCCTGCCCTGATCTTCTCCTCCCCACCCATGCTCCACATCCCCTCCTTGAAGGACCCCATGGTCCTCTCTATGAATCTTCATCCCAACAGAAGCCCCCTTGACAGATACTGATAGCGGTGAAGTAGAGCACACACTGCCTTGACTTTGATCTTTCCCTGAGATAAGAGTTGGTCCCAGTGAGGCCATAGGGCCTTCTGGCCTGAGAACCATCCCCAAACCTCCCAGTGCAGGAGCTCACGCCGAGAGCACTCCCCTGCGGCCCTCCTGGCCTCTCTCTCTTACCATTGACATGGTTGATGTTGCCCTGGATTTCCGCCTGAGTTAGGTAGCAGTCATAGATGTCCTGGCTTTCTCCATCATCCTGCAAATACTACATTGAAAGGGGAACCTGGGAAAGACAATTCCATTTTCTCCTCCTCCTTCCTCCCTGTCTATACCTATTTCTTCTTCTGGGGGCCTTCCCAAGGCCAAAAGTCAACCTGGTAGGGAGGAATCTGGGGAAATTGTGGGGTCCAACCCTCTGGCACTGACACAGTTAAGTCAAACCAACCTTTGGAACCCCCAGCCCAATCTCATTCAGTTCTACATTCCACAGAGTCTCTCAGCCCTCACTGAAGATCCATCTCCCCTCTCACCCCCCGAACCTCTTCTCCTATCTTATCTTCTGAATTCTCATTATTCTCCCAAGTTCCTTTCCTATTTCTCTAAAATAACTGACAAGTTAGTTTCTCTAAGCAACTTTGGAACCTAGAAACAGCACACACAGGAGTCCTGGTTTCACTCGGGCTTGCTAAGCCACCCAGCTTTTTAGCCCCTGCGTTCCAAGGTTCCTCCTTACGCAGTTCCTGGCATTGGCAGCCTTCTCCATCTTGGCCTGGGCCAGCAGCTCCTGGTAGATGACTGCCAAAGGCTCTCGAAGATTCCCCAGCAGAGCACAGGGATTCTGCAAGGCAGCCAGGGTGTCCTCGACCACCCCTCGCTCCACTGCCTCATTGATAGCAAGAACAGCTGCATGGACTGGTAGGGGGCAGGGAAACAAGGTCAGGAGGCCAGAACACACCCAGCCCAGCTGCAAGCTACTCTGACATCATCCCTTTTCCATCCACAAAGGCCAGGCAAACCAGGATGAGAGGATCCGGAATCCACCCGAGAGCTGTGAGGCTCAGAGTCCTCCCGTTCTCACTGAGCCTGCCCTTAGCAGAGCAGGGCCCAGTCCCTACCTGCAGCCTCATCCACTGAGAGCTCATTGGCCAGGATGCCCCCGATTTTGCTGAAGGCAGGCAGCTGAAGGCCGTATTTGGCAAGTTCAGAGGCCATGTTGCTGAGTTCCTCAGCTACAATGATACCACGGTGTCCTTCATTAGGCCCGGAACCCCCAGGAGCCGGCCTGGAACCCCCAGGAGCCGGCCCGGAACCGTGGTGGTTGGGGCAGGAACTGGGCTTACCTGTGAATTTCACTTTCCCGTATAGATCATGGATCTGAGGGGCCAATCCCAGCCGGAAGAGGAAGAGACTGGGGAAGAATGAAAGCATTGGTGCCTGTTCATTTTGACATGCTGCCCACTACGGGCTTGCAGGGGACCTGGAGATGAAGACCACTCAACGCTTGCCCTCAAGTCACCCCCAATCCACAGGAAGAGGTTGTTGGAAGTCAGCCCAAGGCAAGTGCTATGAAAGGTTAACAAGATGCTGTGGAGATCTGGGGGTTGGGAAGGCTTCACAGATAAGGGCACACTGCAATAACAGGTCACCGGATGGAGATGGAGAGTGGGAAGAGCATAATGAAGAGACCCACCGAGTTAAGGCCCAGAGGCTTGAAAGGACATGGGAAATGAACTCAGGAAGCGATGACAGGCGGGACACAGGCACTGGCCCATCACGTTCTATGATTTAGCCAACGGCCTGCTGATGGCTGGCTGTGTACAGAACCAAACAGCCTTCACCATTCACACCAAGTTGCTCTTGACGGGTCTTGTGTACCCCAGTCACTAGCTGAAGGCCTTTCCCTGGATGCTCTTTTCCTTCACCCACACAGGTCATGCATAAGTGTCCCACCAACATGCACATAAATCTAAACACAAACACACAAACCTAAAACCTTACTCTCCTGAGATGTGCTCCCTATGGTCTACCCTCCATCCTTCCTGCTACAGCATTTGTTGCTGTCAGTTGTTGGTTGACAGCAGTTTGAGGTCTCTCACCTGAGTGCATGGATGCAGTAGACCACTCGGGGCATGTTCTTCTTGTCGTAGATGTCCGTGGTCTCTGGGAAGAAGGTCTGGAGGGGAAACTAGCAGTTACTGCCACTGGGGACCTTTGAGCACCACCAGATCTGGAGAGAGGGGGCTGAGGAATGGGTCTTCCTCTCCGACCTGGGTGTGTGCTCCTTTGTTGCCTGGGGCTTCTAGGTCAGTCTCCCCAACCATTAACAGCGAGCCCAGTGTAAAGGGACACATTCTAAGCCAAGACCCAGTCACAGACACACAGCCCCAAGGAACTTAAAGTCTTAGATTAAGTTAGTTTAGAAAACACATGGAGACTGGCTGACATGGCTCACTGGTTGAGCATCAATCTATGAACCAGGAGGTCATGGTTGGATTCCTGGTCAGGGCGCATGCCCAGGTGGCAGGCTCGATCCCCAGAAGGGGGTGCGCAAGAGGCAGCCCATCAATGATTCTCTCATCATTGATGTTTCTCTCTCTCTCCTTCTCCCTTCCTCTCTGAAATCGATAAAAATATATTTTAAAAAGAAAACACATGGAGATGAAGGCTAAAGGGCCCCAGGGAGATAAAGTGTATATGCATGGTGAGGGTTGGGGGGGCGCTGGTGAATAGTAAGGATGAACCCCAATCTTGAGGCCCAGTGTTACCGAAGGCAGACCGATGTGGGCTATTGCAGAGAGCCAAAAGTTGATGTTGTCTGTGTGACGGAAATGCAAGCCAGTTGCCTGAAAGGGAAAAAAGGAGAAGAGAATCCATTTCCACAGCTGTCAGAGTTCCCTATGAGCAGAGCTCAGACCACAGCTTGGAGATTCAAGTGGCTGGAGGAGCCAGAGGTCCCTGCCCCATCTTCCCACACAGAGTAACACAGAGCAACAGAAATCACCAGGAATGGGTGACCTGAGGGATATTTGAGAAGGATGGCACAGGGATGGGGTTAACCACCTTGTAAGGCTTCCTAGAAAAGGGAGTGCAGAACTGGGATGGGAAGGAGGCAGGCTGGGCTAGCCAGGGCACGGGGAAGGAGCAGTGTGCCCGGGAAGTACCTCCAGGTGGCAAAGCCCACAAGCCTCTGAATGTACACAAACTGTAGGTAGAAAAGTCTTCTTGGAAATGCTCATAGTAGGTGGTATCTCGAAGCCCACCTATCAAGTGTCCCTTACTAGGGATAATGTATGCTGCCTGACTGGGAGACGTCAACTGATACCTGTTGTCCCAGTGCAATGATCAGTAGTACTCTTTTCATCCTCAAAAGTATCCAGGTTTGGACAGTAAGTTATATGGTCACTCTACGCTCACAGCTTTAAGAAGGAGCAATTTGAGAGGAACAAGGTAGAAGGTAGAGACCTTTATTCCTTACCTGGTACCGCAGTTGCTCCATATCATAGATCTTCTTCAAGGGAACCACGGAGGGTGCAAAACGGTGGCCCAGCTTGGCCAGCAGCACTCCATTCCGGAGGTTCTCCTCCAGCTCCACGGGGGGAGGAAGCTCCTCCTTCAGGCAGGCCTCCATCCAGCTGAGGGCACAAGAGCACGAGAGCACCTTCTCACCCGCTCTGACAGCCCACGCAGTTCATTCTCCCACAGGACCTTCCCTGCCTCTCCTCTAAGCAGCCTCTGCCTCCCCTGCCTCCTGTGGCTGCTCTACTCCCAATTCCCCTTTGCCCATTGCCTGGCTGTTCCCACCTTCTCCCACGCTGCCGCACACACCAGTGTGGTTCAGTTGGTCGAGTGTTGTCCCATGACCCAGGAGGTCATGGTTCAATTCCCAGTCAGGGCACATGCCCAAGTTATGGGTTTGATCCCCAGTCGGGGGTGTGCAGGAAGCAACTGATCAATGTTTCTCTCTCATTGGTGTTTCTGTCTCTCTTTCCCTCTCCCTTCTTCTCTCTGAAATCAATAAAAATATATTTAAAAAATAAAAGACCAAAATAAACCTGCTCTACAATAGGCAATGTCAAGAGAATGAGAAGACAAGCCATAGACTGGGAGAAAATATCTGCAAAACATGCCTCCGATAAAGGATTGTTATCCAAGATATATAAACCCAGTAAGAAAACAAACAACCTGATTAAAAAATGTGCCACTTTATGCTCTAACCAGTTTGGCTCAGTGGATAGAGCGTCAGCCTGCGAACTGAAAGGTCCCAGGTACGATTCCGGTCAAGGGCATGTACCTTGGTTACGGGCACATCCCCAGTAGGGGGTGTGCAGGAGGCAACTCATCGATGTTTCTCTCTCATTGATGTTTCTAGCTCTCTATCCTTCTCCCTTCCACTCTGTAAAAAATCAATAAAATATATTTTTTTTAAAAAATGTGCCGCCTTAACAGACACCTCACCAAAAATATACAGATGGCAAATAAGCAAACGAAAAGATGCTCCACACCACATGTCATCAGGGAAATGCAAATTAAAACAATGATGAGGTTCTGCTTCGAGGCAGTCAACCCCTTCTATCTAGCCACCCTGGAACTGGGCCATAGCCTCAGCCACAATAGCTACCTCCGGAAACTTTCCAAGCATGGGCCACCCCCACCGCACTGCACCCCATTTCAGGCCTTCATGAAAATGTGTAACAGGATCTGAGCATTCTACACAATGAGGAAATATGCTTCCTAAGGGAGTGGGTGAAGAGCATGAGAGATGAAATACCACCTGCTACTCATAAAACTAACTCAGAAGAAAATATCAAGGAAGAAAAAACAGATAGTAAGAAGACAGAGGAAAACATAAAGACAGAGGAACCATCAAGTGACGAAAGTGGCCTGAAATTGACAATGAAGATGTGACTGAACCAGACACTGATGCCCCTCAAGAAAATGGAGATGAAAATGTAGAGATAACTCAGGAGATGATGGATCAGGAAAAAAAAAGTGGCTGCCACCGATGCTCTAAATCAGCGGTTCTCAACCTGTGGGTCGCGACCCCTTTGTGGGTCAAACGACCCTTTCACAGGGGTCGCCTAAGACCATAGGAAAACACATATATAATTACATATTGTTTTTGTGATTAATCACTATGCTTTAATTATGTTCAATTTGTAACAATGAAAATACATCCTGCATATCAGATATTTACATTACGATTCATAACAGTAGCAACATTACAGTCATGACGTAGCAACGAAAATAATTTTATGGTTGGGGGTCACCACAACATGAGGAACTGTATTAAAGGGTCGCGGCATTAGGGAGGTTGAGAACCACTGCCCTAAATGATGGTGAACTACAGAAAGCCAATGACTTGTTCACAGATGCCATCAAGCTGAATCCTCACTTGGCCATTCTAAATGCCAAGGCAGCCGGTGTCTTTATCAAGTTACAGAAGCCAAATGCTGCCATCTGAGACTGACACAGCTATTAAAATAAATCCTGATTCAGCTCTGCCTTACAAGTAGCAGGGGAAACCACACAGACTTCTGGGCCACGGGAAGCAGCAGCCCATGATCTTGCCCTTGTGTGTAAACTGGATTACGACAAAGATGCTAGTGCAATGCTGAAAGAAGTTCAACCAAGGGCACAGATAATTGCAGAACATCGAAGAAACTGAAGGGCAAGAGATCAAAGGAAGAATGGAAAGGGTTAAGAAGGCTCGAGAAGAGCATGAGAGAGCCCAGAGGAAAGAAGGCAGGTCACAATTAGGAGGTCAGTATAGCTCTTTTCCAGGTGGCTTTCCTGAGGGAATGGAATGGGAGGGGGCATGCCTGTACTGGCAGGAATGCCTGACATCAGTGAAATTCTTAGTGATCCAGAGGTTCTTACAGCCATACAGGATTCGAAGTTATACTGGACTTCCAGGATGTAGCCCAGAGCCTGACAAATATGTCAGAGTATGAGAGCAACCCAAAAGTTATGAATCTCATCAGTAAACTGTCAGCCAAATTTAGAGGTCAAGTGTAATTCCTATCTAAAAAATAAAGCCCGCCCTAGCTGGTTTGGCTTATTGGATAGGGCATCAGCCTGTGGACTGAAGGGTCCCAGGTTTGATTCCGGTCAAGGGTACATACCTGGGTTGCAGGCTCGATCCCCAATGAGGGATATGCAGGAGGAAGCTGATCGATGATTCTCTCTCATCATTGATGTTTCTCTCTCTCTCTCTCTCTCTCTCTCTCTCCCCCCTTCCTCTCTGAAATCAATAAAAATATATTTTTAAAAAAGAAGTGTTAAAAATAAAGCCCTTTCTGAATGGATGTCGCAATAATACAAACATGTGTACCTCTGACCTTCTCATGAAGAAAGCTGTGTGCTTTGAAGAGAATCCCTATCCCTCTGCCCCAAATGTAGCTGTAACATTTTAGTGGTTAGCCATCAGGTTAGTGGTTAGCCATTAGGATATTCATTCAGGTAATGTTTTCCTACTAGGAATTACAAACTTCAAATGCTTTTAAACCTTAAAACTACATTTTTCTTTTTTAAAACAAATTATGAGATACCAATATACAACTATTAAATGGCCAAAATCTGGAACACTGACAACACCAAATGCTGGCAAGAATGTGGAGCAATAGGAACGCTCATTCATTGCTGGTGGGAATGCAAAATGGTACAGCCACTTTGGAAGACAGTTTAGTGGTTTCTTAAACTAAGCATACTCTTTCCATATGATCCAGCAATCATGCTCCTTGATATATACCAAAGTAGTGGACACTTATGTCCACATAAAAACCTGCACACAGATGTTTATAACAGTTTTAATCATAATTGTCCAAACTTGTAAGCAACCAAGATGTCCTTCAGTAGGGGAATGGATTAATAAACTGGTACATCCAGACAATGGAATATTATTCATCGATAATAAGAAATGAGCTATCAAGTCATGAAAAGACATGGAGGAACCTTAAATGCATATTATTAAATAAAAGAAGCCAATCTGAAAAGGCTTCATACTCTATGATTACAAGAATATGACATTCTGGAAAAGGCAAAACTATGGAGACAATAAAATGATCAGTGGTTACTAGGGGTAAAGAGGAGGGAGAGGGAAATAGGTGGAACACAGAGGACTTTTAAGGCAGTGAGAGGCCGAAACCGGTTTGGCTCAGTGGATAGAGCGTCGGCCTGCGGACTGAAGGGTCCCGGGTTCGATTCCGGTCAGGGGCATGTACCTGGGTTGCAGGCACATCCCCAGTAGGAGATGTGCAGGAGGCAGATGATCGATGTTTCTCTCTCATCGATGTTTCTAACTCTCTATTTCTCTCCCTTCCTCTCTCTGTAAAAAATCAATAAAATATATTAAAAAAAAAAAAAGGCAGTGAGAGAATTCTGTGTGATACCATAATGGTGGATACATGCCATTATACATTTGTCCAAACCCATAGAATACACAACACCAACAGTAAGTCCTAACGGGTCTTATGGGTGATAATGATGTGTCAGTATAGGTGCATCAATTGTAACAAATGCAGCACTCCTGGGGGGGGGGGGATGTTGATAATGGGGTAAGCCAAGCATGTGTGGGGGCAAGAGGTATATAGGAAATCTCTGTATCTTCCTCTCAGTTTTACAAAGAAAATAAAGTCTTTTTTTTTTTTAAAAAAAAGTTGCTGTTTCAACTCTCCCTTTCCCACAGAACGGACTCTTGTCGTTTTGCATTTGCTTTGGGGGCAGGTGCCTGGGGTGGGCAGGGTAGGAAAGGGAGACCAGAAAGAGACAGTCCCTCCGCTCACCGCTTGGCTTCCTCCAGCCGGCACAGGTACTGATAGGCAACGTTCTGCCGCCTCTGCTCATCCATCTCCTCGGCTGTGAGGCGTTCATCTGAGGAGTGAAGGGAAGGCCAATGAAGGGAGCGTTGCACAGAGGACCATGGCAGTGAAGCTGCTTCTTGGTAGACTTTCTTAAGCAACTCTGCTCGGAGACCAGAATCATCTCCCAAATATGTTTCCCATTTCCCAGGACAACCCGACCCCAATCTTCTGCTCCCATCCAGTAAAGCTATTCTAGTCAGCACCCTGTAGAAGGGTGGCCTTTGAACCCTGTATCAGGGGGATCTGTCCTGTATCGGAGGAATTCCTTCCCATTCCTCGTTAATCTTCCTAACCTCCTCCTTCCCAAGTCTACATGGACCTTCTCTCAGGGCCTCTCAGCTGGGATATCCAGATCCCTCCTTGGCTGGCAAATTAGCTTATTTTATGCTAATTAATTCTCAGTTCTCCAATAACTGACTTGTGTCATCCTCCTTAAGTACTCTTCCTGAGGCTAGGTCCGTGGTCGGCAAACCGCGGCTCGCGAGCCACATGGGGCTCTTTGGCCCCTTGAGTGTGGCTCTTCCACAAAATACCACGTGTGGGCACACACATACAGTGCGATTGAAACTTCGTGGCCCATGATCAGAAGTCGGTATTTTGTGGAAGAGCCACAATCAAGGGGCCAAAGAGCGGCATGTGGCTCGTGAGCCGCGGTTTGCCAAGCCTCAGTTTGCCCACCACTGGGCTAGGTTAACAGAACCAACTAGGGCTCATCATTCAACGGCCATTCATTCATTCATTCATTCAATGCCTCCTATATGTCAGTCACTAGGCTAGTGGACCACTACTCCCAAGAATACAGATGTCATTATTAGAACAGAACAACATGTAAGTAAAAAAACTCCAGCCTAATGTGTTAAGTGTGATTACAGCCCATGCATAGTTTATACAAGCAGCAGAGGAAGCAAAGGATTCTACCTATGAGTAGAATCTTAAAGAATGAACAGGTGAAAAGGGGGAAAAGGCATTTCAATAGAGAGAACCACGTGAAAAAGGCCATTCACTTGGGATTAAGTGGAAAGACAAAGAATTTTAAAAGATCACAAAGGTAATTTTATTCTCCTTTTTGGTACAGGTCACCTGAGGAGGAAATAATCTCCAGGCTAAATAAAATGCAGACAATACTATGACCTCCAAACTCAAGAATAGGGGCTCCCTTAAATGAGTTAGCATTCATAGTCTGCCTTAGCCACAGCCTCCCTTTATCCTTCTCCTTCCTTTTCTCCTCCATCCTTCTGGTCTCCTTACAGAAGACAATACAAAATTAGATATGTCTTTTCAATATATCCTATATAATAAAAGCCTAATATGCTAAGTATCTGGTCAGCCATTCAACCAATCAAAGTGTAATATGCTAATGATATGCTAAGGTCGCTCAACCACTCGCTATGATGTGTACTGACCACGAGGGGGGGAGGGGGGGCAGATAGTCAACCAGTCGCTATGATGTGCACTGACCATCAGGGGGCAGACGCTCCAACCGGTAGGTTAGCTTACTGCTGGGGTCCGGCCTATTGGGACTGAGTAAGATGGGACAGACACGCCCTGGAGCCCTCCTGTGGTTCCTCCCCGGCTGGCCAACCTCCCATGTCCCTCCATGGCCCAGATCGTGCACCAGTGGGGTCCCTCAGAGCCTGGCCTGTGCCCTCTTGTAATCTGGGCTGAGGGACACCCCCAAGTGCACAAATACCTGGGTTGCTATTCCTCCAGGGCTCCTTAGTTACAGGGCTCCTTTTGCACTGGGCCTCTAATATATATATATTTTTTTTTATTTTTTATTTATTTATTTATTTTTTTTTACTGATTTCAGAGACAAAGGGAGAGGGAAATAGAAACATCAACAATGAGAATCATTGATTGGCTGCCTCCTGCACACCTTCCACTGGGACCAAGACAGAAACCACCGGGCACTTGCCCTGACCAGGAATCAAACTGTCAAACAGTGACTTCCTGCTTCACAGGTCAAAGCTCAACCACCGAGCCACACCTGCTGGGCTCAATCTGTCTTTGATTCAGCACCTAATGTCATTCCCACTCTTTATCATATTTCTTCTTTATATTGTGTATCCTGCAATGATTTGGGAGAGGGGCAGGGCTTATTTGAATTGGCAGTTAAGCAAGTTAAAACACACACACACACACACACACACACACACACACATGTTCAAATTTGAAAGCACTGGCCAACCGCAGAAAATCCATCAGTTCCTCCAATAAGTGTTGGTTGCTAAGCATGGAAAATAAACCAGTAAGTGAATGATATCATCTCAGAGTTATGAATCGAGGACTATGAGACATGGGCAGGGCTTTGTACATGCACACACAGAGTCTAAAAAAAAAGATATCTGTCTTCCTGCCCTACTGAAATCTGGAGCTAGCTTTCCTTCAACAGATTGGTGGAGATGGGCTTTGTTTTTTGATTCCCAATGGAGAGGAAGAAGGAAATGTTGCCTTTTATTCAGAAGGTCTGCTGGAAACCTTTCTGCTGCCCCATCCTTCTCATCCCAGTCTCTCTTTCTAAAACAGTGTTTTTGAAAGTGTGGTTCATGGACTAACTGTCCAGACCTACTGGAGCTAAAGCTCTGGGATAGGGCTCATGAATTTGCATTTTAAACAAGCTCCCCAGATAATTCTGACACCCTAAAGTTTAGTAGGCATCTGGAAAAGGCATCAAAAAATCAAGGAGCCCCTATGGGGATAAAAAAACACAACAACTTTCCTCCCACTTTCTAAGTCCTTCTGGCTGGGCTAATAATAAAATTAACATGAGACAGATTAACAGCAGAAATTTATTATGGATGTACATGCCATAAAAATATGAGACCCAAGGAGGCATGGGGCAGTTGAGGCTTATATGCCATTCTCAACAAAGGAGACGGAGGCAGGGGTCTGGGATTGCAAACGGGAATTAGATAAGTCACCGGTAGATGAAAAAGAGCAAACATGTGGTAAACAAATTATTGCTGGGCCACCCAGAAACAAGGGTGCACAGAGGGGAGTTCAACAAATAGGCTTTACTGAATTTCTCCCTGTCTATCACGTTTAGTTTATACATTAAGCCAAGTTTTTCTGAATTCTTTAAGTGGGTAAGGAGAGAGGGTCACAGGTTCTTTCTGAGTCTTGTGTTTCATAATAACTAGCTTAAAATCAATATCCCAAAAGGCATATCCCAAAACTAGCCTCCCTCACCCCCCCTACAATCGTCACACCCCCCCCCCCCCAGCTTCCAGTCCCCTAGCAGCGCTTAACGAGCAGTGCAGCAATCAGTAACTGCTGAACTGTAAGGAGCCATCCAGACCACCTACCTACATTCTCTCAAAATGAAGGAGCCCTAGAATTAGGGAATAAGGGAGAAAACCCTTTGTAAGCACAGAAGTCGGGGAAGTTTTGCTGCTCAGAGCTTCATTCCTGCCCGCAGGAGTCTGGACTCCGTGCTCCCACCCCACTGAACACAGTCCCCCAGGCCTTGGACTGATAGACCCCGCGCCCAGCCCCGCCCCAACCTCTCCCAGGGTCACGGAGTCCCCGACAGGGCACACCACCGCGGGGCCCTCCTCGGCCACTTCTGACACTCACAGACCGCCCGGCCAGGGCCCGCTCCTCTCCCTTCCATGTTTTTCCTTCTCCAGGTTTGAATCTCCCGCCGTCCGCCACTGTACCTCACCGTCACCACAGTCCCACCGAACACTTCCGGTATGCGCGCAGGGAACACTGGGATTTGTAGTTCTAGGTGCAGAAGCGCGCCACCAGGTGGAGAGGACCAGAGTACCCTTGTGCTTCCCTCCCAGCGGTACCTGGGTTGCTATTCCTCCAGGGCTCCTTAGTTACTAAACCGTCTTAATTTCAAGTAGCTCCTGCCCTTGTCCTCGCCTTTATCATTTCATCCCAGTATTTTCATTAACCTCGCTCTGCTTCCTATAGTATTCTTTGGTCCCACTAACTTGGATGACCTGCTTGGGTGGTGTGGATGCACAGATAAATAAGCACGGTAAATGCCCTAAAGAAACTTGCTGTTCGGGAATGAGTGATAAACATATAGTCAAATAAATTAGAGGCCAGTGATACACAAAGGATAAGAGTTAATTGCTGTAATGAAGAGCAGTGAAGGATAGGAAGACTTCCTTGAGGTGACAGCTGATTTGGGTTGAAAAGCTAACAAGGATTCAACAGACTGAGGAATTTCAGTCGATGGAAACAGCATGTGCAAAAGCAAGGAGGTGAGTTCAGGAAGTTAAAATCGGTTCAGTTTTATAGGAGAACAAAGCTCAGCCAGGGCGATGCAGGAAGTAAGCCAGGAAAGGCACAGAACCAGATCCTGCAGGCCCTGGGGCACCATGGTCTGGGGAGCAGTCATGTGCCAAAAAACACTTTAAACATAGCTCAGAGCCAGATTTACATTTTATAAAGATTTTGCAGCAGAGGTTTGAAGGGGAGAGAGGCTAGGGACAGAGACCAATTGGGAGTTTATTGCAACAGCACAGGTGAGAGAAAAATAAGGTGTGGGAAGCCACCTATTGTCTTCACTAGCAGAGAGGTGTGGACAAGGAACCCGGAAGGCTGGTGACCCTTGAAGCCCTGGCAAAGGTCAGGGCTGTGCACCCACTGTTAGTCCAGACAATGGTAGCTGAAGCAAATTCCCCATTTATTATTATGTAAATCCTTGCTAAAGGGCAAGTCTGCCTGTTACTGGAAATTGCCTACCTAAGGGCTATTGGTGTATCCCAAACCAATAAAAGGTTGGTGAGGCCTGAGCACCAGTGGAAGTCCTTCCCCTTGAGTTGGACTTGCCCGCCTGGCCCTCCAATATTTCCAAATTATTATTTCTTGTCTTGTCTCTTTCATTTGTGTGTGGCTCCTCTTCCAGATCCTGAACCCTGAACCACGCGGGACGTGGGGGGAAACAAATACATATAAATTTACACAATAAGGGTCTGAACAAACAAAAACAATTATAACTACAACTATACTGAAAAAATGTGGGGTTTTTTTGTATATTGCCATCTAGTATTTCTCCTTTTGCCCTTCTCCCCATGCTACGTTCAAGCAGCTAGGCAGCCTAGGTTCATAGTCTCAGGGGAGAAATGTGAAGGGGGAAAAACAGAAACTATCCAAACCTTCAGAGAAACAGAGGAGACTCAGGGCTGAGACAAAACCGTTTGGGAGATGTGGGATTTGAAGAGAGTGAGTATTCTCTGAGACCAGAAGGGATTCCCCCTTGCCCTCCACCACCAGCACCAGGGGGGAAGTAGGGAGAATCTAGATGTTGGTGACTCCTGGTGATAGAAATCCCACTCCCTGCTTCCTGGGAAGGACTGGAGGAGCACAAGACCCTGAGAAGGAACAGTTGCATAACCAGCCGGGCAGCTATGCCTTCAGACTGTTGTGCAGAAATTACCCAACCCAGCCAGAAAGGAAGTACCTAGAAGACTTGCTCCCTCTTCTGGTTGTGATGAGGTCCCTGAGTCTGAAAGGCCAGGTAGATGAGAAGAAAGATGTCAGTGGAGAGCAAATAGGTGGCCAAAGACCAGATGGGCCTCCTCTCTTAAGTCTTAGCACCCATACTTCCCCTAACTTGGACTCTACCTTGGGAGAGAGGAGGAGACAAACCAAACTGACTCACATTGTTTCCACCACCCCAGTGGAAGCTTGAAACAGGAACTAAGTAGAGATGTAGTCTCAAATACCAGAGTTATAGACCATCACATTAATGTGTATTGAGTGCTTATTATATGTTGGTACTCTATTTAGCACCATCTTATAAGTACCATCTTATAAGATCTTCACAGTATACATGAGGAAACTCAGGCTTAGAACTGTCACACAGTTAAAAACTGGTAGAGCCAAGATTCAAACTCAGTCCAACACTAAGCTTTTATTTTTCAAACTCATTTTTTTATTGATTGATTATTACTATTTTTTTATTGATTGAATTTTTAAAGAGAGAAACAGTGATTTGTTGTTCCACTTATTTATGCATTCATTGGTTGATTCTTGTATGTGCCCTGACTGGGGATCAAACTCACAACCTTGGCATATTGGGATGATGCTCTAATGAACGAGCTACCCAGCCACAGCCTCTACGCTTGAGTTCCTAATCACTATATACTATACCACTTTCAAGGCTATGGCTATGAGACTGCAGAGGAGAGGGTACACTGGAGAGAGGTTTCAGAAGTAGAACCAATAGGATTGAGAGCTAGAGGAGAGGGGGGACTCATGGGTTTCTACCAGGTTTCCAGCTTAGAGACCAGGAGCATAGAATGGGTAGATTTGAGGAACTAGGAATTTTGTTTGGACAAACTAAATTGAGAGGTATACAATTAAAAATTATTAGCTTGTCAGTGATGTTAAAATCAGAGGGGTGAATAAAAAGTTTGTGGAAGAGTAGATAAAGGGAGAAAAGAGCAAAGGGCAGAGTGTTGGGGAACACTGGCATTTAAGAGGTGGACAGAGAGCCCAGAAAAGGAGACAGAGAAGTTGGCAGAGCAGGAGAAAGAGAGTCAGGGACACAGAAGCCAAGTAAGGAGAGAGCTGCAAAGATATGTCAGATACAGCAGGAAATCAAACAAGAAAATGATTCCAGAAAATAATCACCAATCACTCAGAGGTCTTGAGAACCTTGGTGAGAGCAGTTTTGGTCTCTGTCCCCTTCCCAGATCATCCTCTCTCCTTAAGGGAAGCCTGTGGAGGCAACCACAGACTGAGCTGCACATTTGGTTCTGGCCAGGCTGTCATAGTTCTAAGGCCCAGCCCTGGGGCAGAAGCTGGAGGCAGCTGGGAGAGCCTGCCTCTGGCATGGCACAGCAGGCACTCAGCAAAGGCTGACAGACAAATCAGGTGAGCCCAACAATGTCCTTATAACTTTGTTTCTGGCAAAGTCCTAACTACTTAAAAGAGGCCTTTCCCCAAGAAAAATGCGGACATTTGCTTTCTGATGCCGGCACCCTTGGTGAATTAGGGTAGTCGGTTCCCATTGTCCTGGGACCTGCTGTCCTCGCATTAAGCAGAACTTGGAGGTTTCAGATCAGTGGAGCTGGGGAAAGGAGTCCTTGGCTAATTAGCCCAAAGTTAGAAAACCTGAGGTCTAATCCCAGCTGCATGACTGCTTTGTGACCTCAGTCAAGTCACACCTGCTCTCGGAGCCTGGGCCCCTCCTCTGAAATGAGGGTATGGATAGATGATCTTTGAAGTTGTAACTAGTAACAAGCCCATGATGCTTTGATTCATTGCCTCAAGTGAGAGACTTGAGGGTGTCTCTGCAGGTGGGCAGGAGGGGCAATGAAATTCAAGTTTCTGTGCCCAAACACCAGCACGGTTCAGCACTAAGATAGGGCACCTCAGCTGTCAATCAAAGAATTCCCTAGGAGTGGAGGGCGGTACCTGGTTGTCGGGTAACTCGAGGAAGCTCTGAGCAAGGAGCTAGGAGGGGATGTAACCCAAGCCAGAGGGACCATTCCAGAAAGCCAGCTTCGGAGAAGATCTAAAGAGGTAAGGCGTCCTATGGCTGGGACCCCAAAACCTGGTGAGCGTAGCCAGGAATGCCTTAGGGATGAAGGCCTTGAAGAGGCAGATTTCTTAGGTGTTCTTAGGAGCAGGAGAAATTTCTTTTAAAAGAGGTAGAATAGAGAGACAGAATCCTCATTCCTGGAAGTCGGCTCCTTGCCAATTCAATAGCCTCTTCTGCTTTGTGACCCCAGTGCCTATTATGGCTCCTGGCACAGAGCAGGGGGTCACTGAATATTCATTGAACTGACTTGAGATTAGACAGCAGGAACACCTAGATTGTGAGTGGATGGGTGTGTGTGGAGGCACAGGATGAAAAGAGATGATGGAGGAGAGGTCCTGTGTATATTCAGTTCATTCGTCCATTCATTTATTCATTCACTAAACATTCTTATTATAGTAAAATATGTATAACATAAAATATATAGTTTTTAACCATTATAAGTGGCATTAAGTATACTCATATTGTGCAACCATCAGACCATTCATCTCCATAACCTTTTTATTTCATGTGATAAATATTTACTGAGAATCTATTATGTGCCAGGCCCTTCAAGTTGCTCCAAATCTAATAAGAGAGACAGACAAGGAAGTTAACTCTAAGCCAGTGTGATAAATGCCACAAAAGGCATAAGGTGCTATGGGAGTGTATTAGTAGAAGGACCCAGTTGGTGGAGGGAAGGGGACTTTCTGAAGGAAGCTATTACTTGAACTGAGTCTGGAAGGAGGACTAAGAATTTGTTAGGACATTAGAGAGAGTTGATATCGTGCCCATGGGAGAGATGAAACAAGGTGAGATGGCAGAGAGAAATTCTTAAAACTCTGAGGTTCACACCAGGGTGGGGGTAGAGCTGAATTGCCCTGGAGCAGTGATTTTGTGTGCTGTGTCACACGGGTGTGCCACAAGGATTTTTAGAGCACTGATCTCTTTTCCCTTAGATTGTCAAATACAACGTGACAGCAGCCAATTCAACCATAGCCATCCGGTGTGAATGAATCGAAATTATACTTATTTTTTGTCAGATTGACGAAAATATGTTTTTTGGTGTGCTGCAGAATTTAAAAATTTTTTTAAAATGTCATGTTTTTATTATTTTAAATATATTTTTAATTAATTTCAGAGAGGAAGGGAGAGGGAAAAAGAGAAACATCAATGATGAGAGGGAATCATTGATTGGCTGCCTCCTGCAGGTCCCCTACTGGGGATCAAGCCAACAACCCAGGCATATGCCCTTGACTGGAATCGAACCCGGGACCCTCCAGTCTGCAGGCCAACGCTCTATCCACTGAGCCAAACCGGCTAGGGCATGCTGCAGAATTTTAGTAATCATATGTTTAGTTTACATGTGCCATGAAATGAAAAAGGTTGAAAATCGCTGCCCTGGAGGGATCCTGCTTTGGAGGAAGCGCAGGCTGACATGTTGAACCCTGTGCTTTCCATTGTCAGTACGATGTCTTCCCCCAACCCTGAGGGTACCCCACAAGAGCCTGAGACTGAGCCCTCCAGCTCCAAGGAGAAAAAGAAGAAAAGCAAGTGTCAGCAGCATGAGGCCAGCATCCAAGTCCTCACCAGGGCTGGCCACAGGGCCCTACTGGCTCGCCAGAACCAGGAGGCCTTGACCAGCTTCCAGAGGGCCTTCCTCCTGGCCTCCAAGGCCTCCCGGGAAAGGGACACTCCTATTCTCCGAGCCTGTGCCTTCAACCTGGGGGCTGCCTACGTGGAGACCGGGGACCCAGCCAGAGGCCTGGAGCTGCTCCTAAGGGCCCAACCTGAAGAGAAGGCACAGGGCAGGTGTCATGGTGACCAGTGTTTCAATGTGGCTTTGGCCTACCAAGCCCTGGGCAACCTGCCTCAAGCTGTGGCCTGGTACCACAGGGCCCTGGGCCACTATCAGCCACTGGGTGACCAGGGGCAGGCCCAGGCAAAAATGGGAGCCTGCTACCAGGCTCTGGGACAGCCTGAGCTAGCAGCCCAGTGCTTGCAGGAAGCGAGCCAGGCCTATGCCCAAGCAGGGCAGCCCCGGGCCGCAGCCCTGGCGTTGGGGGCTGCGGCGGGGTGTATGCTGAAGAGCGGGCAGCACGGCGTGGGTGAAGTGGTGCAGGTGCTGGAGGAGAGCTGGCGGCTGGCGGAGATGAGCACTGAGCGGCGACTGCTTGGTGAGGCCTTTGGTCAGAGAAGTGTGGGCTCTGACCTGGCGACACTCTGAGAGGTGGGGTGGAAGCAGGGGCATGTCTGTGGCTGGGGAAGGGGATGGTGGGACCCTTTGAGCGCAGGACAGGGACTACAGCAGTATAGCCATCTGACCTGGCTACCAGTGACCCCGGCCTTGCCTTCTAGGGCAGCTCTATAATGACCTGGGCCTGGGCTACTCCCAGCTCCAGCTGTTCCCACTAGCAGTAGAGGCCTTCCTGCAGGCCTTGCCCTTGTGCCGGGGGCCAGGAGAGGAGGCCACGGTGCTGAGAAACCTTGGGATGGCCCACAATGCCCTTGGCAACTACCAGGAAGCCCGGGGGTTTCACCAGAAAGCTGCTGACCTGCATGGTGAGTACCAGGGGCTGAGGAATGGATTGAGACTAAGGGACTAAGAGGGGGTTCCAGCAGGGGCCCAAAGGCTGAAGAATGAATGGACCTTTAGGACTCGTTATAGGTCAGGAAGCCCAGAAGCAGGGGGCTGGAGATGCAGGAGATGGGATAGCGGAGAGGACAGAGGGTTGTGGGCCCAAAGGCTGAGGCCTAGGAAAGGGAAGGCAGCAATGGGCAGAAGGAAGAGCTATCAGTACCTGCCTTGCCTGCCTCACAAGATCATTGCGTGGCTCAGAGTCCCCAGGGAGAGGCATTCAGGCCAAAACTCGGGACGGAGGAGCAGCTGAATGTGGTACTGAAAGTCTGGGCCTTGAGGCACATCTGAAGGTGTGTTGGGGCTGAGCACTGGCATTCCTGCAAACCCTGTTCTGGTTGTTGGGGGGTGGGGTCCTGATACCCCAGCGGCCAAGGTCCCTCTTAGAATTGTGTGGGCTCTGTCATCAGGTTCTGTGGGGCAGCGGTGGGAGCAAGGCCGGAGCTTTGGCAGCCTGGCATTTGCACTGAGCCAGCTGGGGGACCACAAGGCCGCCAGAGACAACTACCTCCATGCTCTGCAGGCTGCCCAGGACACTGGTGAGGGTGAGGGGGTTCGTGCATGGCTTGGGGGTGCTGGAGCAAAGGCTGAGAGTCCTTGGGGCTGGTGGGGAGGCAGATTGGGAGTTGGGGGTGGGGAGTGCCTCTGGGGGGAGGGTTGGGGAGGTAGGAGCCATAAAAGGACCTCTCAGGCTCTCTTCCCCAGGGGACGTGAAGGGGCAGTGGCAGGCCTGCGAGGGTCTGGGGGCTGCTGCAGCCAGACTGGGGCAGCATGACCAGGCCTTGAAGTACTACAAGGAGGCGCTGGCCCAGTGTCAGGTGAGACCTCCCATCCCAGAATCTCACTCTTCCTGTTGGCCTTCTCCGGCTAACAGTCCTGCCTCATGTCTTGTCTTCTCTGCATCATTCATTCACTCATCGAACATGCACTGGGCACATGTGTGCTAAGTCCTGGGACACTACTGTGAGGAAGAATTTGTCTCTGTCCACAGTTCTGGGCAGGACCCTGGCAAAGGCATGGGGGTGGGGCAAAAGAGAAGGAAGACAAAACCCCCTTTCTTTCTCCCTTTCCTGTTTCTTTCTTCCCCAAATCCCAGAGAACCACAAAGCCCAGGCCCTCCCCCATCACTGCATTATCCTCCCTCTCCCCAGAAGGAGCCGGATTCTGTGCGAGAACGGCTGGTGGCCAAGCTGGCGGACGCCATGAGGACCCACTTGGCTCAGGGTGGGCCGGACCCAACTCACACCCCGGTGAGCTGACACCCGAGACAAGGAGCTGGGGGCGGGGAGAGGTTGCCTGGAGGAGGAAGAGGTAAGGTAAGCAGAGCTGATGTTCTCAGGGATGCCGTGCCTGACGGCTCTTCTGTGTTCGCGTGCCCTGGGCCAGCATCAGGTACAGGTATCACTTTCCCGGGGCCGCCTGGGGGTGGGAGGTGGGCGGGGGATTGTGGCCTGTGTCCAACACTAGGGCTGTGCCAGGGCCTTAGCTGAGTGGTGAGGAGCTCAGTGCAGTCAGGGACCCTGAGCCACACCAAGGAGGAGGTGGTGTTTTAAGTTTTCGGCTGCAGTTCTCAAAAGGGCCACAGGATGGGGGCAGTGCTCCAAGGAAGTCCCTCTCTCCCATGGCTGGTTCTCTGGGGCCGTTTCTCCGGGACCTCCACCATGCTCCTCCTCTGGCTCTCCACCTCTCAGCCTCTTCAAGTGCCTGCTCCCCCACCCTCTGAGATGCCCTCAGGAAACCTCCCATCACAGAAATTGAAATTACACTTTAGTATTTATTATTTATTTAATAGGTTTTATGTCTTCTCTCTCTTTTTTCTTTTGTTAATCCTCACCCAAGGACAGTTTTTCCATTGATTTTTAGAAAGCAGAAGAGAGAGGGGGGTAGAGAGAGAAAGAAAAAGATCAATATGAGAGAGACACATTAATTGGTTGCCTCCCACAACACCCCGACTGACTAGGCGGAGACTGAACCTGCAACCCAGGCACATGCCCTTGACTAGAACTCGAACCTGCAATCCTTCATTACGTGGGCCAATGCTCCAACCACTGAGCAACACCAGCCAGGGCATGTCTTCTCTTATTTTAAAGACTGGGACACCCTATTTGTAATTTTCAAGCAATATTGAATTAGCCTGCCCAGCCAGAATGGCTCAGTTTGCTTGAGCATCGTCCTGTGCACCGAAAGGTTGCCAGTTCCATTTCTGGGTTGCGAGGTGGGGCACATACGGAAGGCAATCAATTATCATTTCTCACATTGATGTTTCTCTCTCTTTCTCCCTTCCTCTCTCTAAGCACATCCTCAGGTGAGGAATAAAATGAATTAAATCAGCCTGGTACAGAAAGAGGACTGAATTGGGAGTCAAAGGACCTGGGGTTCCACCCAAAATGGGCCACCAGCTTTCTGTGACTTCGCTTTTGGAGGCCTCAAGCAGGACGGGGTGGTGGTCAGGCCCTGGCCACATCTGACAGTCCATGAGCCTGAGCTCTAACATGATAGTTCCTAGTGGGGACCTTGACCGAAGACAAGGCCTCACCCTGAAACTGTATTCTCAGGCCTGTGGCGTAGCCAGTTTGCTCTGGCGCTTCTCTGTCTCTGGGGCTAGGTCTCTGGAGGGAACATGCGCTCACGTGCACATCCACAGCCATTTTTCTGAAATGATTCCCTTTACTCCCCTTCGTTCCCAGATCTCAGCCCCATGGAAGCCTCAGCCTCCAGGTGGGGCCGGCCCCGCAGGGACTCCAGCCAGACTGGGAAGAAGCCCCGGAGAAGCAAAGCACAGGTGAGCGGGGTGGGGCGGAGCTTCTGGGGTGATGTGGCTTCTGGAGGGTGTTGGGAGGTGTTGCAGCAGTGCTGTGGGGGCTGGGGGCCTCATAGGCACCCCAGGAAGGAGGGCACCTGATTGGGTGCCCCTTGGCCCCTGTTACCTGACCCTATAGAGCAGTGGTTCTCAACCTTCTGGCCCTTTAAATACAGTTCCTCATGTTGTGACCCAACCATAACATTATTTTCGTTGCTACTTCATAACTGTAATGTTGCTACTGTGATGAATCGTAATGTAAATATCTGATATGCAGGATGGTCTTAGGCGACCCCTGTGAAAGGGTCGTTCGACCGCCAAAGGGGTCGCGACCCACAGTTGAGAACCGCTGCTATAAGAGTATAGTATAGTATAGTATAGGGGCAGTGCTCCACGTAAGGTTTTATGTCTTTTCTCTCTTTTTCTTTTTTCATTTGTTAATCCTCACCCAAGGACAGTTTTTCCATTGATTTTTAGAGAGCAGAAGAGAAGGAGGTGGGGAGAGAGAGAAAGAGAAAGATCAATATGAGAGAGACACATTAATTGGTTGCCTCCCACCACACCCAGACTGACTAGGCGGAGACTGAACCTGCAACCCAGGCACATGCCCTTGACCAGAACTCGGACTAGTATAGACCTTTGGGTGGGCGGAAAGACAAAGAGTTGGAGGAGGGCCACGAGGAGAAAGAGGAAGAGGCTTCATGAAAGTTCCCTGCGACAGGGTTGGCTTGGGCAGGGACTGGAGTGGGAGTAGGTGTAGGCTGTCCCGGCTGAGGGGAGCACTCTCCCCACTCCCTTCTTTCCTCCCACCCCAGGCCTAACACCCAGAACCAGCCCTACCCCCATTTTTGCTCCTCTCTCAAGACCCTGGCCCATTTTCCCGACTCTTTCTGGATCACCTCTTCCTCCTTGCTTCCACAGCCTTCCTAACTTCTAGATCTGCATCTCAGAGCACCAGGGTTTGTTGGAGGCCTACTAGGCGACAGGTAACTGGTGCTTTTCTTACCCTACCTTGCTGTTTACTAGTCTCTTCCCTCAAAGGCTTCCAAATCCAGCAGCAGAGTTCCTTGCTATTTGCTGACTTGAATTCACTGACATCTTTTCAGTGTGTTTCCTTCCAGGCACTGCAAGCCATCCCCATGCCTAGCCACTAGACAGCCCAGGCTCGTCAATCTCGCCTGCCCCAAACCATAGTCCTTGGTGTACGTACCTACAGTGACCAACACACTTCCTCACACCTCCCTCCTTGTTCTCCCAAAGTCTCTCTTCCACCAGGATGGTTCTGGACCTAGGGCCCATCTCTCATTTGGAGACCATTCCCCCCGCCCTCAGAATGGAGTGCTCTGGCATCCTGGTACCCAGTGGCCCCCAAGCCAATGAGTGGGTCCCTGGGGGAGGGAAGGAGACCTGGAGAATGGATAAAGGGAGGAGAGGATGTGACTTTGGACAATTTTAATGGGACATTATTGCTGTTAAAGTTGGGGGAAGGTATGGACTGGTACTTGGGAATATATAGTGCTCTGAGCCTCTTTGTCTTTGCTCCTTAGTAATCTGAACGACTTTTACCCAGCTCAGGAGGCCTGGCCGGTCCCCTGCCTCCTGCACGGCCTGACTGTAGACCTCAAAGAAAGGAAGAGCCCCGCTGAACGTGGGGATATGCAGCTTACATCTCCTCCCTACTGCTCTGCAGCCCACCGGCAGAGGTAAGGGCTAGAGAGGGCAGCAGAAGCTGGAGTCAGAGCAGGCTGCCTCTGCTCTTTCCATAGCCACTCCCACTGGCAAGCTCTGCCCTGCCTCCTTCAGGTCATTCAAACAGCCCAGGGAGACCTCCAGCAGGAACCCACCAAGGAGACCCACCACATCTGGCTTCTGCATGATCATGTGACCCCACCCTACTGGCCTCAGCGGTACCTCCCCAACATACACACTTGAGGGTTTCTGGGACCAAGACCCTTCCCAGTTGTTCAGTGCTGTATAGACACGGATTACAACACAGACAGCACGTGGGCTCCTGAGCAGGCTGAGCAAGGGCTTTGCAGTCTCAGCACTGAGGCTGCTCGCTCCTTGCTGGGAGTTTTGGACTCAACAGGCAAAAGCGAAAAGGGAAATGGATGGTGAATCTCCCCCTGTTCCTTCTGGATCCAAACCTCATGATCACTTAGGCCAGTGGTTCTCAACCTTCCTCATGCCGCGACCCTTTAATACAGTTCCTCATGTTGTGGTGACCCCCAACCATAAAATTATTTTCGTTGCTACTTCATAACTGTAATTTTGCTACTGTTATGCATCGTCATGTAAATATCTGATATGCAGGATGTATTTAGGCGACCCCTGTGAAAGGGTCGTTCGACCGCCAAAGGGGTCGCGACCCACAGGTTGAGAACCGCTGACTTAGGCCCTTTCCAGTTCTAAAAACTATAACTTCTTGACCAAGAGGCTTTGAAGTCAATGACTCTCCAGACCTCCATTTTATCATATGGGAAATGGGGTTATAATACTAGAGAAGGTACAGCTGAACCAACCGATGCACTCCACTTCCTCCATGAAACATAGCAGGGGCTGGATGCAGGCCCGAGGCCGGTAGCCTGTGGCACAACTGCTGCCAGTAGCCACAACACTGATATTCAATATGGGTTTTTAGTCACTTAGCACATGCCACACATTGTTCTAAGTGCTTCACAAGTATGTTCTCCTTTAATCACAGCAGGCGAATCCCCTTTCACAGTGAGGAATAGAGAGCAAAAAAATCTAAGTTGTTTGTCTTCCCAGTCACGCTAGTAAGTGGAGAAGCCGTGATTCTAACCTAGGTAGTAAGTCCCTTCTTCTGTAATGCTGGGCAGTTCCACGCCCGGTTAAGCCATTGTTTACTTGACAACAAATGCATTTATGCTGGTTGTATGTGTTATTGTAATTTAATTAAATATTATATAAATTGCTGAGCCAAGAGTATGATTAGGAATCGAATCTGCATCCTCTCAGTGCATGGGACGACGGGGTTAGATGCCCAGTAGGGGACGTGCAGGAGACAGCTAATGATGTTTCTTATAAATGTTTCACCATCCCTCTCCCTTCCTCTCTCTCTCTAAATCAATAAAAACATATTTGTAGAGGACCTACTACGTGCTAGGCACAGAAGTAGGTGCTGGGGACACATCTGTTAATCTTCCTTATGTAAATGGAGTATATTATTTTGTCTTGATTAGGATGCAGTTTTACCAATTATATAACAAAAGCCAACATAACAGTGCCTTTATCCAGAGAGAACTCTATTCCTGTCTCATATAAGTAGCCCGGGGGCGGGGGGGGGTGCGGGAGGCTGCTGATTGATGCTTCTCTCTCATTGATGTTTCTGGCTTTCTATCCCTCTCCCTTCCTCTCTGTAAAAAATCAATAAAATATATATTTTAAAAAAAAGAACACTAGCTTAATTTACTGAGTCCTGAGTACCCGCTCCTGCCGACGCTCTGCATGCATTTTCCCTATGAGATGCATGTACCTTCCTCCATTTTACAGACAGGACACGGAAACTTGGAGTATCCACATTCCCCCCGTTAGTTAGCAGCAGGGCAGGAACCCGGGCTCACAGCTCCGCTCAACTTGAAGAACTGGGCGCGCGGCAGAGCGAGCGGAGCCTGAGGGCGCTTCCGGCGCCTGGTCCCGCCCCGGCCTCTCGGGGGCGGGGCATAGCGCTGCGCATGCGCCAGGGCGGCGGGCAGGGCCGAGGGCGCGCCCCCCGCGAGCCGCATGTCCCGGCTGTGGTCGCTGTTCGGGTTTGGGCTGCTGGTGGCGGGATCGCGCCTGCCGCGCGTCCGGTCCCAGGCCAGCGCCTGTCGAGTGAGCCCCACCTGGTGGGGGCCGCAGCGGCTGAGCTCGGGCGGCCGCGGGGACCCGGAGGTCATGGCGAGCGCGCAAGTGAAGCTCTTGAGGTAGGCGGGGCTCCGGCCGGGCGCCCCCTACAGTGCGGGGCTCGGGGCGCTGTGCCGCCCGCGGGGCCGAGCCCCTGAGCAGAGGGTTTGCTCAGCCAGGAGGAGGCGCAGGCCGTGGACGAGGAGCTGTTCAAGGAGTACCAGTTCAGCGTGGACCAACTCATGGAGCTGGCGGGGCTGAGCTGTGCGACAGCCATTGCCAAGGTCAGCGGTGCCACGCTTCACCGGGCCCCCGGGCCTGGACCCGGTGGAGTGGGCGGGACAGTGGGGGCAAGCTTGGGCTGTTGGGCCCCAAGCCACTCGGAATCCCCGCTGGTTCTGCCTTCAGGCGTATCCCCCCACGTCCCTGTCCAGGAGCCCCCCCACTGTCCTGGTCATCTGTGGCCCTGGGAACAACGGAGGTGATGGCCTGGTCTGTGCTCGGCACCTCAAACTCTTCGTGAGTATGCGGAGGGCTGTGGGAGGCTGCCAGGTCGCTAGGATCTGAACGTGAATTACCCCTTTCCTTTCCTCGCAGGGCTACCAGCCAACCATCTATTACCCCAAAAGGCCGAACAAGCCACTCTTCACTGCCCTGGTGACCCAGTGTCAGAAAATGGACATCCCTTTCCTTGAGGAAATGCCCCCAGAGGTAGGTGGCTCCCGTTCACTGCTCTCCCCATAGTAACCATTGTATTCTGCTCTTCCCTCAGGTTTCCAGGCTGAGCTCATCTGCTTATCTGCCTCTAGAGCAGTGGTTCTCAACCTTCCTAATGCCGCGACCCTTTAATACAGTTCCTCATGTTGTGGTGACCCCCAACCATAAAATTATTTTCGTTGCTACTTCATGACTGTAATGTTGCTACTGTTATGAATCGTCATGTAAATATCTGATATGCAGGAGGTATTTTCATTGTTACAAATTGAACATAATTAAAGCATAGTGATTAATCACAAAAACAATATGTAATTATATATGTGTTTCCCGATGGTCTTAGGCCACCCCTGTGAAAGGGTCGTTCGACCCCCGAAGGGGTCGAGACCCACAGGTTGAGAACCACTGCTCTAGATGTTAAACTCTTGAAGGGTAGGAATAGTGCCTGGCACTTCCCCTGGTCACTCCTTTCACTCTGTAGTCATTCCTCTTCCCCTAGGATGCAGTGAACACATTATCCTAGGAGCCGAAGTCAGTGCCTAAACCCTTTCTGCAGATGCATGGATTTAGGGGGTGGGAAACTTGAGAGCTTGATGGGCTTTTATTTTATTTTAATATATTTTATTGAGAGGGAGGGAGAGGGAAAGAGAGTTAGAAACATCGATGAGAGAGAAACATCGACCAACTGCCTCCTGCACACCCCCCACTGGGGATGTGCCCGCAACCAAGGTACATGCCCTTGACCGGAATCAAACCTGGGACCCTTGAGTCCACAGGCCGACGCTCTATCCACTGAGCCAAACCGGTTAGGGCAACTTGATGGGCTTTTAAAAAATTTAACACATTTTATAGATGTAAGCGGTTTGTCCAAAGTAACAGACCAGACCATGGCAAAGCCGAGACCAGAACCTGGCCCTTCTGACTCCCAGTCTCAGGCTCTCCGATACTGTAGCCGCCCCAATGGCAGGCAGGCAGAACTCAATGTCTGGACTCAGCTTGACCTGAATCAGGGACCCACTTGCACTGAACTCTGTCTAAGAATATCATCTGAATGAGACAAAATTGTATTTGTGCCTCTGTGGGTACAGAGGACAGCCTCTCCTATTAAGAGCTCTTTGTACAGCTGCTGGCTCTGACATCCTTGACTTTTCCTGCTCCACCACAGCCCCAGCTGATCGATGAGCTATATGAGTTGGTGGTGGATGCCATCTTTGGCTTCAGCTTCAAGGGAGATGTTCGGGAGCCATTCCGCAACATCCTGAGCGTCCTGAGTGGACTCACCGTGCCCATTGCCAGCATCGACATTCCCTCAGGTGCTGGGTTCAAGGAGGTTGGGATTGGGGCCCTGCCCTGTTTTGAGGTAGGTACCTAGGAATCTTGATTCTTGACTCAAGGCTCAGACCAAGTCTAAAATGAGTCTAGAGGTGCAGAACACAGCTGGGAGCAGAGTTCAGGAGTACCCTTTGCATGTTGGCTCCAAGAGACCTAAGCCTAGGGACACAGGGAGCTCCAAGGATGCAAATTCCTTAGGTGGGATGCAGTCCTAAAGGGGCTCCCATTTCTTTAGGTCTAGGGTAGAGCAAGGTTTGGAAGAGGACTAGACAGACACGTGGCCTCTTCTGCTCTTCCTGAATACAACCCTCTTTTCAGGATGGGATGTGGAGAAGGGAAACCCTGGAGGGATCCAGCCAGACCTGCTCATCTCCCTGACTGCACCTAAAAAGTCTGCCACCCATTTCACTGGTCGCTACCACTACCTGGGGGGTCGTTTTGTACCACCTGCTCTGGAAAAGAAGTACCAGCTGAATCTGCCACCGTACCCTGACACGGAGTGTGTATACCGTCTGCAGTGAGGGGACGTAGACGTTTGTTCTTCCCAATAAAGACTTCGTGCCTCTCTCTCCCAGATCGGTGGAGACCTGGAAGCTCTTCTGGCAGTAAAGGTTAACGGGTGGTCAGCAACACTGGAGATATGGTGTCCTCTTTGGGGAAGAACAAGGAAGAGAAGTTGCTGTGGCATTTGGGGGCACTACATACTGAGTTTCAGATCCTGAAAAAATCTCCCAAGTGAGGTGTGCTTGTCCTTTATACACACATTCACTCTTACCCATCAGGGACACAGGACACTGGATGAGGTTCTCTAAGCCTCCCCCTTCCATTCAACAATGTAGCAAGACCCCAGGAGGTTAACAGAAGGAATTTCTTCAAAGGTGCCCAGGAAACTTAATTTGTATTTAGGACCTTCCCAGGCTGGGAATGGAGATGCCAGTCAGGACTGATATATAGGCTAGGAGCCCAAGCTGACGTTTATTGACTCATTTGGCATAGTGTTGGAAACCAGCTCACAGAATGAGATTTGTATGGTTTCCTTAGCTTCACAATATTTAAGAATCAGGACATATCACATAAGTCAACATTTTGTTTCTTTTAGCAAGGATGCCCCTTCAAAGGGTATCTGCATTCCTCTTCCCACAGCCCCAAGCACTCCTTGTCCCTTGGCTGCCTGGCTCCGATGGGCATCTGAGTTCATGGTCTCTGGGTGAGGAGCTGCAAAGGGGAAGAAGCCCATTCCCTCAACTAAGGCAGGTGCTACTGCTCTCCTCTCAGCATGCTGGTATCCAGAGCTGGTTCCTCCTCGGGAAGGACTCCTCGCTGGGAGGGTGCAGGAGACCTGCATCAGCTCAGGTCTCTGAGGCCTCAACAACTCCTGAAAAGAAATTGATCGAGGACCACCCTCACCCGACCTTCAGTCTCTCTTCTTCAGTTTCTTCTTTTTTGCTCTCTGGTCAGTGCTGACTGTGGCTCTTTCCTCCTCTGCTTGCTGCTGCCTCCTCTTCTTACCTCTGCTGCTTGAGCCAGGGTGTGCTCTGCTCTCTGCTCCCCTAGTCCTGCCATCCTCATGTCCATCGCTTATGTCCATGACACCCTCCTCCTGATGCCGCCGTCTTTTCTTGCTTCTGCGTTTCTTATCATTGCATGCTCTGCTTTCTGCTTCCCTGGTCCCACCATCTACAACAGCTTCCTCCACTTCTTTATCCTCTATATTCAAGTCTTCCTCCTCCTCGCACTGCTGCTTCTTGCTTCTGCTGTGTGAATCAGTGTATGCTTGGCTCTCTAACTTCTCTGTTCTGATACCACCTACACCCCCCCTACCTCCTCCTCTACCTAAGACCCCCTGCTTCTCCTCTTTGTGGTGCTGCCTCTTCTTTTTCTTCCTTTTCCTGTGGGACGAATCAGTTTGTTCTCTGCTCTTTAGTTCCCCAAGCCCTCTTGTTTCTGTGACCTCTTCCTCATCCTCTACAGTTGTCCCCTCTTTCCTATCTTGAAGTTGTCTTTTCTTCTTGCTTTTCCTGATGCTCTGGTCAGTATATTCTGGATACTCCTTGTCTGCATTCCTTTCAGTTGCTGTAGCCTCTTCTTCCTCTTTCTGCTGCTTTTTCTTTCTTTTGAGGGGCTTGCTCTCAGTCTGCAGTTGAGAGACCCCAGGGTCCTGGCCTTTGAGCCGAGCCAGGAAGGCCTGCTCCTGGGCCTCCAAACGAGCAAGCTTAGCCTTCATTGTAATTCCATGACGGGCAGCCCTGAAATAGGGCCAAAGTCAGAGGGTGGGTATCAGGAAAAAGCCTAATTCTTGAGACTGTAGGGGAAGTTGGTAGGGGAGGAGCTATCTTAAAAGCAGCTTCAGATATGGGCAGGTAGTATGAATCACTTTCCTGGGATAAAAAATAGTCTAGAAGTTGTATAGGCCATCCTCAGGGGTGGGCTTGTAATAGGGAGAAAAGGGAGACTCAGGAGCTAACAAGTAACTACTTACTTGTGTGCTGTTCGACCCTCACAGGCTTGGAGCAGCATCTCATCAGTCAGACTGGTGGAGGTTTGGGGTGGGAGAGATCAGAAATTACAAACAGATCTGGTGGAAAAGCTTGACCTCTCCTCCCCTCTAAAACATTCCTTCGAGATACAAAGATTAGTACAGCACAGTTCCACCCCGAAGAAGCCCCAGCCAAGCATTATTTCAGACCTGGTCCTTTCTCTTGAGATCTGCAGCATCTCCTCCCACTTGCCCCCAGCGCTAAAATGAAGTCTCACATTTTTGAAGGCTGGGGCTCCTGGTTGTCATCATCACTGCAGCTTTCCAAGTCCTTGTCTGGCTTCTCCCCATCTGAGGTCAGTGTGGCAGTCTAGAAGGAGGAATCATGAGGTGGACAAGGCCCACTCAACACACCACTGCTATCCCTTTTCCCTCCTGGGAGCCTTCCCAGGAATTCATACCCAGAGGCACAAATTTGCCAGCCCCCAATATCGCTCCTGCAGACCGCAGAGAGCTGCACCAAACTGCATACTTCAGCTTGAGCAGAAGGGCTGTGGGAGGTGGGGGGAGAGCAGCCCTGGCCTCCTGGCTAGTGGGCACAACAAGAAGGGAGAAAGGGCCATCAGGTCTTCCCAGTGGGACAAGTGTCTCCGGGTGGTCATCCCATAGTCCAAGTATCTTGACAATAAAGATGACACCTTTCCCCCCATCCCCAACACCTTCGCACAGAACTTTATTTGACCAGATTGAGAACCTACTATGGGCCAAGGGTTGAGGATACAGAGTGGAAAAAGAATGAGATGGTCCAGCCCAGATGGAATCTACATGGTGAGGGGGAAGGGAATATGGCAGAACATTAGCAATTAGGATGAGAGTTTGTGCTACAGGAGGGGTACCCACTCAGATTTCAGGGTTTAGGAAACAGTTTTTTAGAAGTGGCTGAGCTCTGGGAGACAAAATCAGGTAAAGGAGGAAAGGGAGTAGAAAAATCCAGGCAGAGGAAATAGCATGTGCAAAAACTTAAAAATAACGACTCCATCTGGCTAAAGTATGAAGATCCTGAGATAAGTGGCAAGAGATGGAGCTAGAGAAGGTGGCAAGGACAAGGCCACAGGAGCCAGTCTGATAATCTGTGTCATCGTAAATCAAGGAGGTGTCGATGAAACAATGAAATTTTTGTTTTAGAGCACTCTGGATGCTGTGTGGAGGATGAACTGATTGGAGTGGGGAGTTAGATTAGAGGTGATAAGTCTGGTTTATAAGGCTGTTAAAGGTAGGAAATGATGGTCTGGGATAGAAGATGGCCACAGAGATGAAGAGAAATGGGAAAGATTTGCTAGATACCATGTAGAGACCTTGGCACATAATAGGTGACCATTAAATATTAGCTCCTTTCTATTGATATGCTTAGTAGGTGGGAGTCTGAAGATCTGGGTTCCAGTCCTGTCTGCCATTACTAGCCAACTGTGGGCTCTTCAGCAAGCCCCTCTTGCCCCACTGTTGGCCACATGTGCAAAATAAGAATGGCCCAGATAATCTCTCAGGTCTCTGACTTCCAAGTCCTTTGAATTGGACATCCCCTCCCTGCCCCACTCTGGCAGCTCCTGATTATGCCCTACCACCCACTCCGTTGCTGCCCCCCCCCCCTCCCCAATTCTTGCCTAGGGTCTGAGCAGTCTAAGCAACAGCAAGGGGTTGGTCACAGGATCCCACTGTTAGGACAATCCTGAGAATATGTAGGGCATACAAGGCAACTGTCTAGGCCCCAAGGAAGGAAAAAAAAAAAGGATGAACCCTCTCACCCCCAGCCTCTAATACCTTCACAAACTTTTGATACAGCATGTTGGGCTTGGGATGATTATGACGGGTGGTCTCCTTAGGAAGGCGCCTTATCTGTACTCCGTCCTGTGGGGAAGTTTCAGTGAGTGGGTGACATACCCTTGCTCCCTCACCTCCACATGTCCCAGGCCCTCATGGTTCACATGCCCACCTATAGAGTTCATACCTGCTTAGTTTCCACTACCAAGCTGGCTGCCGTTTTGTTGAAGAGCTCATTCCACCAGTGGTTTGTGAACTCCTTGGCAGGGTCATGTCCCACCTGCCAGAGGAAGACGTATGAACTCCGAACCTGCCTCCCTGTCCTCAAGGGCTCCCCCTCTCCCCCATCCATACCTCCCTCAGCCTGCCCAGTCTTACCCCATGAGTGTCCTGCTTTAGCGTCACCCTGAGGGCCTGGGTAATGCCATTCTCCTTCCGGCCCAGGCCTTTGCCTGCAGGAGACAGTGAGTGACTTAGCTTATTCTGCCTGCCAAGCTCTCACAGGCACCCCAGCACATGCCACTGGTAGCACTGGGCAAACTATCCCTCTCGGAAGCCCTCCGAGTTCCATTCTTTCTGACACCTCTCCATGCAGTCCCCCTGCCGTTATCTGAGCCTGAGCTCTTTTCCTTTATAATTCTTTCAGGACAGATGTCCTGTTTCTTCCCCTCTGCCCCTGTCCTCCCAATCACTTCTTAATAGCCATTGTCAAATTTCTTCCTCTTCTCCCCTTTTTTGGAAAAGTCAGAAATGTTCTTCTGCAAATTTCCCTTTAAGCTAGTTTCCCTCCTCCAACTGAGTGGACTGCATAGGGATATTCCAGGATGATGCCTCTCCCTTGGGCAGAGGGTAGGCAGGGAGTTGGGGTCATGTGGAAGGTACCCAAGGGGATCACCTGGAGTCCATCCGTGCTTTAGCAGCTGCTCCTCGGCAAACTTCATCCCATGACTCCGAACCTCCGGGGTGACCTTCATGTTGAGAAAAGGGTCACTGTCCTCAGGTCCTCACCAGAGAAGAGGTCACTTACCATCCCTTTAAGAGGAAAGGAGAGAGAGCCGTCATACACCCAATCCATCCTGACTGCTCACGAGAATTATTTCCTGAAACTGAGGCAGAGACAGAGGAAGGAGCCCTGGTCCTTGGGGAGCTCCCTGTCTCACCAGAGAGAGGTCAATGCCAACATGTCAAAAGTTAGTAATACCTACACTTACGGAGAGCTCACCGCATGCCAGGCTGTGCTAAGGCCTTACATGAATCATGTCACTTCATCTTCCCATCCCAGGAAGATTTTCTGAACTTTACCTCCAGGAAAGTATGACTATCCCTGTTTTAAAAATGAGAAAACGGAGGTCTAAAGAGGTTAGACGACTTGCTCAAGGTCATGCAGCTAATGTGTGTAGAACTCAAACCCAGGCAGCTTGTGTGCAGTCCCCACTCTTTGCCATGTAAAAACAAAGCAATGAGATGCTTGTTAACCTGAGTTATAACAGTACTTAATAGAGCCCATATCCTACACCTATGCCCTAGCACATACACTGTCCTTTCAGTGTGGGCGCTACACACCTCTTCCCCACTGCCACTGTCTTTTCATCTTGTTGAAGCACCCCTCTTGAAATTGTCCAGCTCAGGAAGCACACTCTTACTGAGAACTTAATACACAACAGGTGGATTACCCATATTCTAGTTTCCTTTAATCCTGACAGTCCTGTTAGGTATTATAACTTTACAAATGAGGAAAATAAAACCTGTGTTTCTTGCCTGGGAATATGAGCCTAGGTTGCCCAACTCTAAAGTGGCCCTCTTTCTATCACATCCTCAACTAATTTCATTTTTTGATTATAATGTTCTTTTTAAAAAATTGTTGTTATTGCCTAGCTAGTTTGGCTCAGTGGATAGAGCATCTGTCTGTGGACTGAAGGATCCCGGGTTCTATTCTGGTCAAGGTTTGATTCCTGGCCCTGATTGGGTGCATGTAGGAGGCAAGCAATTGATGTGTCTTTCTCACATTGATGTTTTTCTCTTTCTCTGTGTCTCCTCCTCCCTTCCACTCTCTCTAAAAATCAATGAGAAAATATCCTCAGGTGAGGTTTAACAAAAATAAAAATAAAAAAAAGATTCTTAAAAAAATGTTTTTATTGATTTTAGAGAAAGGGAGAGGGAGAGAGAGGGAAAAACATTGATGTGAGAGAAACATTGATCGATCACCTCCTGCATACACCACAACCAGGGATTGAGCCCGCAACCTGGTATGTGCTCTGACCTGGAATTGAACCAGGGACTTTTCAGTGTCCCGGATGATGCTCAACCAACTAAGCCACACCAGCCAGGGCCTAATTGCATTTTTTATAGTCATTCCACTGTTCTTCTTTTTGGACCCCAAAATGGCTTTATTAAACTTATATACCAAATTTGCCTCTGGAGTGGTTAAGATGGCTTATTACAAAAGGCATTCAAAACGAAGACTACTACTGCTGACTCAACTCACTAACGTTAACTTATACAGATCGTTTATTACAGGCGCTGCAGACTATTTTTAAAGCTGATCAATGGCATTACTGGGGTAATCCTGTAGCCTCCCAAAGTGACAGTTCTGAAGGTAAAACTTTCATGTGAGTTTGGGAAGATCTAGTAAATATGCTTAAAAAAAATCAGATACATCATTTTTTAAAATATGTATTTTTTTATTAATTTCATAGAGAGGGAGAGAGAGAGAGAAACATCAATGATGAGAATTGTTGACTGGCTGCTTCTGCATCCCCCGAACTGGGAATTGAGCCTGCAACCCAGGCATGAACTGGACTGGGAATCGAACCGTGACCTCCTGGTCCATAGGTCAATGCTCAACCACTGAGCCACACCAGCCGGGCTGAGATACATCATTAAGCCACCTCTCCTAAGCATTATATATTAGGCTTAAGAATGATGACAAACCCAGCCACTGTGGCTCAGTTGGTTGAGTGTCATCCCATGAAACAAGAAGTCACCGGTTCAATTCCGGGTCAGGGCACATGCCCAGGGCTGTGGGCTCAATCTCCAGTAGAGAGCATGCAGGACACAAACAATTGATGTTTCTATCTCTCCCCCCTCTCCCTTCTTTCTCTAAAATCAATAAAAACATAAAAAACAAACAAAAAAAAGAATGATGACCGGTCTGGTTAGGTTTGAATAGCAAATTCAGAATGACTCACATTTCCGTTCACATTTCTACTGTGAAGAACGATTACCTGTAAACCTAGCAGATACCTTGACAGTCTCAACAGAAAAGCATTGCGTGAAGCCCTAGCCAGTTTGGCTCAGTGGATAGAGTGTCGGCCTGCAGAATGAAGGGTCTCAGGTTCGATTCCAGTCACCTCACATATGCCTGGGTTGCAGGCTCGATCCCCAGTAGGGGGCTTTCAGGAGGCAGCCAATCAATGATTCTCTCCCTCTCTGAAATCAATCAAAATATATTAAAAAAAAGAAAAGCACTGAGTGAAGAAATGGCCCTATCATGCTTCTTGATACTGTTAAAGTAAAATTCAAACACTGAAGTCTTTAAGGCCACTTCAAAACTCTGCTTCTTCTCAAAAGTTACCTATGACCTATCAGCTCCCAAATTTCAGTAATCCTACTAATAAAAGAGAAACATGGATGACAGCCTGTTGCTAATTGCTTAACACAGATTATCTCATTTAATCCAACAACCCTTTAGGACATGGTATTACTGTAATCTGCAAACGAAGAAATAGCACTGCGAAGTTTAATTACTTGCCCAAATCAAACAACTGGCATGTAGTGGGTCCAGGATCCCAGGCATCCCAGAGCCGGCGTTAATGGCCACACTCCTCGGTCTCTTACAGCTCTGTGCTCTCTGCAGTACCCCCCACCTGCCCCTTGTCGCGGTCATTGAAACAATACGCCCTGGAGCCAGGGACGGGCTTTATCCCCCAACCTCGGTGCACTTCGCGCAGCGCCAGGAACTGAGAACGCGTTCAGTCAGTCGTTGAACTGAATGGCACGGGGGGAACTGCTGTGGACCTACAATGGACACCTGTGGACAAAAGCAGCGAGGTCCCCGGGAAGGCTGCGAGCACGCTCTCAGGAACGGTCTCCTCTCCGGTCGACCCGAGTCTTCCGGAGACGGGTCCTGGGCCTCCTTCTTACAGCGGGTCTGACCGGCCGGCTACCTTTCCCTGGGCCTCCTTACATTCCAGCCCCCGCCGCCGCCGCCGTTTCATGTGGTAACGCTACTCTCTTGAGCCCGGGCTCCAAGCGGCACCACTCAGGAGACAGCAGCCCTTACCGTCACTGCGGGGTCCTCCCGGCGGAAACATGTGCAGATCCGACTTGTGAGCCGCCACCTTCCCGGAAGTACCGTTTTGGTCCTTCTAGGCTGTCGAAACCATAGAGACGAAAGCGGGAACCACTGTCCGGTCCTCCCAGGAGAAACAGTCTGGGGGTGAGCCCACTGCTGGTCTGGTTGCTGTAGAAACTCGGCCCCAGAGCGTGCCCATTTCCGGAGGGTGGGGTGAAGGGGGTGGGGGGTGGGGGGATGAAGGGTGGGGAGGGTTCCAATCACTGCCCACCTGCAGCGTCTGAGCGACCAAGGCACTTACGTGCCAAGATACCGAAAATAGCTTCGGGTCCAACGCGGAGCCAGCCCCGGGCACAGATAAGACGAAGGAAACGCTAGGGAAAGCATCGAGAGAGCCCTAGAGATTGGTGGAGGCCGAGAGGTAGCACCTTTGGGGTGAATTTTGCGGGCACAGTTATTGATAAAAGCCTAGAGATTAGAGGTTTCAGCAGGTCCATCAAACATTTTTGACCCTCACTGTGTGCCAGGACGTGTCCTTTCGGTACTGGTGATAAAATGTGCATAAGACACGAGCCCTGACTTCACTAGTACCTATTCAGGGGAAGTTGGGATCCTGAGTGGGACTGGAGGAGACTGGGGGTGGGGCATGGAGAGAGATGTAGGATCCCGGAATGCAAGCCAGGATGAGGGGTTTGGACTGACCGTAGCAGACAAGGGAAAGAAGATAATGCAAAGAAGTCAGCATCCCCATGCCCCAAACTGTTCCTAGGCTTCACCGAGCCACCCAAGAACTAAAACCTGAAAAAAGTATCCGTCATTTGCCTCCCTATATCAGTATTTATGGTAAATTAACGCCTCCTAGGAACTTTAAAAAGGAAAACTGCCATTTCATAGTAAAGCTTTGTCATGATTGCTCAATGTGTCATACTCCCTTATGTCCATAAAAAAATCTTCCATAGAATTAATTTTAGTTTGAAAATACAGTATGCCACATAGTGCCCTGGTCGGTGGCTCAGTGGTTAGAGCGTCTGAGTGGTAACGCAGTCTTCTTACGCCACCTGCTGTAGATCTCAGGTATAGCATTTTATTTATTTATTTATTTAAAATATATCTTTATTGATAGGGAGAGATAGAAACATCAATGATAAGAGAGAACCATCGATCGGCTGCTCCTTCACACTGCACACTGCACACTGCACACTGGAGATCGAACCCTCAACCCAGGCACGAGCCCTGGACTGAAATAAAACCTGGGACCTTTCGGTCCACAGACCGACACTCTATCCACTGAGCCAAACCAGCTAGGGAGGGAATTTTTATTTTTAAAAATGATTTTATGTGGAGAGATGAACCGGGGAATTTATATGCATATATGCATAACCAATGAACACAGAAAATAGTGTGGGGAAGGCCTGGAAGGGGCGGGTTCGGGGTGGAGGGGGTCAGTGGGAAAGAAAAAAAAGGGAATATCTGTAATACTTTCAACAATAAAGATAATTTTTAAAAATGATTTTATGTTTGTTAAATTGTCTACAATTAAATGCATCATTGTGTAATCACTTTAAAAAGCAATAAGAGTTGCCTTCTAATTTAAATGATTATTCTAGCCCGGGTGGCATGGCTCAGTGGTTGGGCATTGACCTATGAACCAGGAGGTTGCTGGTTTGATTCCCAATTAGGGCACATGTCCGGGTTTCAAGTTCAATCCCCAATGGGGGGTGTGCAGAAGGCAGCTGATCAATGATGCTCTCTCATCATTGATGTTTCTGTTTCTCGCTCCCTCACCCTTCCTCTCTGAAATCAATAAAAACATATTTTAAAAAAGATTATTCTGTAATTCATTCTGGCTTCATTTAAAAAACACACAGAAGTTTAACAGCATGTATACCTCTTGTATGCATGGGAGTGACCAGGAAAAATGAGCAACTTATTCTTAAGTTTAAATCTTTGAGCTTCCTGAAATGTATTTAGTTAAGGCAGGGATGGGGAACCTTTATTCTGCCAAGGGCCATCTGGATATGTATAACATCATTTGAGGGCCATACAGAATTATCAACTTAAAAATTAGCCTGGTCAAACACCTCATTAATCCACCCCTAAGCTTGGCAGACCAAATGACGTTCCACACCCCTGGTTAAGGAATGAATTATGGACTCAATTTTTTCCCCAGGTGATTAATTGTCCCAACCTCTAGCATCCTAAATATTCATCAATAGGCATCTCATTAAATAAATTATGCTAAAGTCACCCACTGGAATACCATGCTGACGAAAATAAATGAGGAAGCTTTATGTCATGTGCTGATAGGACAGATGCTCAAAACATATTATTGGTGAAAAAAGCAAGGTAGGGAACAGTTTGTATGATATTATCTCAATTCAATTAAAAAAGAATATATGGGCCCTGAGCAGGTAACTTGGTTGGTTGCAGGATTGATCCCTGGTCAGGGCACATGCATACAAGAATCAATCAATAAATACATAGATAAGTGGAACAACAAATCAATGTTTCTCTCTCTCCTTCCTCTAAAATAAATTTTAAAAAGAATAAATGCATGATGTATGTTTCTACTTATCTACATTCTCGTAGAGTCTTTTTAAAATATATTTTTATTAATTTCATAGAGGAAGGGAGAGATAGAAACATCAATGAGAGTGAACCATTGATTGGCTGCCTCCTGCCTGCCCCTTACTGGGGATCGAGCCTGCAACCCCAGGCATGTGCCCTTGAACGGAATTGAACCCGGGACCCTTTGGTTCGCAGGCCAATGCTTTATCCACTGAGCCAAACCAGCCAGGGCTTGTAGAGTCTTAAAAACTTCTGACAGACTGAGAAGTTTAACAATGGTTTAATTGTTATAGGGGGAAGTGAGAAGGAAGGAAGGAAGGAAAGAAGCACTTGGTTTTTTATTTTATCCCTGTAGTAGTGGTTGAGTTCTTTTTCACTATGTGTAGGTATTACTTTTGTCATAAAAAAAATAAGTGGGACATTGACTTTTGTGTGTGTGATTTTTTATGTATTTTTAAAAATCAGGTGATCCTTTAAAATCAAGCAGTTAGTGTCTGTTTTGATTGATTCTATTCTCTTTGGCGTTTCTTCCCCCCGCCCCTCCCCCCCCAATAATAAGAGCCAAAATGTATTGAGTGTGTTGTATGAGTCAGGCACTCTTCCCTCCCTGCTTTTCCCCCTAAAGTGCCAACTCTTCCAGTCCTTCATGTGACATTCCCAGTAATAAGCTGGGATCATGCCACCATCAGGGGTCAAGAAAATTAGTCAGCCAAATGGGCCCGGAGGGGGTAAGCTGAGCCTGTGATGTTAGGGGAAGAGGTGTCAGGACTCCATGCTTGTTCTAGATGATTCCACCTCCCTCTGGTCAACAGGGAGCAGAAGTGGCAAAATCCTCTCTTTAAAAGATGCTAGTTCAGTGAAAAGTTGCCAGCTCAAGCCTGCGCAGTCTTATTCGATTCCTATTTTGCAGTGCCTTGGGGGAAACTGAGAATGAAAGTGACCTTGAGCACACTAAACACAGCTGGACTATTTACTATGTTCACTCCTGGTCTGTTCCTTTCTCATCCTACCCTGAAACGGTCCTTTTGGCTTCTATCAAACAGTTCCAGGTTTACCTCCATGCCAAACTCAGCCTTTTATGGATCTACCTACCAGAGGGTTCTAAACCACAGTTCGGAAGTGATCTGGGGAGAAAGGAGCGGTGGGTGAGGCATGAGCCCGGGAGTTGTGGTCTGACTGGCTGTGGAGCCTTTACTGTAGACCCGCCCCCACTCTGTGGGAAGCTGTTTGTTTGAGTTGGGTGGAAGCCAATCAGATGCGCTGGCTCAGGGTGTCCTGGCCCAGGAGACAGGGGTTATTTGTCTTCTTTGTTTGTCCTCTCTGCGAGGAGGGAAGGGCTTAGAAACAGGGATGGAGCCGAAGGGAAAAGACAGTCAATCAAGTCCATGGGGCGAGCTCCTATTATTAGATCTATAGTCAAAACCCTGGCGCTCTTCCAACTTGGAGGGTCAAAGAGAGGAGTGGACGAGGGATTATTGAAAAAAGCAGCAAGTTCTAGATTTGACTCAACAGCTGCCTTCTGCATAGTCTTGGGCAAGTCCCTCTCCCTTCCATCTCCTCTTCCTCTGGAGGAGGCTAAGCATCCTGAAGTTCCCTCCAGTTCTGAAACACAAAACTCCTGGTGTGGGGTTGCTCAGCAGAGATGAAAGAAGGCTAAGAGGCCATTTGAAGCTCAGAACATTTCTAAATGGCTGTTAACGGAGGGAGTCCTCCCTCGGCATTGATAGCAAACAAAAAAGAAATGTGCTTGCTTATTCTGGGTGTTGGAAAGGTTCTGTGTCTTGATGGGGGAGCGGGGTAATTACATGGCGTGTGCACATGTCAAAATGAATTGAGCTGTGCATTTTGTTGCCTGTAAATTACACCTCATTAGAAAGGTTTTTAAAATGAGCTTGAACTCCAATAGGAGTTTAGACTTCAGAAAAAACTTCCTCACAAGAAAGACTTGAGAGAAGTGAATTTCTACCCAGGTAAGTTCTCTTGAGAACTTTAAGATTATGTACCTATGCTGAAAGAGGAGGTAGGGAAGTAGGGAAAAAATAATATGACCACTCTTTTGGAGAGCTTCCCCAAATCCTTCCAGCCTCAGACATTCCCATATCATGTCCCTTCCTGGCTGTCTAATTTCCATCTCCCCTATTGCAATTCTAACCACACACTCTTCCCTCTATGGAGCCCAGCCTCACACAAGAGCTCTTTAAAGCCTTGAAGCTTACAGTATTGAAGGAGACCCCATTTCAACCTTCTCACTGACCATTCTCTGCCCCTCACCTCATTCTGTTCCCCTTGGGGATGTCAGTTCCTGTTCTAAGCCCACCCCCACCCAGACCCTTTTCCGGTGGTGTGTGCCAGCCGGTCCTGCGTCCCACATCCCCAGCTGTTGACATTTTATTGCCATTACCCAAAGGATAAAGAAAGGGCCCCTGTTGTTTCAACAATGGGGGAAAGACGGGGACAATGGGAAATTGTGCTGCTGATGGGGTGGGGACAGAGAAGGAAAGGACAGACAGATAGACAGATGGGGGGCTGGACAGAAGGGGTCAGGTTTCTGGAAGCAGCTGGTTCCCACCTTGAGAGCCTCTTCCCATAGGCGATGCGCACCCAGGCACCGGAGGGCAGAGGTGAGGACTTTGTTGGGAAAGGAGGAGGGGAGGGGTGCTCCATTCCCCCACCGCTCTTCTGGGTTTTCTAAGTTCCGGCCTATCATGGAGTTAGTGCCCATAAAGCCAAGATTGTTGGCCCAGCAGCTTAACCTGCAGATGAGGCCCATATGGAAAAATGCAGGCATCGGGAGCTTGACCGCTTTGGACCTTTGAGCCTCATTCCTATGCCTATTGGTCCAATATCCTCATACCCACCAATCAATACCCTTCTCTGGTCCAAGAGCATCTAGATGAACCGGGGCACCTCACTCTCTGTACTCTTCCAGGTGGTCATTTCTGGTTGCCTCCTTTTCTCCATACCCCTTAATGGGTCCCTGTCCCATATCCCACACCCGTATCTTCCCCAGGGCCCAGGGCAGTGAGCACGGCAGCTATAGTGCCTGGTCACAGGGCTGGACATGGGTCACTTACCCTGGCTCAGTGGAATAATGGATCATGGAATTCTTGGACCCTTGGCTTCTTCTGTGAGCTCAGGGCAGCAGCCTTTCCTCAAAGGTGCAAAAGGCGCGACTACACTGACCAGATGCCTAAGTCCAGGGCTCTGAGGTGCTTGGACCTCCCAGTGGCAACTCCTTCACCTGGAACCTCTTCCTCCAGCAGGACAAAAAGCTGCCAGTCACTGCTCCCTCCATCGCTGTGAAGAGACCAGCTTTTAACAGGTAGGTGCTGGAGCTGTTGCTGCCTTCTCTCATTCTCTGTAAGGAGTATGAAGATGTGTGTGCGCTTGCTCTAAAACACAGAAATATAGATCAGTCATTAAGAAATTAAGCGTCAGTCAGATCCTGATTCAAATCCCAGAGAACCCCTCCTCTCACAAGCTGTTTGACTTCACTCAAGTTTACTAAAATGTATGCACCTTTGTGTGAGTATATAAAATGGGGTTCAATCATCGTTCCTACCTTGTAGGATTGCTGACAGGTGTAAATATAAGAGTACACATGTAAAGTGCATAGGGCCGTCTCGGGCACGTTAACGCTAGCTATTACTATTGGTCCCTCAGTGAGTCCGCCCCCACTATCACTCTGCTTACCAGGTTCTCCTGTACTGAACTGGTTCTCTTGCTCGTGTCCCTGTCCCAGATACTCTCCCGATTAGCCACGGGGAAGTCCTTTCTGTGCCTAACCTCCATTTCTCCTTCTGCAAGGTCGTCTTTGACCTTCATTTGCAGAAAGATGGAGCTCAGCTCCTAAGCCTTCTGACTCCTCCTCAGTGTTTTCTCCCTCTCTCCATGTCCCAGCTCTCCTTCCCAGAAGGCCTGCATATGAGCTCACTCATTAACACACAACACACATTAATTTAGTACCTACTGCATGCCAGAAACTATGTTGGGAGCTGCAGAATGAGCAAACACATACATAGCACTACTGCATATCAGGCACTATTTTAAGCAGTTTATCTATATTATTTTCATCAAATCCTCACAACTACTCAGTAAGGGAGGTGCGCATTATTATCCATATTTTACTAACGAGGACATTGAGTCAGAGAGAAGTTAAGTAACTTGTTCAAAGTCATGCAGTTAGGAAGTGGAGGAATCGGATTTTTAAAATGAATAAAACTAGGTTAAGGGGTCCTCAGTTTTAAAAATAAATATCAAGGTGATGAAGAATAGATACAATAAAGGAGAAAAAGAACTACTGAAATAGACAACTGTGTTTGAAATATTTTTTATAACTATATACTTTATAATTACTGCAAACCTTACTACATATACATATGTATTACTTTCAAATTCACACAGCTGACTTAGCTGCTGATAAAAGTACTTCTAAGGGGGGGGGGGAAATCCCCAATCCAGTGCAGTAGGGGAACCAGGCAAGTGGATCACAGGGCACCACAGTGTGGTGAACTGGGGGAAGAGAAAAGGCTTCCCAAAGGAGGTGAGAGTGAACTTGGACTGTTCTGGAGCCAGAAGTCCAACATGTGTGGAGCGCAGTGCAGAAGGCACAGGTGGCGAAGTGCAGGGAGAGACTCAGGTGGCGAAGTGCAGGGAGAGACTGGATCACACAGCAACTGGGCTTTATTCTCAGGACAACAGGGAGAGACTGTTAAGCAGGACACATTTACTCTGGCTTCAGATGGCAATGAGTGTGGGAGAGGATAGAGACTGGAGCTGACAATCCAGATGGCAAGAGTTGGGAAGTGGCACTTGTGATGAGAAGGGGATAGGTAGAGGACCTGCTGACTGAAGGGATGGGAGAGGAAGCAGGATGGGCAGAGGTGGGGGTGTGGTTGCTATTGACCCTCTCCCCCTCCCACTTGCCTTTTGCCATGAACATAAGCCCCTTATTACTGCCCCATGGCTTCCAGCTGGACAGTCCGTCTGAGGAATCCCTGCTGGGAGTTTATCTACAACCCTGCTTTCCCCGCCCTGTCCCCATTCCCTTAGTCCTGAAGAATGGCCCACCCTTTGTGCCTTGTAGACCCAGCTAGGCTGACTCCCCATCATGCAAGGTTGGCTCAATCTCCCCACATTCTGTCACTTCCTTCTCCTGTGGGCCTTCACCACCTTCCACAGAGCCCTTGGGGACCCAGGTAAGATCTCAGTTCCTGCCCAGAAACTGTGGGGGAGAAGCTCCAGGTGTGGGAAACGTGGGAAAGGCAGCTGTTGGAGGTACCCAGGGAGTGAGAGTTATTGCTGAGTGGGCAGTGGAGGAGAGAATGGGACCGCCTGGGGAACAGGGTCTGGATGGGCACTTGGCACAGTGGGGGTCAGGGGGTTCCTGCCACTGTGGCCCCCTCTGCTCAGCATCCTACCGGGGCCCCCACTACCTCCTGCCCCCCATCCACGAGGTCATTCACTCTCGTCGTGGCGCCACGACCACGCTGCCCTGCATCCTGGGCACCCTGCCTCCCAGCTACAAGGTGCGCTGGAGCAAAGTGGAGCCAGGGGAGCTCCGGGAAACCTCGATCCTCATCACCAACGGACTGCATGCCCGGAGCTACGGGGCTCTGGAGGGCCGAGCCAGGATGCGGAGGGGGCATCGGCTGGACGCCTCCCTGGTCATTGCGGGCGTGCGCCTGGAGGACGAGGGCCGGTACCGCTGTGAGCTCATCAACGGCATCGAGGACGAGAGCGTGGCGCTGACCCTGCGCCTGGAGGGTGAGGCCCGGCGGTTCCAGCCCCTCCTCGCCAGCGGGGGAGACGGGCGGGGGCGGATCCGGGTATCCCAGGGCTCCTCCCTCAGCATCTGCCCCGCCCTCTCGGCTCGGCGGCCCCGCCTGTTCTTCCCCTCCCACGTCTGCCGGCCCTCCCCAGGCTGTCTGCCCCCCCACAGGTGTGGTGTTTCCGTACCAGCCCAGCCGGGGCAGGTACCAGTTCAATTACTACGAGGCGAAGCAGGCGTGCGAGGAGCAGGGCGGACGCCTGGCCACCTACGCGCAGCTGTACCAGGGTGAGCGGCCCGGGCACCGCCTAGGTCCCCTCCGGGCTGTTACAGGGGCCCCAGCGGAGGCGACCTCCGGGTCTGGCTCCTGCCTGTGACGCCTCTAATCCCTCGTCTGCCGCCAGCATGGACCGAGGGGCTGGACTGGTGCAACGCGGGCTGGCTGCTCGAGGGATCCGTGCACTACCCTGTGCTTACCGCGCGTGCTCCGTGCGGCGGCCACGGTCGGCCGGGGATCCGCAGCTACGGGCCCCGCGACCGGAAGCGCGACCGCTACGACGCCTTCTGTTTCACCTCCACGCAGGCAGGTGAGGGGCGGGCGGGGCGAGCGCACGGCGCTAGGGGCGGGGTCTGGATGGTAGGGCGGAGCCTGGCCGGTGGGCGGGGTCTGGAGGCTGGGGGCGGAGCCGGGATGGGGGCGGGGTCTGGCGGGTGGGGGCGGGGTCTGGCGGATGGGGGCGAGGAAAGTGAAAGCCCTGGGGCTGGAGATCCGCCCGGTTCGGTTGTCTCTTCGAGGCCTGTCCCCCGCCTCACGCCACCCTCTCGCTCCAGCCCGCCTCCCGCAACCCCATCCGCACCCCTGCCCGCTCCTCCCACCCAGCCCGCTCTCCGCAGCCTCGCCCTCGACGGGAGCCTGAATCCCCGCTGTACCCCGCATGTCCTGCTCTCGGCCAGTCAGTGACCCGCTCCGTCCCCAGGCCACGTGTTCTTCGTGCCGGGGCGGCTGACCCTGTCCGAAGCCCAGGCGGCGTGCCGGCGGCGCGGGGCCGTGGTGGCGAAGGTCGGGCACCTGTACGCGGCCTGGAAGTTCTCGGGGCTGGACCAATGCGACGGCGGGTGGCTGGCGGACGGCAGCGTGCGCTTCCCCATCACCACGCCGCGGCCGCGCTGCGGGGGCCTCCCTGATCCCGGCGTGCGCAGCTTCGGCTTCCCGCAGCCCCAGCGGGCCAGCTACGGGACCTACTGCTACTCCGAGTAGGGCCACCGCGCCCCTTCCGCACGCGGACAGCGCCTGGGAGTCGTGGGGGGTCTCTTGCTGCCCTTTCCCTCGAGCCTCTCCTCCCGCCAGATGAAGAGCAGCCCCTCCCGACCCGCCTCCCCGGGCCTCCTGGCGGGGCGGGGCGGGTGTCGGGAGGGGAGGGGGTGGCGCCCCGGTGACGGTGATGGTGACGGGGTGTAGCTACGACCCCGGACCTGCGGATCAAGGCCCCGTGGCGGTTCGCGTGCCCCCAGCACACAACTCAGCCACTGCTAGGGGGTGGGAGGGCGCCCAGGGGACATGAACTGACCTCTGTATACAGCAGTAAAATAACGGGAAGTTTTTGTGTTGGACGAAGCTGTAGGCGCAGCGAGGAGTCGAGGGTGAAGGGGATGAGCTCGATAAAGCGTGCTGACTGCGCTCTTGAAGGGCTGCTGCCGCTTCGGGGTGAGCCTAGGGGAGGGTGGCGAGGAGAGCACCGAAAGGCGAGGGAGAGCTGCAGGCACCGAGCCCGGTACAGACGCGGAGAACCCAGGGTGTTCGCCGAGCACCACCAGGGGGCGCCACAAACTCACCTAAGATTACTTCAAATCCGCCTGAAGCGCTCCAACCCCTAGTCCTACACCCCACCACCGAACAAATAAAAAGACCTAAAAATATTTCTAAATGCGTTTGTACCCTGCCAGTCTCCCAGGAGGGTTTTCAGGATTACTATTAAAGAAGGGAAAATTATACCGTTGTTACAACTAACGGGAAATCAACCCCGTGGAAGGAGGAGGCGGCAAACACCACACCAGCACGTCCCACAGGGTTGATACTTGGGGTGATTGTGCATTTGGTTTAGCGCTCACCACCACCATGGCCGCCAGGGAAAAGGGGCAACGGGACCGGAGCACTCTTAACATCCGGCTAAAGGAAGCATACCAGTAACTCTACGTACAAACTCGAATGCCATTAATTCATATATATTATTTTTTATTTTTTACTGTTCAAGCAATCTATCTGCACCACAAAAGCCTGGTCTAGAGAATAGTAATGACTGAAGCAAAGGTCATGAACTTTCTAATGGCACTTTGTACCTGTAAACTTGCATTCCAAGACGGTTCTTGCTATGATTGTTAAAGATAATTCATCCCATAGGACTTTATATAAGGGACAGAGAATGATCAAAGAATAGCATTTTCAATAACCCTCAGATAGCAAATGAAATATTTGTGCTAGTTCTAAGCTTTGAATTTCCTGTCTTGGTCATTGGATAATACCTTCCTCCCAAGGTTGCCGTGAGCAGAATTGAGACAATGCCTGTACTGGGTAGTACATGCCTGTTACACATAAGAGGCACTCAGTAAGTGGTAACTATACTAATCAATGATTGTTATTATAACAATAATAGCAACAATAGAACAATTATTATTATTCAGGTTCTTAGCAGGTAGCTTGTAGGATTGGTTGCTGTATGGCATTATATTAGTCAGAACAAGCTAACTTATGATGTGATGACAAACAAACCCCAAATCTCAGTGGCTTAAAATAAAAGTTTCTCACTTAGGTAGGCTACATGTACATTATGGTCAACAAGGGGGTGGGTCTTCTCATTTTAGTTATTCAGGGGCCCAGGCTGATAGAGTAGTCACCATCTCAAATGCTGTAAGTCACTATGCCAGAAGTAAAAAAATAATAGCTATGGCCCAGAGGGACACCTGTCCCTTCGGTTCACAAGTCAGTTTTCCAGAACTGGTTACATGGTCCCACTCAACCACAAGGGGGCGGGAAAGAACAGTCACCTTGGCCTAGAAGCAAAATTGGAAATACTATTTGGTAGCAGCAGCAGTACCCAAGTCTACCACAAGCACCAAGGAGGGCAGTATAGATTCTGGGACACATTGGTATTCCCCCATCCCCCCATCTTATCTCAAAACCATTAACTTCATTTAGGGAATGAATTCATGTAATGAATTACAACCACAAAGACCCTTTTTTAAAAACAAGTTAACATTTACAAGTGTCAAGGATTTGGACGTGGACATATCTTTTTGTGGCCACCATTCAACTCACCCATGAACTTTTTATGTAATACCTACTGATGATCATTTTCTAGAGCCATTATTTCATTAGGAGTACAAAATGGAGATGTTCTAATTTTGTCATCCCTCCTTCACTTATTAGCTGTACTCTGTAATCATCTACTATAAAGGAAAATTTCCCTCATCAACTATTTTGTTACCCTGACATATCACCCATTCAGGAAATGTAAGCTTAATGCTTGATTCTCTTTCATTTTTCTTAGATGGCTGCTATGGACTATATTTTGTGCTTCCCTTCCCCCCAAAATTCCTATGTTAAAACCCTAATCCCCAGTGCCATTATATTTGGAGATGGGGCCTTTGGGAGGTAATTAAGCCCATTGGGTGGATCCCTCATGAGAAGAGAATCAGGAGAATGTGCTTCTCTCTGTTCTCCACAAGGTGAGAATGCAATGAGAAGCTGCTGCCTGTCAACCAGGAAGTGGGCCCTCACCACACACCAGATCTGCTGGACTCCAGAACTGTGAGAAATAAATGTTAGTTGCACCCCATCTATGGTCATTTGTTATAGCAGCCCAAACTGACTAAGACAACGGGGTTCCCTAAAAGCAAACGTTGAATTAAGATTTTTGTGCCCAGCCAGTGTGGCTCAGTGGTTGAGCATTGACCTATGAACCAGAAGGTCATGACTCGATTCCCAGTCAGGGCACATGCCTGGGTTGTGGGCTCAGACCCCAGTGTGGGGTGTGCAGGAGGCAGCCGATCAATGATTCTCTCTCATCATTGATGTTTCTATCTCTCCCCCTCTCCCTCTCTGAAATCAATAAAAATGTATACTTTTTAAAAAGACTTTGAGTACAAGTAGTTTGAGTATAAAACTTTGAGTTCAAGGTCATGCTAAGACGCACTGGTAGAGGAGTGGAGAACTGAGACCGGAAAGGGAAGGAAGCCACTGAGAGCTGTGTAATAGAGCAGGTGGAGCAACTGAGGCTCAGTCCTTTGGGGGAATTCTGGAAGACAGTGTAGAACCTGTCTCAGAGAATCCTACCCAAGGGGCAGTGGAACTAGGGTATTATTGGTGAACTTCCTGTTGGAAGATTGAGGGTTGCTTCTGGAAGCATTAACCCTCTAGTATTCCTGGCTAGCCCTGTGCTCAAACATGTTCCCACAGCCAGGAAAAAAAAAAAGCCCTCAGGCAGAGTCCCAGATGTTCACAAAGAGCCTTCTTGTAGAGATGATGCTGAAGAACATGGGTCGTATCTACAGTCCACCCTTTGCAGTGCTCAGATCCATTTGTGTCCCCATGTTAAATTCACTTTGTCCTGTCACTGATTCTTCAACATGGTGGCTGATGGCAATTTCTAAATCTTAAAAAAAAAAAAAAAGTGTCTTGCAACAGGAGGGCTCGTGGGACAAACTACAATAGCCGTTGCTGCAGCTGGTTCCAAGGAGTAATCAATATTCAACATCTCCCTCCTCTACAATTAATTCTGTTGGTCTCTGGTGTTTTCACAATGGAAAAACCCAGACCTTCATCCTTGAAGGCCTCAGCCTTTCATTGCCATGCCCTTGAGAGACCCACATTGCTGCAATTGCCTGTTCATGATTACCATTGGACATGGAATAACCAAGATCAAATGTCTTTGTCAGTATACATTTTTTTGGTCTACTGGTCAATTGGCATGAGGTCCCCAAAATGACCCAGAGGCTGCTGTTGCCTTAGGTTTAGTGGTACCCTTACTGTGACTCCTTGTAGACACATCTCCCAACCTAGGAACTAGGGCTTCTAATTCTGCAGAGCCTAAATTTACAGGAACAGGAAGCACAAATTCCCCACATGGATCATGACCCATAATTTCTAGCTGTTGGTGCCAGGCAGATTTCCTTAGCTCTCCTATCTTCTCCTCCTCCCTCCCTACCCGCACCCCCCCCCCCCCGGCTAAAAAAAAAAAAAAAATTCTAGCTCTCTGGGATGTAGCACCATACAATGGCCACTTGTTCAAAATATATACTGTATTTCGAAGGCCAGTAGCCCAACCCCAGATGATGTTTCCCCAAGCTAGTATATTTCAGAGAGGAAGGGAGAGGGAGAGAGATAGAAACATCAATGATGAGAGAGAATCATTGATTGGCTGCCTCCTGCACCACCCCCCCCCGCCCCTGCCACTGGGGATCAATCCTGCAACCGGAGTATGTGCCCTGGCCATTGGTTCATAGGTTGATGCTCAACCACTGAGCCACACCAGCTGGTCCCAAGCTGGTATTTAGATGTGTTGTGAAGAGACCATGCTAGTGGACTATCAGGCTGGCAATTTCAAGGTGATGTGGTGTATCATAGGGCCAATGGAGACTATGGTCCTACGCCCATTGTCACATTTCCTTCACTAGTAAAGTGGATCCCCTAGGTTAGAGGTGATACTATATGGGATCTCATAAGGCTAAGTCATTTCCTTTATGTCCTTGGATAATGGTGCTGCCCAAGGTGTATGGGCAGGGAAGGCAAATCCACATCCAGAATATTAATCCCAGTAAGGAGGTATTGCTCTCTCCTCCAGATTGAATGAGGTACATTGTAATCAACATGCTGCCCAGTGGCTGGTTGGGCTCCTTAAGGGATGGTACCATGCTGAAGGTTCCGTGTCTGTCTGCTGCTGACAGGCCAAACATCTAGCATTAGCAGCAGCTAGATTAGCCTTGGTGAGAGGGAGCCCTTGCTGGTGGGCCCTCACATAGCCTCCATGTCTACTGCCACAGCGACTCCATTCATGGGCCCATTGTGCAAGCCCTGGCATCCTGGAGGACAAAGGCTGGCTGTTACCCACTGGAATCCTTCTGTTCCCTCGGCTATTCAGTGTCTCCTCTGCAGTGAATGTTCTTTAATGGTACTGCCACAAGATACAATGCCCACTGCTGTCAGTCCACCCATATAGCTCTTCCCCAGACTTTCTTATCTCCAATCTTCCAGTCTTACCCTTTCCTGGCCCCTGGCCAACCAACAAAGCCATTTGCCACTGTTCAAGAGTTCATGTATATACTTCCCTCAAGTCCCCTCTCTCACGGCAAAGTGGGTGGCCAGTGTATTGCCTGAAACCCCCTGGGAGGATCCTCCCTCACCACTATCTTTCAAGGGCACCCCTAAGTGGGTCTGTTGTGTGGCAGGTTTAGCTCACATCAAAATATCAAAGTGACCCATCCAAGAAACAGGCCTAGGCTTTTTCCTCCTCTGGAGTATGACCACAGAGAAATCCCATAAAACTATAGGGTGAGCTGAGAGAGAGGCATGGGTGCAATAGAGACAAGTAATGTGGGAGCCCGGACTTCCTGCTCCCTCTGAGCATGCTCATTCCCAATCACAAATGTGCCATTTTGGAATACTGTGCTCACCCACATGTGCTCATGACTTTGTGGGTCTGAAAGTTCCCAGATCTTAATAAACCTGGAAAGTGAGACAGGGAAGGGAAGGAATCTAATAAATAATTGAATAAGTAATCCAAATAATTGAACAGGTTATGACCATGGGCAGCTGGAGACTGGAGGACTTGCCTCACAGTTCCTGCCTGGGAGCTGAGGGGGCTGGGGTTTCACCCTCTGTTACTGGTTAAGGGCTGTCTCCAGGGGCATTAATCCTCTGGTACTTCTGACTCACCATGCACTTAGGCCAAGCATACCTCCCCAATCGGAAAAATTCCTCAGCAGTCAGCAGCCTTTGGCTTGTTGAGGTCACTGCTAAGAGGATATGGGCAGGGGCATCAACAGCATCTGCTGTACCCTATGGATTTCCAAAATCGTGAGTTGTTGTGCTATTGATGTCCAAAGGTGACCAGTGATTTCATGTTTTAGTAGCATTTGAACTTATTGACTTTTTATATTATTGGATATGTTTCCATCTCTTACAGTCATGATTCATTTTAATGCTGAAGTGTTTTGGCCAGTGGGAGTATTCTCAAGTTGGCTATTGGGTCCTTTTGACATGAACTTGACCTGAGTTCTCAAGTATGAAAAATTATCCTGCTGCAGGCCTGGAATTTCTCCAGAGTCCTGGTTCCTTTTAGTGGAAAGTTCAAGACTACAATCTGGGCACAAGGCATATTCATTGTTATCAGATTGTTACTGCTCCTAAATAAACTGTATACACAAATAATATTTATAAATGTTATATATAACTGTTCTCCAGAACACACACACACACACACACACACACATCATGAGTTCATGCTGTTGTGTCTAATTCAGATGAAAGGTTAGCAGTTATTGCTTAACTTTCACTTTCTTTTACACTGCAAATCTTAGTTCTTAAAACTATTACTATAATTATTTGCTTTATCATAATAAATAGAACTTTTCAAAATAGTAATGCCAACATCAAGATTTTTCCATGGCTCTTTTGCTCTTAGAAATGTATAGTAAAAATGCTGAGTTAAAAAAAAAATGCTGAGTTTTATAATCGGAAAATTCTGGGTGGCTTTGCCTCCAACTTCATATACAATTAGGTGCATTTGTTTAAGTTTTAGATGTTAAGGGATTGAAGCACTTTTATTCTTTTAAAATTTAATTTAAAGTTAATTGAATTATTTAATTTTGTGTTTTAATTTTATAAAACACGTACAAGGTTCCAACATCAAAACCATAAAACAAGGTGTTAGTGCCATTTTACAGGTGAAGAAACTGAGGCTCACAGAGGTTAATAGCTGGCCCAGCATCATAGAAAAGTGAATGGTCTTCCCCATCGGGAGCCAGAGACAGGACTGCAGGGAGCCTGGGGGAAGGGGCTTTCTGTCAATAAGTAGACTTGGTTGTACTCAGGGTCGAGCCTTCCAGTACCTTCAGCTGTTCCTTATGGAACAGACTGGTGGTCTCCTCTAAACACAAGAGTTTGCATCCCTCAAAGCGAGGGTCTGTAAGCTCAGGAGACAGTGGCTCCTGCTCATACAGCAGGGGTTGTTCAGTCTGTAGGCCTCACCACTGACTCCGCACCCCCCATTTCCCTTCCCACCCCCATTCTCTTTCAGCTTCAGGAGCCCTTAGAGCTATACCCAGCCATTCCTGGCCACCCCCTCGCCTGGGCTAGCAGCCCCTGCTTCCTGGCCCCTTTCAGAAGCTATCAAAGCCCCCATTCTCCTAACACAGCTGTGCCAGCGCTTAGCACTGCCTCCATCCTCCCCTTCAGCCCCACGTGCACGTTCCCAGGTGCCTGTGTGACATGCAGGGCCTCAGAGAGGAACTAAGCTTCCTGGGCCCTTACCCCCAAGCCTGGGAAAGTGGAAGCAGGTGTTCAAGGGGCTGGGAAGGACAGGCTCTTCCAGTGGCCTTTGTGGTTGGGAATCCAGTGAGAAAGGCCCAAGGCTAACACTGGAGATGGAATGCTCTTAGATGGGAGAACTTGGACTTGGAGGGGAGATTCTGTCTCCTCAACTTGGGTCGTGACCTCAGCTGAAGGGGAGAGGCAGGAGATGGATTGTCTTCATCTGGAGAGACTGGAAAACTCCCCAGGGCTCAGGAGGCTGGGAGGCAAGCCAGCTGGGCTGCACGTGGAAAAGGGAGGAGGGCTCCCCCACTCTCCCTCCTCTCTGTCTTCTCTCCACCTCCCAGGCTTCCTCTCCCCGGAGAGAGACCGCTCCAAGTTCTGGCAAGACCCTGACCTGGGAGGCAAGAGACTTCATTTTGGTCACGGTCAGTCAGTTACCTATTGTGTGGCCCTAGATCAGTGGTCGGCAAACTCATTAGTCAACAGAGCCAAATATCAACAGTACAACGATTGAAATTTCTTAAACTATATAGGTAGGTACATTGTTATTAACTTAATTAGGGTACTCCTAAGGCTTAGGAAGAGGCACACTCAAGGGGCCAAAGAGCCGCATGTGGCTCGCGAGCCGCAGTTTGCCGACCAGGGCCCTAGATAGTCACTTCACCTCTTTGGTCTCCGTTTCTTTATCCAGAAGATACCTACGGTTACCTGAGACATTCTCCTCCTGTTACTGGGCCAGTGGTTCTGCTTGAACTGTGACCCGCGTTCTTCCTGCTTCCATTGGTTCTGTTTGCTTTCAGCCAGTCCCTGGGGGCCCTTTTCTGAGACCTAGAAGGGAAGATCTTGCTCAGCAAGTGAATAGAAATGGGAAGGTGGTCACATGGCTATGGGTGAAGATGTAGGTAAAGACAGTAAAGAAGGTCCCTGATCAGAAACTGCCAGTTCAAAGCACGATTAGACGTCAGTGTGAACTGTTACAGCTGGCAGTGTTGGAAAAGGCTTGGGGAGGTGAAGATTTCTCTCTCAAACACTGCGCCCCCATCCCATTCACAGAGGAGTGGCCCACTGACTACCTGGCCAGGAGGTCTGGTGGTGCCTGGCCAGGAGATCTGGTGGAGATTAGGGTGTGTGTGTGTGTGTGTGTGTGTGTGTGTGTGACAAGTAGAGGAAAAGAAGTAGGTTTTGCTGACGTGTGGGCCAGGGGCTTCCTTTACCCAGCCCAGTGCAGTAGACATCACCCAGCGCAGTAGATGGCACCCAGAGCAGTAGATGTCATCCAATAGAGTAGATGCTACTACAGAAGCATTTCAAGGTTTTGCCACTGCAAAGGGCAAAACAGTGCCATGACTCAAATGCTGGCTCTCATCAAGACCTTCACAGCGGCAGCTGCTCTGTTCTCTCACTCTGTCTGGCTTCCCACTAGGGGTCTCCCTCTTGGAACAGACTGTCTGGTACCAGCCCTTGTCCCAACCCAGGTGCTGCTGGCCTCAGTCAGGGTTGGACTCCCCCTGGGCACCAAACTGTGCCCACACTCCTAGGGCACATGAGGGGAGGTCGTGAGGAAGGTCACTTTCTCTGTCTTCCCGGGTCACAGACAAGTTTTCCGGAGTCAAAATCTGTGGTTACCGGTGAGCCACCACTGGGACTGAATTCCAGCCATTCGGTTGCCTGGCCCCATTGAGCCGTGGGGGGTCGGAGAGCCGTGTGGGGTTGGGCTGGATGTACACCCCATGCTGACACTGTCCTGCAGGACAGAAGGTCTGAGTGGAGCCAAGGGAGGTCCTTGGGCTACCAGGTGCGGATCCTCCTCTCCACTAGAGGACTTGGGACAGCACCCCCAGGCCTAAAACAGTGCCTGGTCCATAGTGGACACTCAGTTAACATTTACTTAATAAAACCAATAAATTGAGGTCTCCTCCTCCCTAAACCATCCCAAGCACATTGCTCTGTCCTCTTCATTCTCCCCTCCCTGCCTGGGGCATTTCTCTCACTGAGGGACGGTACCTCCCTCCATCCTAGGTCTTCCTGTCCTGTCTCTGCAGGAGATGCGTCTCTGGGAGTTGCCAGAATTCCTCAAGGATTGGGGCCGTTGGGACATCCAGTGGAAGGCAGGCCTGATTTCCCACGCAGGAGGGACTTGGGTGCAGTCTAGACGGGAGGACAGGAACTTGCTTTTAGGCTGCCTTTGCATTGCGTGCACCGCACCTCACTCTCTTTGGGATATTTGGGGGGTGCTGCTGACGATGATGGGGATCAAAGCCTCAGACTAGGTCTCCTTGATGCTACTGCTGGTGTACAGGGGAGAGAATCCATCCGGCGTCTGGCTGTCCTGCCCACTGTCTGTGCCAGGGGCTTTGCCTGGAGTCCCAGGAGGGAAGAAAGAGGAGGGAGGGGAGAGAGCCTGGGAAAGAGGAGGGAAGCAGAGGCCCTGGAGCTGGGAGGAGGTTGTCATTGGTATTCTGGGCGCTGAGAAGTAAGTCCCCAGTGGCTGGGCAGCCGTCAAGGCCCACCTCCTGGCACCAGGCTGCACATTCATCTGCAAGAGCCCCGGCCAGGGGGCCTTTTGGGCTCCCAGCAACCCCTGCATTTCGCACATTGGTTTGCATGAGCAGTAACGTTGGTTCACAGCGCCACCTTCCCACCCCCATCCCCTCCCCCATGTCTAGAGTTTCTGACTTGCTTTGCTTAACCCGTGAATCCGCTGTGTAACCTGTCCCTCCAGCTGCAAAGTCAGCTCCCCTTCGGTCCAGGGAGTGCGAGCACCACAGGAGACAGAGCCCCATCAGGGAGGTGGCGAAGGTCTTTTGCACCTCATCCGGCTTCCAAACACAGCTTCCCTCCCCCATTCTTCTCTGTGTGTGGTGTCCTTCTAGGCGCAAAACCTCCCGTTCTCTCGCCCTCCTTCTCCCTCCTCTCAAAGTGTGAGTCCCCTTCCTGTCCCCTTGACCAGTCCCTCCGGCTGTCTAACTGCCATCCCTCCAGCTGCAGCATCATCTGCGCCCTCCCCGCCCTCCTGCCCTCCCTCCCTACTCCAAGCCCTCGGCTTCCATCCCCTGAAGGATGTCCTACTTCACTCGTCCTTGCTCTCTCTATTGCCGCCCGGAACCGACGCCGAGAAGGCAACGGGTCCCGTGACTTTCCCGAGCCCCCCGTGTTCTGGGCCAGGGGGCGGGGGCAGCCCCGGGGAAGGGCAGGGCGGGACGGGGGGGAAGAAAGGGGGTTTTGTGCGGCGCCGGGCCGGCGCCCTCTTCCGAGCATCCTGCGGGCGCAGCCTGTGCTGGCGCCCGCGCAGTCCCCGCCGCAGTCTCCGCTGCAGCTGCAGGACCGAGCCGTGGACCCGGCGGAGACCCCCGGAGAAGGCGACAAACTTCGCGGTGCCGAACCCCAACCCCAGCCCTCGGCCGCACGCCAGGAGGTGAGCGCGACCGCAGCCCGGCCGGCAGCCCGGCCGCCGGGACCTGGGAGGGAGAGAGAGAAGGGAGCGCCCGCCGGCCTCGCAGGACGCGACCCTACCCCGCAGCCCTGGCCTCTGAGGTCCCAGCGCTTCCAACTCGCCGACCCCTGATGCTTTGGCGAGGTCCGCGGTCGGCCAGCTCGTAGCCGCCTGCAGCCCCTGCCACCCTCTCGTTCTCTGCGCCGGCACCCCCGCCCGCACCCCCACCGCTGCTTGCCTAGGACCCGCAGCCCCCTGGAGTCCCGCCGGCTAACGGGAACGCCCCTCTAGGTCCTCGCGTCCTCCCTGCTGCGCGCGCTGTCCCCGACCTCGTCACGGTATCAGCCCCCGGCTGCCTTGCCGTGAGGTTCCACCTCCCGTAGCCGCAGGACAGCCGGTAGGAGCCGCTCTAGCGGGCGATCCCGGCGCCGCTGGAGCTGGAATCCCACCCTGGCACGCACTTGTTGTGACCTTGGTCAAGTGAGTTGACCTCCCTGAACATCGGGTTCCTCATCAGTGCAATATCTAGTAAACAGCGTTTTTCTCAAAGTTCAGGTTATACCTGGGAGGCGTTTACCAAGAGGCCCTACGTGGGTACCACTCCTGCTTTCCTTCCTGGAACGGCCAGGAGCTAGAACTCTCTCCCCCCAGGTATGTTCAGAATAGCGCTGCCCACATGGTTCTAAGAGGACCAGGAGCTTTGCCATCGATTTTGTTGTCATCATCACTTTGCCCTGGCTGGGTGGCTCATTTGGTCGAAGCATCATCCCAAGCAACAAAAGGTTGCAGGTTGGACAACCCATACCTAGGATATGGGTTCTTTTCCCCGGTGGGGGTGTTTGGGAGGCAACCAATCCATGTTTCTCTCTCCCTTCCTCTCCCTCTAAAATCAATGGAAACAGGTCCTTGGGTGAGATTAGAAAAAACAAACCTGCATTACTTCTATTCCAGATAATACCAGTAAAATCAAGGGATAATTACCCTAGACCCACCCACAGTATTACCAGGGCCTGTGCTGTTATGACTAACTTTGCCATTGATAAAAGCATCGTCTATATTTCAGATTTTACATTAGGAGGAGCTACAATAGCTCCTCTGGTAATGTTGCTAACTTGTATTATTACTTGTGCTCCCAGTAAATAGGCCTATTTATACCATTACTGCAATTACTCCTGCAGGCCCTTCGAAGGCCTGGCTGTATTGTGTAGGTAATTGTTGGTGCTCACACAGCCACTAAGGGGGTAGCTGAGAGCTTCCCTCCTGTGGAGACCCAAGCTCTGGCCTGTGCAGCCCAGCTGATCCTGCTGAGACTGGAGCTCGGTTCCCATGGAGCGGACCTTGGATGCCAGCTGGTGGGAATTCAGCATTGTGAGCACACACACACAGACACACACAGACACACACAGCCTGGTGAACTGGGTCTGTGAAGCCTATGAGGGAGATGGAGGACCACGGGCAGAGAGGAATGATAATGTAACAAGGGGAAAGTTCCCTGAACAGCTTGAGAAACTCGAAGCTGGAGCCGGAGAGAGAGAGCTGGAGTGAGGGACGGTGTGGCATCAGGGGAAGGGACAGGAAGACTGCTCAGCTCTCGGGGTTAGGGATGAAATGGTGTGTCCTACTCTGGAGGATGAGAAGATGGAGTGGAGGTGGGTGAGGATGTGGGATGGAGAATCCCTGGGTCTGAGTCTGGTGCCTGATGAGGGATGCCTAAGTTTTCTCAGGACTCCTAGCGATACCAAGAAGGGACTAAGGTCCAAGTTTGGTGTGATTGGCAGGTGGGGTGGGGTGGCAGAGCTCTCTGACTGTGAGAACCACACAACCAGGGCCACCCTCTCTGATCGGTGATTCCCATTCCTAGAGGTGGGGGTGGGGAACCTTCTATGTTCCAGGGCAGCCAGATCCTCAGCCTCAGATATTCTCCCTTCATTCTCCCACCTTCAAAACAGAGGCAAAGGGGAGGGGGGTGGCCCAGGGCATTGATCCCAGAATGGCTCCAACTATATGGGTTTCTGGGGCACCCATCAGAGAGCCGGGAGCCAGGTCTGTGAGCAGCTCCAGCCCAGAGAGAGGGGAGGGAGGGCTCCAGGGAACGCCAGGCCTAGGACCTGGCACAGCTCAAATGCATGGTCAACAGTCTCCCCAGCACTGCAGGCACTGGCTGTGCATCCAAAAACGTCCCTCCAACCCCAGAAAACAGTCTTCCCAAGAGGCCCCCATGCCCAGAGCCAATCTCAGCACCTCGGACCTGGCCACAGCAAAGGTCAGTGACCCTGGCCACTCCTCCCCCAGCTCTGACCACGAGGAAACGATGCCGTGGCAGTGGGGGGAAGCAGAGGTTCACAATGGTGAGGAGGTATCCTCGGGCGACTCTGGGGATTTCTCATCAGCTCAGGCTCAGGCAAGGGGCACATGTATGAAGGTGGGGAAGGTGGAGGTGGAACAATGGGCCTGAAGTGGGAATGAGTAGCCGGGGGAAATAAGCCTGATCTCGTAAGCCTTGCCTGCAGCCTAATCTTCACCTCTCCTGCTGCACCATTGGTCTGTTCCCTGGCAGACTTGGGTCTTCATGGTCTTCTAAGCCCGAGGCTCAAAGATGACGTTGACACTAGCTCCTCCACAGCCTTCCCTCCTAGGGGCGCATTGGCCTGGTGCCTGACTGGGCTTCACTGGGGACTCCAGGTCAGCCCTATCCCTCTCCGGGCCCCATTTCTCAATGCTACAGCCCTATCCCTCCATTATGAGAGTACAAGTGCTTTGAGACCTTCAAAGGAACAGTCTGGGTTCTCACAGAGCTTCTGATAGCCAAGGGCAGGAGGGAGATAGCCTCTCTCATTTACTTTCACCCACCCCCCTCAGCCCACCTCCCAGCCCAGGGTTAGGGTGGGGGAGGGAGAGGCTGGATGGAGGCCAGACTGGCAGAGACAGGGGCTTTGTCCCAGCTGGTTTCTGAGCCAGGAGATCCGGTGGGAAAGCCTGTGCCAGACAGAAAGGAAAGACTGGGAGGAAGAAAAGAGAAGGCAGCCAAGGAGGGGGGCGGAAGATGCTGGGGAGTAAAGAGAAGGGTTTCCTTCTACTTTACGGTGGGGTGGAGGGAGGTCAAGGAGGGGTTGCACTGGGGAGAAGTTGTACATTGCCTGGGTTCAGTCTAGGAGGCCCTCCTGGGGGAGGCCAGGTGGCTATGGTACTCAGGGAGGAAGGGACAAGAAGGGAAGTTGGAGGGGTACAGTGGGAGGAGAAGACTCTGGGTTCAAAGAAGGAGTCTGGCACTGGGAGAGGCAGAGGGAACTCTAAACACAGGCATATAGTACCCACCGTTCACGCTATATGCTATATGCGTTTATTGAGCCCCTACTGTGTGCTGGATTCTGGGTATTTGTACAGGATTTTTTTAGAATATAAAGCATTCTCAAAGCACACAGCCTCATCACAAACTGTGAGGTGGTAGTAATGGTGCTCTTTTACAAGAAAACAAAAGCCCAGAGAGGGTAAGGAACTTGCCTTAAGTCATACAGTGAGTTCACTAGCACCAAGGTAGTGGCTCTGAAGAATACCTTCATGGGGAGACAGGGATCAGAAGCAGAGTTAATGGTGCCACAGAGGTAGTGGGCTTCTGGGGACAGGTGTGAGTCCATGTGGATGTGTTAGGGAGCCATGGTAAGTCCATCCTGAGGTCTACCCTATCTTTCTTTTTTAAAAATATGTTTTTATTGATTTCAGAGAGGAAGGGAGAGGGAGAGAGATAGAAACATCAATGATGAGAGAGAATCATTTATTGGCTGCCTCCTGCGCACCCCCTACTGGGGACTGAGTCCAAAACCCAAGCATGTGCCCTTGACCAGAATTGAACCCGGGACCCCTCCGTCTGCAGGCCCACACTCTATCCACTGAGCCAAACCAGCTAGGGCTAACCCTATCTTTCTTCCTCAAGTCCCCCCGTCAGTCTGCAGCATGGCCCCGCGGTTCCTGTCCCTGCTGGCAGCCCTGACCCTGGCTGGGGTCCCGGAGGCCTTCACTGATGCTCTGGAAAGGGACAGCTCAGGTAAGCAACCCGCTTGGGGTCACTTTCTCTGTCCCCTGCACCTTCCCTATGGCAGGGAATGGCCTCTGGTTCGGCCCTAACCAACCTCTTCCAGCTTGGGGGACTCAGGGAGGAGGAGATAGACTTTGGAGACTGTGGGGAAAGGTCTGGGCTGGGACCCTTTGAAAAAAGAGATGAGGTGTGGGTCCCTGGTCGGGTGTGGAAACTTGAGGTAGGGCTGGGGAGGGGCACCAGGTGCAAAGTTGCCAGCCTCTAGGATGGGGGGGGGACCCTTGGGACCAGGTGGGGGGCTGGGAGGCAGAACAGAGGTGGAGCTGGAGGAGATTCTGGACAGACAGAAGTTTTGAGCCCTGGACTGTAGGACCCAGGGGGCGGGGCTAGAAGACTGTGGGTGGGGCCCACAAATCCGGGGGCGGTACTCTGGGGGCCGGATTGACTCGGAGACTTTGGGGCCGGTCTGGGGATCAAGAAGTGGGTTTGCAGGACCCTGGGGACCGGGGCCCAGGTTGCTGAGGACGGTTTAGGAAAACCCAAAGGCGAGGCCGGGGAGTCCTGGGGCGGGGCGGGCGGACCCTGGGGCGGGGCTTGGAAACCTGGGTGAAGCTCCTGCGGGTCCCCCCACAGAGGACCGGGCCTTCAGCGTGCGCATCGCCGGCGCCCCGCCGCTGCAGGGCGTGCTGGGCGGTACCCTCACCATCCCCTGCCACGTCCACTACTCGCGGCCGCCATCCGGCCGCCGGGCGGTGCTGGGCTCCCCGCGGGTCAAGTGGACCTTCCTGTCCGGGGGCCGGGAGCCCGAGGTGCTGGTGGCGCGGGGGCTGCGGGTCAAGGTGAGCGAGGCCTACCGGTTCCGCGTGGGGCTGCCCGCCTACCCGGCGTCCCTTCACCGACGTCTCCCTGGCGCTGGGTGAGCTGAGGCCCAACGACTCCGGCATCTACCGCTGCGAGGTCCAGCACGCATAGACGACAGCAGCGATGCTTTGGAGTTCAAGGTCAAAGGGGAGACCCCAGGGGCAGAAGGAATTCCCCCCCCCCCCCCCCCCCCCCCCAGTCTGAGGGGGAGCAAACACCCCTGGAGGACAGACTGAGTTGGGAAAGGACTGACCAGATACAGGCTTTTGTCACCGCCTTTCCGTCAAGTGGAGGAAATGCTACCTGCAGCCCCACTTGAGCCCCTCCTTCCGCAGGGAGTGTAATTTACCCCGCGTGGACAGATGAGTGACAAGAAGGGGGCGAGCGGTCAGGCAGGATGACCCTGCCTCCAGGAGTACTCTCTGCCCCTCAGGGGTCGTCTTTCTCTACCGGGAGGGCTCTGCCCGCTATGCCTTCTCCTTCACTGGGGCCCAGGAGGCCTGTGCCCGCATCGGCGCCCGCATCGCCACCCCAGAGCAGCTCTATGCGGCCTATCTTGGGGGCTATGAGCAGTGTGATGCTGGCTGGCTGTCCGACCAGACTGTGAGGTAGGTACGCTGGGCTGTGGACCAGGGGCTTCTATGGTGTCTGAGGTTCTGCCAGGGGCTGCCTGCTGCCTCAAGCTGGCCACAGGGGCACCCTGCCTCCTGGGAATGAAGCTGGTCTTCGGAGAATGGGTGAGGATCTGTCCTGGGGGTGTTTGTCCCGCAGGCCTGGGAGGCCAACTGGCTGCGTGGGGAAGGCAATGTGATTCGGGAAGGTCACGTGGGATGGCTCCCTCGTGAAGGCGTCTGTCCTCCATCCCCAGGTATCCCATCCCAGACTCCGAGAGAGGCCTGTTATGGAGACATGGATGGCTTCCCTGGTGTCCCGAAACTATGGGCGTGGTGGACCCCGAGTGACCTCTATGATGTCTACTGCTATGCTGAAGACCTCAATGGTGATTGGGGATGCGGGGCTCCCAAGGGACAAGCCCCTTCTTTAGTGTTGCCCATGGGGCCTCCTGGGGCCTCTGCTGGACCTTATTGCCCTTCATGTGTTTAAGGGGGAAGCCAGGGGGAAGGAAACAATCGGTGTCCCTCCCTCCAAATACT
>NW_005871259.1:1321250-1322362 GCF_000147115.1 Myotis lucifugus | reverse complement strand
ATGCAGCCTGGGATGGTGGCTTGGACCGCTGCAGCCCAGGCTGGCTGGCCGATGGCAGCGTGCGCTACCCCATCATCACACCCAGCCAGCGCTGTGGTGGGGGTCTGCCCGGTGTCAAGACTCTCTTCCTCTTCCCCAACCAGACTGGCTTCCCTAACAAGCACAGCCGCTTCAACGTCTATTGCTTCAGAGGTGAGCCCACCTTCCTGTAGGGACTGAGGCCAACCTCACAGGGACAGATCAGCCCTGAAGTCCTACCCCGCTCTGATCGTTTCCTCTCAAGGTCTTTGCCATCTGCCTGAAGGAGGCTTAGGTGATGCTCAGCTTGTCAGTAGGGTTCTAATTCTGGTCACATCCTCTGTCTTGGCTATGTGGCCTCAAGGAGTGCTCACTTCTCTGTATCTTCTCACCTCCCATATCGGGCTACCAAGTATGTTTCCATTTCTGGTCCGCTCATTAGCAGAGCAGAGATGACCGACAATCTCTGAATCCAACGAATGATTCGCTCTAGTTAACCAAATGCCCTTAAGAGCCATCAAAGGGGTTTCCGGAACCTTCAGCTTGAAGGTGTCATATCTTTAACCACCAAATATTGATGGACAGACACAGGTTCACCCACAGAGAGCAGGTCCTTAAGGACAGTTGGATGTTGAGATGGCTTCCCGCCCACATCGTATATTGGGAGATGGGGGAGCACTGCCTGGGACCCCCAGAGGCACAGGGCCCAGGCTAAGGGTGACTACAAATCAGGGAGGAATTGCTGTTAGGTGTCTGAGTCCTTGCTCCAATTGTGAGCCTGTGGTATTGGTACACGGGCTGGAAGCAGAAATGTGAGAAGAAGGCACAGCTCTTGCCATGGAAGCCCCCAGTGTGAGGGAAGACAAGACAGCTTGCTCTTAACAAGATGGAGACTGAGAGACAAGGATTACTTTCACTGAGACCGATCCCCAGACATGTTTGACCTGGGACGGATGTGGGGATGGATAGGGAAGTGAAGCCCATAGGAAGACACGTCCATCTGAAAAGATTTCCTGGAACAGGGGTGGTGATGATGATGATGATGGTGGTGGTGGTAGTGATGATGCTGATAGCTAGTACTTCTATGCACTGAT
>NW_005871259.1:1312054-1315876 GCF_000147115.1 Myotis lucifugus | reverse complement strand
AGGTCTTAAAGTGAGGGGAGTGTATTGGATTTTCATTCACTGCGCCAGTGGACAGAGGAGGAATGGTTACCTCCCATCTGAACCCTCCTCCCCCCATATCAGATCCCAGTGGCTGTGGGGACTCTCCTCCACTTTCAAGTAGCCCACCTCCACTGTACAGAGCTGTTCTGGGCCTGACACACAGACAAGGGGGTGGGGGGCTAAGCTCCCAAAGGGGTAAATGACCTGCCCAATGTCACCCGGCGGAGCTGGGAGCCGGACAAGAGTCCAAGCCTCATGACCATCTTTCCCCTTTGCGGGGCTGGGTCCCAAGGGCCTTCGTGGCCACTTTCTCCCAGCCCCTGTTAGATTGGGCTCACACCGGCGGGCATGACTATGGCCAGCACAGAGCTGAACCAGTGCTGAAGTGGGGGACCTCGAGGGGACCCAGAGACGAGAAAAATCCAGAATTCAGGCTGGGCTCTAACCAGAGGCAGGTTCCAGGGGGAACTTTGAGAGAGCTGTTTAGCTCCCAGGACAAGGGGGTTGGGGCTGGGGACCCTCTGAACCCTCTCCAGACGGACTCAGGCAGCAGAGCTGTGCTTCCGTGCCCCCCCCCACCTCACTTTTCTCCCCCTCTCAGGTAACTGTGTCCCCAGCCCTTGCCACAATGGTGGGACATGCTTGGAGGAGGAGGAGGGGGTCCGATGCCTGTGTTTGCCTGGCTATGGGGGGGACCTGTGCGACGTTGGTGAGTGTGTTTGAGGGACTGGTGTGGGGTGGGGGTAGATCTGAAGCCTGGACCCTGCTGGTTCCAGAGGAAGGAGGGGAGGGCACTGGTTTTGGCTTTGCCGTTGATGAATCCCATTTTAGGCAAATCACATAACCTGTCTGAGCCCTACCCTCAATTTCCTCATCTGTTCAGTGGAACCAAAAATGCCTCTCTCAGGGGTTCCGTGTGAGAGGACTGCTTAGCAGACTCCTGGCATTTGGAGTCAATACATGCCAGTTTCCATTCTCCTGGCAAGAGGCGAGCGTACAGCTCTCCTTTAGGATGGAGGATGGCAGAGACCCAGGCTGGGACTCCCAGCCCTCACCCTAGTCCCCAGCGAAGGGAGGCATCAAGGTCCCCAGCACTAGGGCTCCTCCAGGCTCCTCCTCCCCTCCTCCCCTCCTAGCTCTTTGGCCCCGCCCTCCTGCCCCTAGCCCCGCCCTCTTGCCCCTAGCCCCGCCCTCTCAGGCTGCGGTGGTGGGACCCCTTCCAGGTGACCAGGCCCCTTGGAGTTCCCGGGTCCTCCCGCCTAAGTAGCCCGCCCTTCTGCGCCCAGGCCTCCGTTTCTGCAGCCCGGGCTGGGACGCCTTCCAGGGCGCCTGCTACAAGCACTTTTCTACACGGAGGAGCTGGGAGGAGGCGGAGACGCACTGTCGGATGTACGGCGCGCACCTGGCCAGCATCAGCACCCCCGAGGAGCAGCGCTTCATCAACGGTGGGCTGGGGACGGGAGGGGGGACCCTGCCACCTGCTGTCACTCACACTCACTCATCAATCAACTAATTAATGAGTATGTTCATGAATTAACCCCCTCACTCATTAATTCGGGTACTTACTACTTGGCCTGCCTCGTTCTACTAGTTCACCGTTCCTTTCTCTGCCTCCTTCCCCCTCCACACGTGGAGGTGGGGCTTCAGACCGGGGCCGCTGCCGTTAGAGCAAGAAATACACCTAATACATCTAATACATCAGCCTGGCGCCTCCTTCAGAGCTCCCACCTCCCTGCTCTCCTGCCTCCACCTGCTCTCCCCGACTCTGACCTCATTGAACATGTTTACTCTGTGTCTAGAGTTTCCCTTTTCTAGCCCAGGCCCACGCACCGAGGTTGGAGTGAGGGAAACGCGGGCTGGGTGGCGAAAGGACTTCTCCGCGGCCACCCAGCGACCGCTCGATCCTGGGGAATGGTCGCCCTCTGCTGGCGGCGGAGCTCACTGCAACCATCACCCCTGCGGTTCTTTCCCAGATCGATACCGGGAGTACCAGTGGATTGGGCTCAATGACAGGACGATCGAAGGCGATTTCCTGTGGTCAGATGGCGTCCCCCTGGTGAGAGGCTCCCGCTGCCTCTCAAGCTAACTTGGTTGCTTCTTCGAAGCATTTCCGCCCCCACCCCACAGTGACCCCAACCCTCCCTTTCCTTTCTCTGGCTCCTTCCCTTCCCCAGGCCCACTCTCTCCCTGGGTCCTCTTCCCATCTTTGTGCCTCTCTGACTTCTCTTCTGGTTGCCATTATCCTTCCTCCCAAAGCCTCTGACCTCTCCTTTCCCCTGGGGTCCCCTACGCCCCATTCCACTAACCTGCCCTTTCCTGTGCCCCTCCCACCCCTGCTCCCAGGCCCTCCAGACCGTTCCTCTCAGTCTCCAGTCCTGGAGCTCCTCACCACCTCCTCCACCCCCACCCCCTAGCTCTATGAGAACTGGAACCCCGGGCAGCCCGACAGCTACTTCCTGTCCGGAGAGAACTGCGTTGTCATGGTGTGGCATGATCAGGGACAATGGAGTGACGTGCCTTGCAACTACCACCTGTCCTACACCTGCAAGATGGGGCTGGGTGAGGGAGGACAAGGGAGAGGAGGGGTGGGGGCTCGGGATGCTGGGATGGATGTGTAAATAGAAGGAGGTGCAAAATTGCTCAATCAGAAATGGGTCCCAGGCCATGAGCACAGGAGGGATAACAAATTCGATGGGTCCACTCGGAACCCCTGCTCTTTTTTGTATCCAACTGTGGCCCACTTATCTCCTCCTCATCCCGATTCTGGGAACTGTCACTCATAGAACCAGGCTCTCAGTTTCTGACTGTGTCTGCCCTACAGTGTCCTGTGGGTCCCCACCAGAGCTGCCCCTGGCTCAACTGTTTGGCCGCCCGAGGCTGCGCTATGAGGTGGACACGGTGCTTCGTTACCGGTGCCTGGAGGGCTGGCCCAGCGCAACCAGCCATTGATTCGCTGCCAGGAGAATGGTCGCTGGGAGGCCCCGCAGATCTCCTGTGTGCCCCGCAGGCCTGTGAGTGCCAGAGGGAGGCAGGTGGGGGAGGGGGGCATTAACTAACAGTAGCACTGGGCTCCAATCCTAGTCCTGCCAGTCACCGGCTGTGTGACCTTGAAGTAACCACTGCCCCTCTCTGGACCAAGGGAAGGACGGCTGGATGCTCTGGGTTCTCTTCAGTGCTGACGTCAGAACATTTGGCCAAGCTCTGGGCCCTTAAGGGCTGAGCCAGGGCAAGTGTTTGATGAGATCAGGCATCAAGGAGCAAGAACACCAGAGGGGGCTCTGAGGAGAGAAGGGGGAAGAGCCCAGGGTGAGGGTGTGTGTGTGTGTGTCTTCCCCAGTCTCGAGCTCTGCGCCCCAGGATGGCCCTAGAAGGACGTCAGCAGAGGCTACTGGGGCGCTGGACCCCTCCTTCCAATCCTGTTCCAGCTCCCTAAGAAGCAAGGCCTTGGATACTGCTGCCCCCAGCACTGCCCTCATGCCCCACCATGGAAAGTGACAACATGAGAGGGGTAGAGCTGGAGTCCAGGTGACAGTGCCTGAAGGGGCTTCTGGGAAATACCTGGGCGGCTGCAGACCAGCCTAGGCCCTTTCACCCCCACGCTGAGCATCACTTTTCCCTCAGGGCCTTGAGTTGTCCCTAAGTGCCTCAACTGCCCCCTCCTCGCCAGCCATCCTGTCCCCTCCATTCCCCTGGGGGGCTCTGTGTCCACTCGTTCTCTAAGGGAATGAGTTTTCAGGATGGCATACCTGTAAACCAGCAGAAATAAGCTGCATTTGAGTCCAGCAAGTTTGATGCTTCTGA